>NW_027397161.1:1299311-1331630 GCF_003265705.2 Callorhinus ursinus | reverse complement strand
CCCAATTATTCTAATGTTGTTTCGTCTTATCGTATCACTTATCTCTCAAATTCTGCCCTCGTGATCCAGTAGTTGTTTCTCCCTCTTTTTCTCAGCCTCTTTATTTTCCATCATTTGGTCTTCTATATCACTGATTCTCTCTTCTGCCTCATTTATCCTAGCAGTTAGTGCCCCCATTTTTGATTGCACCTCATTAATAGCCTTTTTGATTTCGACTTGGTTAGATTTTAGTTCTTTTATTTCTCCAGAAAGCGTTTCTCTAATAACTTCCACACTTTTTTCAAGCCCAGCTAGTATCTTTAAAGTCATGATTCTGAACTCTAGGTCCGACATCATACTAATGTCCGTATTGAGTAGGTCCCTGGCTGACGGTACTACCTCTTGTTCTTTTTGCTGAGGTGATTTTTTTCGTCTTGTCATTTTGTCCAGAGGAGAATAGATGAATGAGAGAACAAAATGCTAACAGGTTTACAACGTCCCCAGCAAATATACTGTATACAAATCAGAAAAGACCTGAAACCAGGGGAAAAGAAAGGGAAAGAAAGAAGAGAAAAAAAAAAGGAAAAAGAAAAAGATAAAAAGAAACAAAAGCAGAACAAAACAAAAAAAAAGCAGAATATGATCAAATATGATCAGGCTAGTGCATAGATCAGTGCCACACACTAGATTTTGGGTATATTTTGGTCTGTTAGAAGAAAGTGCCTCCTAAAATTTTAAAGGAAGAAAGACATATATGTACAAAATAAGGGTTGATACAATGAAGGGATGGCAGATGACCGTAAAGATGAAAATTATAAAAGATTTTGTAAAAGGAATTGATAAGTTGTTTTTAAAAAGAAAGAGGAAGATTTAAAAAGAAAAAAAAAGAAAAAGGAAAAAAAGAAAAGGGAGAGACTGTGATCAGGCAGGAGACTAGAACAAAGCCATACACTAGTGATTTAGGGTATATTTTGATCTGTTAGAAGAAATTGTATCTCAAAATTTTAAAGAGAGAACAACTTATATGCCAAAAATAAAGGTAACTAATATGAAGGGATAAAAATATGACTCTAAAAATGAAAAATAAAATATTTCAAAGTTAATGGGATTAATTAGATATTTTTTGAAATATGGAAAAAGAAAAATTAAAAAAAAAAACAGTTAAAAAAATTAACTTTGAAAAACTAATGAAGTAAGGTAAAAAAAGCCATGAATTCTATGTGCAGTATTCCCCTGGCACTGGAGTTCTCCCGTTCTCCTTGATTGGTAAACTTGGTCTTGGCTTGTTGGCTGTTCGTGCTGATCTTCTGGGGGAGGGGCCTGTTGCCGGGGTTCCCAAATGTCTTTGCCGGAGGCGGAATTGCCCCGCCCTTGTGTGTCCGTGCTAGGTGCTAAGCAAGCTGCTCGGGTTTGCTCTCAGGAGCTTTTGTTCCCTGCAAGCTCTCGGTACAGCTTTGGAGGACCAGGGTGAAAATGGTGGCCTCCCAATCTCCATCTGGAGGAGCTGAGAACTCGGGGCCCCGCTCCTCAGTGCGCCCCACAGAAAAACAGTCAGTCTCCCTTGTCTCCGCTCTCCGGCCGCACTCCGTGCTCACCCGGCCTGTGACCGAGCGTTTCTATCTCTGGCACCCGACCCCGTGTGGAGTCTCCAAACCCAGCAGATCCCTGCGGTGCGCTCCCGCGCCGCTCCTCCCGGGGGAGGAAGGGGAGTCTCCCCGGCTCTGCCGTTTGTTGGGTCCCTGCTGGAGGAGCAGTGGCCTGACTGGACCGCGGATCACAGTTTATGTCCACCCCGAGCTGAGAGCCCGCGCCTCGGCTCCGTGTCTGCTGCCGGCTTCCCGGCTCCGATCCCTGGGAGCTCTGCCGTACTCAGGTACCCCCGGTCTTTCTGTGACCCCGAGGGTCCTGAGACCACACTGTCCCGGGAGGGTTCCACCCCCCACTTAGCCACTGGAGCGACGTCCCCCAGCGGAGCCGGCTTCTAAAAGGTCCGATTTTGTGCTCCGCGGCTCTAGCACTTGCCAGAAGCGGCCGACGGAGGCCCCCTCCCCCGCCGTCTATCCTCCCGAATATCGCCTCGAATTCACTTCTTCGCACGTCCTACCTTCCAGCAAGTGGTCGCTTTTCTGTTCAGAGAGTTGTTACTCTTCTTCTCTTCGATCTCCTGTTGAGTTCGTAGGTGTTGAGAATGGTTTGATCCCTATCCAGCTGAATTCCTGAGACCAGACAAAATCCAGGTCTCCTACTCCTCTGCCATCTTGCTCCGCCCCCCTAGTTTTTTTTTCTTTTAGTGGGTTATGTATTATTTCTTTTTTTTAGTTTTTTTTTTATTTTTATTAACATTATTTGTTTCAGCAGTTATTACTCTATATAGTTTTAAATGTTTTTTTTTAAAGATTTTATTTATTTGATAGATAGAGAGCACAAGTAGAGCGGCAGACAGTGGGAGAGGGAGAAGCAGGCTCCCCGCAGAGCGGGGAGCCCAGTGTGGGGCTCGATCCCAGGACCCTGAGATCAGTGACCTGAGCTGAAGCAGACGCTTAACCGACTGAGCCACCCAGGCGACCCTATAGTTTTTAAGTGTTTTACATGTATTCTTGTCTCCCTAGCATAGAGGCTGTATGACGTGGTTATAGTAGGTCCCCAGATTTGATGCCACTTCTCTATAGTTGTGTAACTTTGGGCAAGTCACTAACTTCTCTGTGTCTTTATCTGTGGTTTCGTGATTTTGGTATTGCCTGCACTAAAGTGGCGTAATGTGGATGAACAAACACTGGTGATTTCTTAAGGCAAGCCTGTAAATAATGCCTGTTGCAATAGATTTTTCAAATGACTGATTTTTCAAATGAGACATGAGAGCATTAGGATGCCACATTTATTTCCAAGGGTACTGCAGGGATTTTTTTCATCTGGCTGGAAAGTGCTAGCCTCTGCTTATTTCTCTATATTCCCTAACATTTTCAGGGCTTCCTAACACAAGCTAAAAAAATATTATTTATTGTCTTAGTAGAATTAAATTTTAAGAAGTGATAGCAAAAATGCCATGATAAAGATGGTTACCCATGACATTCCTAAAATACTTCCTTTTGTTTGTTTGTTTTTTAAAAGCAGACTCCCTGCTGAGTGTGGAGCCCAGTGCAGGGCTGGGTCCCAGGACCCTGAGATCATGACCCAAGCCAAAGTCAGACACTTAACCAACTGAGCCACCCAGATGCCCCTGTTTGTTTTTTGATTTAATGAAAAATCTCAGACATGCAGCAAGTTGAGAGAATCGTATAATGAATATGTGTAGACTTAGCTCTTTTTACATACATACATATACACATGTGCACACATACATACATATGCACATACATACACACCTACGTAGAGACACACATGCACCTAAAATGAGCAGTCGTTAGTATTTTGGTGTAATGCCTTATCTGCATGTATATTTACCTGAAATACCCCTTGAGAATCATTAATTTTGTGGGGCTAATGTTGGTGGGCTAATCAAAACTAGATTTTGGTAGTTTTTAGCCAAAAAACTATGAAAAACTTTTGCTTTTTTTTTTTTAAGATTTTATTTATTAGAGAGAGAGACAGCGAGAGAGGGAACACAATCAGGGGGAGTGGGAGAGGGAGAAGCAGGCTTCCCATGGAGCAGGGAGCCCGATGTGGGGCCGAATCCCAGGACCCTGGGATCATGACCTGATCTGAAGGCAGATGCTTAACGACAGAGCCACTCAGGCGCCCTTGCTCTTTTTTTATTTTTATTTATTTTATTTTATTTTTTTAAGATTTTATTTATTTATTTGACAGAGAGAGACACAGCGAGAGGGAACACAAGCAGGGGGAGTGGGAGAGGGAGAAGCAGGCTTCCCGCGGAGCAGGGAGCCCGATGGGCTCGATCCCGGGACCCTGGGATCATGACCTGATCTGAAGGCAGACGCTTAACGACTGAGCCACCCAGGCGCCTCCCTTGCTCTTTTTTTTAATAAAGATTTTATTTACTTAGAGCATGATCCGGGGGAGGGGCAGAGGGAGAAGGAGAAGCAGACTCCCCGCTGAGCAGGGAGCCTGACTCGGGGTTTGATCCCAGGACCCTGAGATCATGACCCAAGCAAAGTCAGACACTTAACCGACTGAGCCACCCAGGCGCCCCAACGTTTGCTCTTTTTAACCCAGGTGTCCAAATCTATGAAACTGTTGCTTTTAAATGTGTAAGCGTCTGCCTTGGATATGGTGATGGAGTGTGTGCCACCAGTCCAGCCAGCACATGTGTCTTCGATTGTACCTGCCGTTTCACAGACTCACAGGGTGTGCATGGCGGCCCTCCTGCTCCTGAGTGGGACACATGAGCAGTCCTCTGTGGATGTCCTGCAGGGAACCTCCTTAGCCCTTGTGCTGGGCAGCAGCACACATAGTGACTGAGGGCATGGAGTCACACGTTTTGTCTTGTGTCCTACTTCCCACTTAATAAGTCTGGTCTTGATCAGATTACTTAACCTCTTTAGTCCTGTTTTTTTAAAACCTATCGGATTGTGGTAAGGTCGCAATGAAAAATTATATATAAAACATTTCCCTCGATCCCTAGCATTAAGATGACAGTGGTTACAGGTGAAGGGGATTAAGAGTGCACTTATCTTTATGAGCACTGAGTAATATGTAGAATTGTTGAATCACTCTGTTGTACACCTGAAATAAATACAACACTGTGTTAACTACACTGGAATTAAAATTTTAGAAAATATTATGTAAATAAAATGACAGTGGTTATTATTGTCCATAGGAACATCAAAAATATGTAAAGTGATGTGATTATGTAATATAATATTAGGAACGTATTGGTGAATCTTCTGTCTCTTGTACTAGAAACTGAAATGAATTTCTAGAGGCGAGTTTAGTTCTAATTTACTAGGTGAAAGGTGTGTAGGGAGCTGTTGGTCTCTTACAGATGTAGATGCTGTCATATGCTTGGTACTTTGGATATTAGAATATTGGCTAATGAATGATGTAACTATATCCCTTTCTAGTCCATTGAAAATCCCTTATATTGTAAATTGAAGAAATCTTACTGTGAGAACATCATAGTTGGTAGAGATATTGTATGAATAAAAATGTTTCCATGCTACGAGGTTTCATATAATTTTAGCAGATATGTAATATGTACATGTTAATAAGTTTAAGAGGCAGGACCTATGTAATAATTGTTTTACAGTGAAAAATAAATTACACATATGGGGCGCCTGGGTGGCTCATTCGTTAAGCGTCTGTCTTCGGCTCAGGTCATGATCCCAGGGTCCTGGGATCGAGCCCCGCATCGGGCTCCCCGCACCGCGGGAAGCCTGCTTCTCCCTCTCCCACTCCCCCTGCTTGTGTTCCTGCTCTCACTGTCTCTCTCTGTCAAATAAATAAATAAAATCTTTAAAAAAATAAAAATAAAAATAAAAAAAAGAAAAATTACACATAGGAATGGCAAATTCTTATTAGAGAAAACACCTAAAAGAAATGCCAAGTCTTTGTTAGATTCTAAGGACTAGACCGTATTAGGACTGGTAAGTGGGTTGTGTGGTTTTTGCACAAGTGGACAGGGCTTGTCAGCAGATCGAGTTTCCCTTGGGTTCTGTGGCTGAGGGACAGGCAGGCCAGTGACCCCAAGGTGACCAGATGGGGAGGGGCCTCCCCTTCTGGTGGCTTTCTCTCTTTTCTTTTTCCCTCTGTGGAGATGTAGGAGTTATTGCTGGCTTTTCTAAGCTCCTCTGTTCCCGACTAAGGCCGTTTTTGAGAGCTCTTCCCTGGCACGTGTTTTACCGTGGGAGCAAATGCGTGAAGCTCTCAGTAGCCCTGGTACCATCTGTGTTCATGATCCCAGGTTTGGGCAAGTCTGAGCTCTGGAAAGACCTAGGAGTGACTGGGTCACAACCTTTTCTGCTCGTCTTTTCATGAAATCTGTTTTTTCCTTCTTGTAGAAATCCCTCATTTTAGGGGCACCTGGCTGGCTCAGTTGGTTAAGTGTCTGCCTTTGACTCAGGTCATGATCTCGGGGTCCTGGGATCAAGCCCCATGTCAGGCTCTCTGTTCAGCAGGGAGTCTGCTTCTCCCTCTCCCTCTGTGCTCTCTCTCTCTCTCTCTCTCAAATAAATAAAATCTTAAAAAAATCCCTCATTTCCAACGTTGCTATCTCTACTACCATCTCATTTTGGTCAGATTTGGGGGTGCTTATTCATCCTAACTTGAAGGCTTTTTTTTCCCCGTAATTACAGAGTAAGAATTATTTGTGCTTCTAAACTTCTATAATAGAAAAATTTGGACATAATAATAGAAAGCCTAGTATAATGAACCTCTATGTACCCATAATGCAGTTTCAGTATTTAGTGACCCAAGCCTAATCTATTTCTTCTTCCCTTGTTTTGAAGCAGATCTGAGGTATCATCATTTTAACTCTAAATACTTAAGTAGGAATTGCTAAAACATAGTGACTTTTTTTAAAAGCATAATCATATCATCGTTACAACTAAAGAAAGATGAAAAGTAATTCCTTAATGCTGTCAAATATTGGGTAGTTGTTTTTTTTTAAACACTTAAACTTTTTTTTAAATTTTTTTAAATGTTTTTTATTTATTCATGAGAGTCAGAGAGAGAGAGAGAGGCAGAGGGAGAAGCAGGCTCCCCGCTGAGCAGAGATCCTAATGCGGGACTCGATCCCAGGACCCTGGGATCATGACCTGACCCGAAGGCAGACACTTAACGACTGAGCCACCCAGGTGCCCCCTCTTTTTGTATTGTTAGCAACCACCGATCACCATTTCTTGGGTTAATTCATTAGGTAGAATAACTTTATTCTGGGCTTAGTGCATTACAGCATTTTGGAAATTCAAGAAAGTAGTTTACATGGCTGTGTCTGTAGGATCGTCTGAAGTCTGCATACCTCACTGAATGTGGGGATGGTATTTGAGACCCTGCTGTCAGCGAAGTCCTGTAGATGGGATTGGCAGATACGGCACCACATGTCTGGCTTGTCCTCTTTAAATGCTCAGCTATAGAAATGATAATAGATGTGTGAGTCTGTATAGGACCAGCAGTTCTGTAACTGGAAATGTCTGCTACGTTGTGAATGCAGAGTGCTAATGTGTAAAGCGAATACTGATATAAAGGGAGCCGATTTAAGATTTTTAAGTCTTTTTTCCTCTCCATCTCATAGAGCCTTTTAGAAGATCCTTATCCAATGGTCCGTTCTACAGGGATCCTTGGTGTCTGTAAAATAACTTCCAAATACTGGGAAATGATGCCTCCAACCATTCTTATTGATCTCCTCAAGAAAGTAACTGGGGAACTGGCATTTGACACAAGCTCAGCTGACGTGCGTTGTTCTGTCTTTAAGGTAGGATTTAAGCAATATTTATTTATCATAGAAGAATTAGAAAATACAGAGAAAGAACAGTTTTTAAATTACCCGTAATTCTACTCTATGGATAGACTAGTATGGACATTTTTGTTGTACATCCAAAGTAACATTTTTAAAAACCAAATTGAAAGTCTTCTACGAAAAAGGCCTACTTGAAATAATACCAGTTTTTAGTGGATGGCCTGGGTGGGTGGTGCACAGTGTTTTTAAAATAGGAGTTGTGTGTAGTACTTAACTTTTTTTTGTAATTATACATTAAAATTGACTTTTTTGGTATACTGTGCACTTTTAACAAGAAGCTACAAAACTATCCTTTCTCCCGTCATCCAATTTCAGCAGTTATCAGGAACACATCTGGTCTTGTTTCATCTTTAGCCAATTCATCATCTCCCACTATTGATTACTTTGAAACAAACCCAGGACACTATATCAGTTCATCTGTAAATATTTCAGTATGATGGTTAAAACAGAAGGTCTTGTTATAGTTAATAGTAATATTGTAATAATATTGTATGGTGACAGATGGTAACTACACTTAACCATCGTAAACATAGCTTAATGTATAGAATTGTCAAACCACTATGTTGTACACCTGGACAAATGTAACATTGTATGTTCACTATAATTCAAATAAAAAAGTTCTGTTTAAAAACTCCTTTTTCCTAATAACTGTAAAGCAAAGTGGAGTGTATCAGATCTTCAAATTGGTGACTGGTCTGAGCTTGGGCAGGTCACTCTGCCACCCATCTGAGGTGCACGTGGCTGTGTCCCCCCGATAGGGGGGGCTCTGTGCCCTCTGGTTTTCATGCAGGATTGAATCAAGAAATAGAATTCATGGGCTACTAAAAAAATGTGAAAGGATTGTTGGATCCGACACAAATTGGCTTTGGAGCCCTCTCCACCAGTAGTTCTCTGTTTCTTTCAACTCTAAAAATCCTTTAAAATTTGGCTAAGAGAAAGCATTGCAGGATTATTTTATAACTGCTTTAATTTTGTTTGGATAGAACAATGGATGAACTGATTATCAGTGTTGAAACTATACTAATGCATTGAAAGTATGCTTTTTATATGAAACTGTTTTAGGAAAGTGTTACTTTCTGTAGATATATTTATTTATTTCACTAGTAGTTCACTAATAAGGATGGAACTGAATATTTTCTTAACTGAAGTTTTTATTGTTTATGTTCTAAATTTGAGTTGTTTTTATTTCTCTCTTTTGGTAGTGTCTGCCGATAATTTTGGATAACAAATTAAGCCACCCATTATTAGAACAGCTTCTGCCAGCACTGAAATACAGTCTCCACGACAATTCAGAGAAAGTGAGAGTGGCTTTTGTTGATATGCTGCTGAAAGTCAAAGCCGTGCGGGCTGCTAAGGTAGGACAGGCAGGATTTTATCATTGAAGATGTGAAATAAAGAAGTACATTTGTTTTCATCAACAAAAAGAGTAATTTTAATTCCAAGAGTTTTAGTAATCACATTTAAACTAGCCGATGTCTGGTGTATTCTGCCAATTTATTGTGTCATAAAATTTTATTTGTTTTGTGATTTTCATTGAAGTTTCTAGAAGTATCATCAATGTGTGTTTTCTTTTTGGTGAAAGACATTGATGGAAGCAGCCCCCACCTTAAAGTATATTTCTATCATGTGCATGAAAGCTTTTGTTCAAATATTATAATACTTGGCACTCAGTAACTACTTAAATATTACTGGGAGAACTCCCTTCACATTTTACAGAAGGAAGCGAGGAGATAATTGTGTTATGATGTACATTTTAACCTGGTGTAAACTTTCGAAGTGAGGGTATACTCCTTTAGCTTGAGTCCTCACTCTTGGCTAAAAATGTTAGTTAGAAGGTTTTTAACGTCATTTGATAACACTGTGTCTTTTCTTCTTCCGTGCAATACTTTTCTGAAATTTGCTTTAAAATGCTCATCTGTCCCAGCACAGAATTTGGGAGCAACCTGACATGTCCATTAGTCTCGGGTTAACCACGGAGACCTGTGGTGTGTTCATGCAATGAAGGAATGCTGTGTGGCCGTGAAAAGGAATGAGCTCACGTGGAAATCCCACTGAGATATGAGTAAAAGCAGGTGTAGGTGTGTGTAGTGTGCCGCCAGCTGTATAAAATGGGGAACATATGTATGTATTTGCTCAAATAGTGTAAAATATTCCTAGAAGAAAATGAGAAACTAGTAACAGTTGCCTGAGGTGAGGGGGATTGGATGTCTAGGGATGGGGCACTGGGGAGGCCAGGATACATATTGTTTTATGGTTTTTATGAATTTTGAACTGTGAGTTTTTGTTGTTAAAAACTAAAAACCAAAGACTGTTTTTCATGACCTCCATAGCACACGTCCCCCACGTCACACGCAAGCACCCTTCCTTGGTCGTTTTGTTGGAAGTCACTGGACCGAGTGTGGTTTTTCTGGACTCCGCTCTGGCCCTTTCATCTGTTTGCACGTCCTTAGGCCCCGGGCTGTGTTGCCTGCACTGCTACAGGTTCCCATGAAGTCTTGGAGCGTGCATCCTCCAGCTTTGTTGTTCTTTCAGAGCTTTTTGGCTGCTTTAGGTCTTTTGCATTTCCATATGTATTTTAGAATCAGTGTGTCCATTTTAACAAAAAAGCTGGCTGCAATTTTTATCCCACTTGTTATTAACAGCTTAATAAAACTGAGTAGTTCTGAATCTGAGACGGAAATTTTGGTCTAGTGTTGTGTTTGAAGTGTTTTGTTTGCAGAGGACTGTTGCGGTGATGTCTGGTGAGGAAATGTAGAGAGCAGTGTTTCCTCTTTATTAATGAGTCGACCCGAGAGAATTGGGGGGGGGGGCCAGGCAAGATGAGGACAAGAGTTCTTTGACCTGGAAGTTTGGATTTTAGGAGAGTGGCCAGAAAGAAAGCATAATGTTTTACTAGGGTGCTTGTTTCATCTTAAATCTTAGCTCTTCAAAAGCCAGGCAGAGAGTGATTTAGCTGTGAGATCTCTGGCAAGATGGAGAGGCAGCTACCTGGAAGTGGGAGTGCTGATTGTCCACCATTCAGAATGGTGGGGGTCTCCTGCTCCGCCGTCAGGCCCTGATCATGCTTGTGTTGGACACAAGCCACAGTAATGGACACACTGAACATTTGAAGTGAAGGACCAGTTACGATTTGCTTGTGGTCTTGTCTGCGGCAGATACCAACCTGCTGGTGATATGTTTGGGTAAAATAAAACTTCAGGTAATTGAAACAAAACAAATCAGAATCCTGAGCTAATTAGAATTGTTCTGCATTATTTGAGAAAAGTGAATCAAAGAAAAACAAGCTCATATGGGGAGTTTCTGGAAGGGCAGACGTGCAGGAAGTGTTAGTTTTAAGAATCACCCCGGAACCTGGCATTTGGTAAGAGTGCCAATGGCTAGTTCCCATTCAAGATGGTGTAGTCTCCATGAAGGCCCAGGAGTCAACTTTTTAGTGTGACTGGGGGCAGATCGTGGAGAACTTCTCAGGTACTGGCTCTGTGGCTGGGCTATTGTGCTGAGATCTGGGATGTTCCTTGGTTGTTATTTCTTGCAGCCAGGTTGGAGCTCTGAAGTCTCGAGTCTTGAAGAGCCCTTGCTTACCTGAGTCCTCAAGTGGAGGGCTTTCTCTTTCCTCTTGGATTTTTCCCTCTTGGGATTGTTCTCTTGCTGTGCTGTTCTGAGGTTGACATTTACTAATGGCAGAATTGACCCATGAGTTCTCATGTGGAGGAGGTGTGATGCTCCTGCTGAGGGTCCTGTTGCCCAGAGGAACTCAGCAATCTGGAGTTGTCAGCTCTGTTCCTTGACCTGTTGCTTCCATTCTACATCAGTGTATGGCCTGCACACCATTGTCATCCACCTTTCTGTGAGATTGCAGGCAGCATATAGTAGAGCAGGTGAATGGTGAATCCACTCATTGGCCATTTTGGTCTTGGGTTGAATCTGCTTTTGTGGTGGTTGTGAAATTGCACCATGTAGCTAGGTGTGCTTGAGTGTTTTGGCAAGTGTTTTTTGCTGGTGTTGCTGTTAGCCACAGCCTGCTGTTCAGGATCACACCTCAGTACACTCACATTCACAACCAGTAGCCCCTCTGGACTGACACACAGGCAGGAAGGGAGCAGGGAAGGTGAGGGAAGAGGAAAGTGGTTATAGCCACCAGTGGATCCTCAGACTCATCAGTACCTTCTTCTCCTGAACCTTGAAAGTACTGCCTCTCACCCTTGAGTAAGTCTCCAGTCACTTATTGCCAGCCTCACTCAGTCATTTTTCTAGTTAGTTGGCAGTGGGCTCTCTTCTGTGAAGCCACCTGCCTCTGGTGGGGCAAGGGCTGAGAGTTGGGCCACCATACCATCCTCTTTGCGTGACTTACTGCTGGCAGCACTCGTGCCGTTGCCTCCGCAGTACCACTGTGAGTAGCAGTGTCGGGTGTGGGACTTGGGCTTAGTTATTGTCTTTATTTACTCTAATAACTTTTTGAGAAATACCAAGAGGTGTCTTAAGTGGAAGTGTCCCAGGAGGTTTCTGGGGGGAAGTAATCAGTAGTATCAGAGATTTCCTGGAAGGGGAGGTGTGAATATGTTCATCTGGATTTTCAGCAGAAGGTCATTATGACCTTGGCAAGAACAATTTCAGTGAGGGTAGAAGCCGCACTACTGTGGGATGAGGAAGAGGAGGTGGGGGCAGAGGCAGGTCCCAGGGCAGAGGGAAGGTGAGCTGCAAGGAGACAGGAAATTCAAGCAGAGTTTTGTGGGAGGCTTTTGTTTTAAGAGGTGGAATGACTTGAAAATACTTAAATGCTGATGAGAAGGATCCAGTTGAAAATACTGGAAAGGGGGCAGATTGTTAGAGCTAGGTCCTTGAGGAGAATGCATATCGGTGGTATTATCCCCATTATAGAGAGGAGGAAACTGCCAGCTATAGGTATTTGTACAGGATTGCCAGCCGAGAAGTGACTAGGATAGGATTTGAATGCTCCACCATTAGAATCTATTTTCTTCCTCCTGCTGTTTTTCTCTTGTCTGGAATGTCTAGCTTGGAAGTTTGTCTGTCTTTTTTAGGCAGTAGACAACTTCGAGGCTTTGGAGCAGAGGGGCTGTAGGACACTTGTGGTCGTGCAGCAGCTGTATGGTGGCTGGCGGAGGCCGGTGTGGTCATCTAGGCAAGCTGGCCCTGGAGAGGAGAGGCAGTGATGGGCCAGAGGGTGCTGCCTGCCGTGGGTGGTGGGCCAGGTATCTCTGGGGTTCAGGAGTGATGTCTCCGACGTAGGGAATGGGGTGTCCACTTTAGCTCTCTGTGTCAAAGTGTTGTAAATTTTTCTATTCACTTTTCACATTAATGGGCCGAAGTTGTTGTTTTAGGAAATTTTTAAATTATGAGATTCATAATCATAGTTATCATTTGAGAGTTTACACCAAGCATGATACTAATTAGTTGTAATTAACCCTCCCAACAGTGTTATACTTCGGTACCTCGTAAAAATGTCAGTGCTTTTTAAAATACGGATTTGTTTTCTAATTTCTCTACAGGTCACAGTTTCTGGTATAGTCATTTGAAATGAATTTTCTTGAATATAAAGATTAGTTCCTTTTTGATTTTGCTAAGGAACTTTTGCTTAGAAAGTGTTTTCAAGATTACAGGGACAATTGACTATTCCTTTCTGTGTATGTTTTACACAGTTTTGGAAAATATGCCCCATGGAGCATATTTTGGTTCGTCTGGAATCAGATTCCCGGCCTGTGGCTCGGCGACTGGTGAACCTTATCTTCAACTCTTTCCTGCCCGTGAACCAGCCTGAGGAGGTGTGGTGTGAGCGCTGTGTCACGCTGGTCCAGATGAACCATGCAGCCGCCAGGAAGTTCTATCAGCATGCCCACGAGCATACCGCCTGCACTAATATAGGTGTGGGACACCTACATCTCCGTGCTCGTTATGTTGTCTTCCTAAAGCTAAAGCATAATGAATGCCCCGTATCCTCAGTGTTGGTCATTTCAGTAAACTTCACTCTTTAGTGCATTTCTTAATGATTTCCTTTAAAATAATATTTTTAATTGTTTGGGATTATAATCTTACTGTCAGAAAGATAATTTTGTTGAAGAAACATGTACATTAATTATCGATTATTTTAAACATTTCAGCAAAGCTGATTCATGTGATTCGCCATTGCTTGAATGCCTGCATCCGGAGGGCTGTGCGCGAGTGCCATGAGAGCCACGAGGAAAGGGAGAAGGAGAACGTGAGTGTGGTCGGGCTTGCCCTGGCCCAGCTGCACCTGCGGCCATGTTACCTCAAGGAAGGCAAGGGCCCTGTGCCCTTTGCTTGGAGAAAGGCAGAACACTGGCATTTCCATGGACTGTTAGCAATATTTTGATTTCCCATTATTCCTTCAGTATTGATAATTCAGCAAATTATTGTAGAGGATCATAAGTAATGTTTTTGAAAGAATTGCTCTATATCCTTTATAGTTCATTGTGGAGTTTGGGTAGGATTTAATACAGAGGAAAATTTATCACTGGTAACACCTGTCCCAAATTTTCTTGGCCTTAAGCTTCTCTGTATATTTTAATTCGACCTGGGTATAGCACACACCTGGATTGGATTCTGGATGTTACCATATTTTATAATTAATGGGTGTAAATGTTCTTAAGGATTTACTCATAGCCACTGCTGTGAGATTCTACTAGAAACATCTAGGGGTTGAATTTCTAGGAATGAGCTTTATTTAGATTGATTGATTTGAGAGAGAGAGAGAGAGAGAGCACAAGCAGGGGGAGCAGCAGAGGGAGAAGCAGACTCCCTGCTGAGCAGGGAGCCCGATGTGGGGCTCGATCCCAGGACCTCAGGATCATGACCTGAGCTGAAGGCAGACACTTAACCAACTGAGCCACCCAGGTGCCCCGAGAATTATCTTTTAAAAAGTAATTAATTGGGGCGCCTGGGTAGCTCAGTTGGTTGAGCATCTGACTCATGATTTTAGCTCAGGTCATGACCTCAGGGTCGTGGGATCGAGCTCGAGTCTGGCTCTGCTCTCAGCTGGGAGGTCTGTTTGAGATTCTCTCTCCCTCTCCCACTTGCCCCTTCCCCTGCCTGCACGTATGTGCGCGCACATACACACTCTGTCAAATAGATAAATCTTCAAAAAAACTAATAAAAATTAAAAAAATAAAAAGTTAATCAAAGGGACTGGTTAGCTGCTATTTCTTCAGAATCCAGAGTGACCACTTAAAAGAAATTTAAGGTAGACACATTACTTATAAGCAGTATCCTAAGCTTATAAACAAACTTTCATGCTTATGTACATCTGAAGTAAAATTTGGGAGTAGTTTTATAGTACCCAAATAGATTAGGAAACTGGCCTTTAAAAGAAGTCGCAAGAGACAGTCTGTCCTTTTGCTGAGACCTGGTCCTGCATGGAGGCCCCAAGGCGAGGTCCTTGCATACAGTTTGACCCTGCCTCAGTCCCCGCCTGCGTCCCACCACCTCTGACACAGGCCTTTTTGTAGGAGAGGGTGCCAGGTTTGCTCACGGGTCTCACGCTGGCCTGACGACTTCTGCACGCACCCCAGGGACACCTGTGCCCATGGGCTTGCAGCTGGAGGGCCACCACTCCATCAGCCTAGACTCTGTTTAAACAAGTCCTCGTCTCTATCCCAGTCAGGGAGGCAGGTGTGGACTCAAGGAGGAAGATGCACAGAAAGAGTGGGACTGGGTTTTATCCTGACAGTGGACCCTGACTAGTAGTTCTAGCCACTCACAGACCTCCTTGGCCTCGATTTGGAAAGCCTTCAGCCCAGGGCATTTGGAGTTGGTTCTGCTTTTATTTTGGTGGAATTTAAGTTCCTCTCTCCAGGGTTTTTCCCTCAGTATACAGATTGTATGGGCAGAGTTTTTCAGGAAGCTGACTGCATTGCCCTACATCTTCAGAAACTTCAGGTGGCATGACAGTCTCAGTTCACGGTTCTGGCGCGTGGGGTCACAGCATGGGAGATGGAGGCAGTGGTGCCCAGGGAGAGAGCACAGCATCTCCCTGGGCCACCACTGCAAACTCAGACTGGTGGTAGAAATGGTTTGCAGAAGAGCAGAGGCATAGTTTGTGATACGCTAGTTGAGAGACTATTACATTTTGTAAAATTTGAAGAAACCCTCCACCCCTATTATTAAAAACCTAGGTATTTTTATAACACTTTGGGTCAGTTTCTGTACCATTAGAAAACACAAGCTTTTAGAAGTGCGTAGGTCGGTTATAGTTTATGCTAAACAAGAAATACCCTTTGTCATGTGGCTATTCTCATTCTATTTAAGTAAACTCTGCACCTGACGTGGGGTTTGGACTCACGACCCAGAGATCAAGAGTCACATGCTCTACCGACTGAGCCAGCCAGGTGCCCCAAGTTTGTTTTCTTTTAAACTGTCTTTTTCCATTGCGTTTGAGTAGATAGCATAACAGTACCAACTCCTGAAATGAATCTTCTTTTGCATCCCAAGGTAGTCCCTTTACAGGAAATTGTCTGTAGTGGTTGTTCGCAGGTTATCAGATGTCTTTGGTACAGTCCCATTGTAGGGCTGGCTAGCAGACCCCATCAGTGTGTGTGTGAGCTGGTTGTGTTCTGGGGCCTGTGTTCTGTGCAGAAGAAGCCTTGCCAAGGTGCATCTGTGGCTTAAATGGAGCATGCAGAAGAACATAGCAGTGATTATTGCTCGCGGCCAGTGTAAGCTCAGAAGGTGTGAATGGTGTGTTATTTTAGAACAAACTGAGGAAGCCAGTAATTGAGTGGGAGTTGGTCATCATCAGCCCTCACCAGGCCTGCATAGTGGAGAGCCTGGGGTGATCTGACGGGCCGAGTTTGTAGCTGAGTCTCAGTAGCAATCACATTAGGTAAATCCTTCCTTCCTCCCCCAGTCTGTTCACATCAAAGTGTACGGCAAGAAGTGACATCTTGCAGTAATTCAGAAGATACAGTGGAAGTATGCTCTTTACTTGCTTATGTCCCTAAAGACAATAGTTTATACATTTTGATTTTTAGAGGATTTTTAATTCATATAAAGTATTGACTGAAAGGATACAGGGTTCATTTAGCATTTATTTCTTGAGTGGGCTTTTAAAGGCATTTACCTCTACTAGAGATTTTTTTTTTTTAAGATTTTATTTATTTGACAGAGCATAAGCAAAGGGAGAGAGAGGGAGAAGCAGGCTCCCTGCTGAGCAAGGAGCCCAATGTGGGACTTGATCCCAGGACCCTGGGCTCATGACCCGGGCTAAAGGCAGCTGCCTAACTGACTGAGCCACCCAGGCGTCCCTCTACTAGAGATTTTCAAATAGAAGATAAAATCATTTTCATGAAATGAAAATAGACTTGATACCCTTTATGTTTCTTCTTCAGGTCTGGAATGTACTTTTTTTTTTAAAAATATTTTATTTATTTATTTACCAGAGGGAGAGAGAGAGAGAGCGCACAGTCGGGGGGAGCAGCAGAGGGAGAGGGAGAAGCAGGCTCTCCGCCGAGCAGGGAGCCCGATGTGGGACTCAATCCCGAGACCATGGGATCATGACCTGAGCTGAAAGCAGACGCTTAACCGACTGAGCCACCCAGGCATCTCTGGAATGTACTTTTAAAGATAGAGTTGTTGTCATAATAGTTGTTACGATTTGATTATTTCACAATCAAATTATTTGTATCTTAGGTTCTGGATAAAACATTGTCTGTAAGCGATGTTGGATCCATGGCCGGTTTGTTAGAAATCGTTGTGATTCTCTGGAAAAGTATTCACAGAAGTATGGAAAATAATAAGGAAGCCAGAGTTTACACCATTAACAAGTTTGCCTCTGTGCTCCCTGAGTACTTGAAAGTCTTCAAGGTAAGACTGCTCACACTGTGGGTGAGTGTATTAAGATCGCATTTGTGCAGAATTAGCTGAAATGCCCAACACGCTTACTGGCAGGACCTGGTTGGTCATGTGTTAGGGGGGATGCGGAGCCAGTGCTCACCTGGCAGGGGAAGTGGCCTCTTGCCTTTCTCAAGGGTGGAGGCCATATATCTTGCCACTTCATATCCCCAGCACTCAGGGAAATTTGGGGGTGGGTGCTCAGTTTTTCTGTCTTCAATGGTCTGTGACACCATTTGAGAATTTAGTTTGATTAGCTGGGAATTGAGAAAGAAGAGTTGGCAAACATGATGCCATAGCGGCTAAGTTTCGTGGGCACTTTTAGGCATTTGATGGCATACTGTAAGCAAGTGGGTTTCTGAAGTGTTTGAGTTGTGTCTGCAAATAGAACCATGCATGTAACTTCTCTCTGGATGAAGGAAACCTGTGTCTTGACTTTTTACTTCTGAGGGAAGTTCATATTTCCAAAACAAATAGAAGACTGAGCTAGAGATGAAAATGTACTCCCGATTATAAAGAAAGCATGGTTTAAATATAGAACGATCATAGGTTTTATGAACCGTCCTTCTCTTGATGAATGTTACTTTTGGGCTCTTCCAAAACTGCTTATGTGACCTTGACCCCTTAGCTGTTCTGAGCCACATTTCTGTGACTGTCAAGTCTCTGAGCTTCATTGTGTCCCTGAAATGCAACTGTGACCTGTTCAGGAAGGTAAATAATCTAAATTGCTAAAGTTATTGGTACATTTAAAAGCTCAAATAATTACACTGGGCTGGGAAACCAGCATTATCTCAAAATTCTCAGACGATAACAGAGAAGCCCATAGAATACTAGATGAGATGATAGATGAGCAGTGTGGCCTGCAGGTATCTAGGGACCCAAGGAGGGCAGTTAATTAATTCACTTAATTTCAAATGATTCTGGCAAGAGAACTTCTCTGTACTTGGTTGCTCCGAGAACATTGTGGTCTTCTTTATAAATGAATAAATAGTCAACAATCCAGACAGAGTGGCATTAGTGGTAATTAGCGGTCTACTTTTGTAACATTAAGGAAACATTTTTTGTATTGGGAGTTGGGGGAAGGGGTGGGTCCACTCCAACTGAATGCAGAGTAAGTGCAGATCAAATTTCGATGTTGTCCCTGGTTCTGTTTCAAGTGTATTTTGGGGGATATTGTTATATTTTTTTCTGTTAGGGTCCACCATCTCTTATTCTCCCAATCAACCAAGGATATTTTCTGTTGTGTTTTTGATTGAGCCTGGTCTACTCTTTGTTTTAATGGTGTAATCACAATAACACTGGTACGGCTATGACTTACTAAGTGCCACCATGGATGGGTTGCTGTGGTGTGCCTGTCTCGGTCCCCTCCCAACAGTGCCCGCCCTTTTTGCAGAGGAGGAAACAGAATTTGGCACTGACTCTTTGCTCTGTGCTGATCCAGCTGGTAAAACCCTGGAGTCTGGCTGGACTTAGATTTGGCTTGGTAGCTGCTAATAAGCCTATACATTTTCCATTAACCTATATTGTCTTCCCAAAGATTTTCTGATTATTTTATGGAAAAGTTTTTTTCTGACTCATTCATTGTCTTGACATTTATATTCAGGATACCAAGTGTATCCTGAGTTAATTTTTTTTCCCCTTTAATCAGTATTGTTTTTAAAATAGAAGTCAGTGCCTCAAAAGCAAGGACTTTGTCTATTCCGCTTATTAATACATCTCCCGGGATCTAGGTTGGCAGTTCGTACACAGTAGGTGCCTAATATATATTTGCACGAATTAATATATCACACGAGTGGTAAAATGTCACTTAAAACTTTGAAACTGCTTCTCCAATATAAGGCTTACCAGTAGGTTTAAGTTTCCCATTGAACACTGAAAGGAGTGCTCTAATTCCTACCGAGCAGCTCTGAAGATAGGTCATTAGGAAGTTATGTGGACAGCCTTTCAAAATGTCATTGCGTTTAAATACCCTTTCCCCCCCTTTTTATGCTTTTAGGATGATCGCTGCAAGATCCCTTTATTTATGCTCATGTCCTTTATGCCGGCCTCTGCTGTGCCTGCGTTCAGGTAACCCCTCCCTCCCTCCCTCCCCCGCCCCCTCCCTCCCTCCCTCCCCCCCCCGCCCCCTCGCTCTCTCCCCCTGCCCCCTCTCCCCCTCCCTCCCCGCCCCCTCTCTCTCCCCCTCTCCGCCTCTCTCCCCCCCCCGCCCCCTCTCTCTCTCCCTCAGTCATGAGTGGGAACCCTGACTTTGTTGTGCTTAGTTACTAATGTGACATTCAGCAGAATGTGTGGGTCATGCTTCAGCTTTAAGTTCACAGTGGTGGCGGGAAAGCAGCAGGATGCAGTTTCCAGTGGGCTCTGGAGTTGCTAAGGGATATAGGAAGAGCCTGTGTGGAACTGAAGCTGTCCACTTTAAAGTCGGGGGGTGTTTTTCAAGCCCAGCATGAAGGGACTTCGGAGTCATGCTGCCTGTATGCATCTGGCATGTGGCCGCCTGGGTTGAGATGTGCTGAGGGTGCAGAGTGCACGTGGGCTCAGAGCCTGGTGTGGAAGGAGGAGCGTGAAGAGCTAGTGGTTTTCTGTCAGTTACACCTGAAGACAACATTGTGGAGACAGTGGGTTGGATAAGATATATTACTGAAATTAATTGTACCTGTTTTTCTTTACTTTTTTAAGGTAGCTACTAGAAAATTTAAAATGACCTAAGTAGCTTGTTTTTGTAGCTCATGTTGTATTTTTTCCTGGATGGTGGCGTTCTAGAGTGTTGGTTATTAACTCAGTAAAAATGACTCATTTTTATCCATATTTATGAAAAAAATTAATGTTTTGATGGTAAGCAAAAATTATTCCCAAAAAACTGGTAGTCTTTGCTTTAGAGTCTGATGGAGATGACAGAGAAAAGAAAAGTGGGGGGTTTTATGGAACTGGCACGTCCTTGGTAACTTAATACTCGTATGGGACTGCCTTGACTTCAGTGTTCCTCAACCTGTGTTCAGATTCCATGTTTTGTGTTGGAACTTATCCTGTGTAGTAATTGTGGGAAACTATATTTATTCCTGTAGTTGAGAATGTCCAAGAGTTCCTACGATAAGAGGGCCTTATGTACCTTCAGTTTTTAGCTTCCTCATTTTTTTCCACCTTTTTGAGGAGTGGGAAACTGTTACTGAAATGTTAGATCTGATTTTATATCTTTGATATTTTCAGCTGTGGTGTGATTTCCACATTAAGAAACCAGGAGGAAGGAGCAGCAGACAAGCGCTATTGTACTTTGTTGGACTGTCTCTGCTCCTGGGGACAAGTGGGACACATTCTGGAACTCATCTGCGACTGGCTGCCAGAAGAACAGCCCCAGAGCAAGGTGTATTTCTGTCATGTTTCTTTAAAATTGCTGAATGAGGATGTGTGTGTATTAGAAATCATATGTTTTCCTGAGAACATGCGCTTTATTTTTTTTTAAGATTTTATTTATTCATTTGAGACACAGAGAGAGAGAGAGAGAGAGAGCATGAGCAGGGAGAGAGGCAGAGGCAGAGGGAGAAGCAGGCTCCCTGCTGAGCTAGGAGCCCGATGCATGGCTCCATCCCATGACCCTGGGAAAATGACCTGAGCCGAAGGCAGACGCTTCTGAGCCACCCAGGCGCCCCCTTGTGTTTTATTTTTTAAAAGATTTTATTTATTCATTTGAAAGAGAATAAGTGGGGTGAGGGGCAGAGGGAGAAGCAGACTCCCCATAGAGCAGGGAGCCCAGTGCGAGACTCGATCCCAGGACTCTGAGATCATGACCTGAGCCGAAGGCAGACGCTCAACTGTCTGAGCCACCCAGGCGCCCAAGAACGTGTGTTTTAATTGTCAGTTTTTCGCTCTGTTCTTTCAGAGTAACTCAGCATCTAAACGGAAAGTGCAAATCCTTGACACACGCCCAGTAAAACCTGAATTGGCCCTGGTTTACATAGAGTATTTGCTGACCCATCCAAAGAATCGACAGTGCCTGCTCTCTGCTCCCCAGAAGAAACTTAACCACCTTTTGAAAGCACTTGAAATGTCAAAGGTAACTTTACAGAACAGACATGGACACCCCGAGAGTTGAGTGGGTCCATGTAATTAGTATGCGTGACAAAATAAGATCTAAAGTTTTCATACTTAGAGTACAAAATTTTTCCAGCTGGGAAGGAGTTGAGAGTTATGTAACCCTTCAGTTTGCACAAGGACAGGACACTCAGGTGACTAACTGGCAAGAGGGGAGCTAGCTTAGTTTCCAGGCCCGTGGATGGCCCTCTTTCTCAGAACACACCAGTCTGTAGGAAGACTTCTTCCTGTACTTCTTTTGCTCTACTCCTCACGCACTGAGATGGGAATACTAGCTTCCCCTCACAGTCCTTGGCAGCTTTTCTAGGGATCTTTGGAGGGTGTTTCCTGTGACCTCAGGATTTCCTTCTTACTGGCTCTCTGGCCATCTCCAGGGCCAGCTGTCAGAGACCACCCCTGTGACTGCTGCTGGTTTGGTCAGCCAGAGGCCGACCCTCCAGTGCTTAGCACCAGCCTTAGCTGGGGAAGAGGAGGCAGAGTGTGAAGGAGGAGAAGGAGGTGCACAGCTGTCCATGGGAGGACGTGGGCCAGGGCTGGCAGCCAGGCACGCATAGGAAGTGCTGGGATTTTGCCCGTGGACTAAGCTGGGCACTGGCTGTGCTGCTGTCCAAAGTAGGGCTACCTGTGGGTTCCGGGAAAGGTGGCTGGGTGCATTCCCCTTCAGGCTTTGCTAGTAGGGGAACAGATGATGTCCCGACTCCCTCTCCATGTGGCAGCCAGACACAGGCTCCTCGACATTTCCCAACTCTAAGGCATTCCTCCTTTTAGGGTACAGGGTTAGGGAGCTGTGGGTAAGCTGAGGCTCTGGCCCTGCCTGGGTGGCGAGAACATTGTTCTCCCGAGGAGCTGCCTTTCTTTTTCCTCTGACGGTCTGCGCTCAGAGCCCCCTGGCTGGGAGCAGGTCACAGCCTGCCCCAGGGGCAGATGCTTTGTGTGCTTGATCCTGGCAGTTTCTTGAGCAATAACTGCTAAGAGTTTTTATCTTGTCCTTTAGAAGGGAGGGTCTGCTCATGAAACCAATATTATGCTATACGTTAACTAACTAGAATTTAAATAAAAATTTGAAATAAAAAAATATAAATTAAATAAATGAGTAACATAGGGAGGATCTTTTGCGGGGAGAGGAAGGGAAAATGTACATTTCTTAGTTTTGTTGTGTTATTAGATCACCTCCAGCTGTAGCTATGTGTCAGGTTCTTCAGATCGTCCTCACTGTGTATGGTGTGGGAGTGACTTAGTAGTCGGAACATGGCCACAGGTTTTTTTATTTTGCAGGCCGATCTGGAATCAATTTTGCAGTTGCCAGGTGGGAAACCTCATAACTTTAATGAAGCAATGGCCCTGCGAGCCTTCAGCCTCCACTGCCGGCTGAGTATTCATCTTCAGCACCAGGTGAGTCTGTCCCTGGCTGTGTGACCGAATACAAAGCCTTTTGGCAAAGCTGGTTCCATTACTGATTTGTCTTTCTGTTGTTGGACAGTTCTGCTCAGAAGGGAAAGTTTACCTGTCCATTTTGGAAGACACTGGGTTTTGGTTAGAAAACAAAGTTCTGTCTTTTATTCAAGATCAAGAAGAAGAATATCTCAAGCTTCATAGGGTTGTTTATCAGCAAATCATCCAGGTTAGACGTCTTACAACATGGAAACTTTCTCTTCACCAAGTTTGTGATGTGCTTCCAGATTTTATTTTCTATTTTAAAGTTATAACTTTGGACAGTAGTGTTGCTCTTCTTCAGTATAGCATCATTTCAACACCCAGAGTTTGTCTTTTCCCAAAACATAAACCGCATAATATTTATGGAGTTTTACACCTTGCATGTAATAGGTTTTCATTAATGTTTATGGAATGATGTAAAATGGGTTTCCAGATTTCTTATGGAAATAAAAATGAGAACTAATGTATCTTTATGAAAATTCCTTTGTAAAACATCTTTATAAAACACTTGCTTTAGGAGATAATTAGTAGTAAAATCAGATATTAGAAGCTTTACCAGGCTGGATTTATTTTCCTTTTTTGGCTCTCAGTTTCTTGTAAATCACACCGCACATCTCTGTCTCCTACAGACCTACCTGACAGTATGTAAGGATGTTGTGATGGTTGGCCTTGGCGATTACAAGTTTCAGATACAACTTTTACAATGGAGTCTCCAAATCATGCAAACAGGTACACTTCATTCATTAAAGGACTCATTTAGAGCAATTAATAATCAAACCAGTCCCTCTCACCTTCCCTCACTTTGCTTATTGGGACTCTTGCTTTCAGGTGACAGATATGTAACACAAACTAGCTCATACCAAAAAGGAATTCATAGGCTGATGCAACTGGGAAGTTCAAAGGTGTTTCTGGTGTCAGACGTGCCTGAGTCCAGAGTTTCTCTCATGGATTCTTCTCCCAGTGGTTTGCCTGGTTGTCAGGTGACTTTGCCATGTGGTGGGTTAGTGCAGTGGCAGCCCCGAACCTGTCTACTCACCACATGGGGAGTGTAAGTTGGGTTGTTTAATGCCCCCCCCCTTAGGACCAGTGGGAAGTTGCTGTTACCCTGAGGACAGGGTGACAGTGGAACCTGCAGTAACTAATACCATGGAGTCTGTGCTTGCTGCATAGTGGGTACTGTGTTAAATATGGTGAGTGAGTGAGTGAGAGATCAGCCTCCTTCCAGGTGGTCTGGGTACAGAGCTGGGCTGTGTGATTACCTGGAGTGGCCTGACCAGGGGCCCCAGGGCCAGACTCTTCACAGCCCCATCTCGTGATGGCGTGAGGAGTCGGGGAGTGATCAGGCTTTCTCCCTGCCTCTCATCATAGTTCGGCTGAGGAGAGTACTGCTGGCCTGTGACACCCCACCCTTCCTCACGCACCACCCACTGGGTGTAAAACTGTTTCTGAATTGCTCTCACTGTAATCTGACACCACATCTGGTTGTTTCTGCTATCTATATTAGAAACTTGAAAATGCAATATTTAAATTTCTTTTAAACTTATATCTGCCAGAAGACATTGAAAATGACTTTATCATTTTTAGATTCAATGTTAAGATTTGGACATAGAGTCAGTGAATCCCTAGTTAAGTTTGCAGTTAGTCCCTGGTGGTACTGAATGTTGTCATGCAGGCAGACTCCGGGGTCTGCCGATGGGGTCGGTGCTTGGGTGTCAGCCGCTCTGCTCTGCCATTTCAAGTATGTGTTTTCTTGAAATTAACCTGTACTATATGCAAGGTTGTGTATGAGTTGTTTTAAATACCCACAGGTAAAGACTGAGCGTTAACCAGAACAAATACTGTTTGTTTCAGAATCTGGCTTTTCTTCGATAAATCTTTTATCATTTTTCTTTTCTGTTGTGAAAACATTTTTTAACTTAAGTCTAATGATTGAAACAATGAAAAATGATTTGTATTTTTTAAAACTTCATTTAGCATTTAGGAATTTTTTCTCCTAAGGACTGACTCTACTTTTAGTATTTATAAAATTTACATTTCCAAGGAGGTAACTTGAATTTTAGATCTCTGATGTTGCTAGTTTCATTACATAGAGGTATCTGTTTCCCAAAAATAAGGCCTGAAGCTGCTGACTTTACCTGAACCAAACTGAAATGATCTTTACATCTATACATTCCAACAATTAGAGGCTCCCAGGGGAGAATCAGCTGTGGCCATCCTTTGTAGCCCTGTCACAAACAGGATTATACTTAGCAGCTTAGCGAGGCATACCCAGAGTCTGTTGTTTACGGGGCTTTTTGCTCTACTTGAAAGAGTTCTAATAAAACTTTCTAATTATAAAACCACATTTATATTACTAATATTATAATATGGCATTCCCCATGCTGAAGTGCATATTCTAGAGGAGGTGTCCTTGAGTAGAGCTGAGTCCCCATACATAACCCAAATGTAAAAAATCTAAGCTCACACAAGTGCAGGTGTTTCAGCTGTAATGCAGGATGTACGTTTTGAAAAAACACCATGTGCTCTGCAAAATCAGGGACTAAAAAGTAACAGGGCCTGTGGGAAAAGACAGTCTGGGGCAGGTGGTTAAGATAGTGCTTTGCGCCCGGACCACTTAGGAGATGGTAATCCTCCAGAAAGTAATCAGCCCATTTAAAAAGGGAGGTTACATTTCTAGTAAACAAAGAGTAAGTACAGTAAACCTAGGGGTTTGTCTTAACTGAAAGGTGGAAGGGCTGCTGGCATAGAGCCTGGGGGCCCTGGGCCAGAGGGACTTGCAGGGAGGAACACATGACAGGCTGAGGCAGAGCCAGAGGAGGACGGAGTCCACGGACCCCCATATGCTACACTGCTCCCTGCGGCTGCTGCGTGGTCTGGGGTAGTGAGTGAGCTTCTGCTTGTTTGCAGATGCTGTCAGTGGCAGGCTGACGTCACTCCCCGCAATTGCTTTGGACCGCTTCCCTCTGGAGAAACAAGAACTTCCAAAGTCAGGGTCATCTGTTCTGTGTAGCTGTGAATTCTGACTTATCTTTAGTAATGTGTTGTATTTTACTTAACCACCGTCTATGTATATTTGGTTATAAGGAACATACTGCTTGAATATAATGAAGTAGCTTTGAATTAAAGTTTTTAGCTTTTCCGATTTTTGTCAGTAGTTATACCAGTTAAGTGTGTGGTTCCCTGTGTCCTTGAGGGTGGTTGGACAAGGGCAGCACTCTGGTTTGCTGGGCCTTTCATCTTCAGCACATCGGCCTCCTGTGAGCTGTCCGTACTTTGATTTCAGAGCCTGGCGTTCTTTACTGCCCATTCCATTGAAGTGACTTGCATGTGTGGAGAGTGTGTGTCCCTCTGCCTTTTAAATAAAAGAGATTCATTTGTTGAAAGTTTCTGTTATGTTTGCAGTGATTTTAGAAACTGTTGACTGTGGTAGTTCCATAGACCTTTTGAGGCGTAAACTCGACTGGAACATGACCAGTTATTTTACATACTTTAGCAGGTAAATTTGGGTTTGGGCTTAGTTTCTTATCTCTGTCTCAAGCAGAGCTTACTGTATCTTACTAATTTGTTTTATGAACTGAGGTTCTTTGCATGGTCCATTTCCTGTGTAAGGTCATATGATACCTGTATAAGGTCAAAGAGGTCATACCTCTTTGTCACCTAGATAATAGTCTATTAATGAAGAACATTATTTCTGTGCTTTCCCATATGACAAGTTTTAAAAACATAGATACACATTTTATATAATTTATATGTGTTTATATATGTGGCATATAGTTTGTATGTTTATGTAGTATATATTTTTAAATGTATACACGAAAGAATCATGCAGCATCGCTCTTGCCCAGGGAGAGCATGCTGTCTAAATGGGGAAGCACTCATGCACACACACCTCAAAAAGGTCAGTCAGCGAGTGTCACGCAGCTTGAGGGTCCAGAGAGAAGTAAGAAACAGTGATGATGCTTGAGAAGCTTCTGGAGGGTGAGACCCCAGCTCTGGGTTTTTTTTTGTTTTTGTTTTGTTTAAAGATTTATTTATTTGAGGGAGAGGTTGTGTGAGCAGGGGTGGGAGGGGAGGGAGCACAGAGAGTGAATCCCAAGCAGGCTCCATACCCCCAGCAGGGAGCCTGACATGGGGCTTGATCTCACGACACTGAGATCATGACCTGAGCCAAATGCAGACACTTAACCATCCAAGCCACCCAGGCGCCCCAACACTTTACCAAATTAATGCAACACAGTAAAGGAAGTGATTCAGAAGAGAAAGACGAGGTAAACCACAGAATGTTAGAAGTTTAGCAGAGTTGGCCTATGACATTTGTAAATCACATTTTGAAAGCTCTTGGGCCATCCTTCTCAGACTTGTGACAGTAGAGCTGGTGTTGATGTTGCCATTACAAGAGAAAAGGAGACATGTTCTCTAATCCATGTGTTCGAGGGGCCACACTGTCCACATGTGTAGTGAGCCCAGTTCTTAGTGATCAAGTTAAATATACTGTTCTTGTTGCGGGTATTGGTGTTATATTTAAAAGGAGCAGGTTATTAAATTTTATTTATTTTAAAATCTGTGTGTGCTGGGGCGCCTGGGTAGCTCAGTCGTTAAGCGTCTGCCTTTGGCTCAGGTCATGATCCCAGGGTCCTGGGTTCAAGTCCCGCATCGGGCTCCCTGCTCAGCGGGAAGCCTGCTTCTCCCTCTCCCACTCCCCCTGCTTGTGTTCCCTCTTGCTGTGTCTCTGTCTGTCAGATAAATGAATAAAATCTTAAAATTAAATAAAATTTATGTGTGTTAAAATTTATTTTTAAAAAGATTTTATTTATTTGAGACAGAGAGTGAATGAGAGAGAGAGCACAAGCGGGGGGAGGGAGAGGGAGAAGCAGACTCCGCACTGAGCAGGGAGCCCTACACGGGGCTCAATCCCAGGACCCTGGGTTCAGGACCTGAGCCGAAGGCAGACATTTAACTGACTGAGCCACCCAGGCGCCCCTGTATGTTAAAATTTAGATTAATCTGATCAACCTGGTATTGGCTTGCCAGTAATGATTTCTTTCCAGTTACCATAATACACACGTGTGAAAAATGTAATAATTTCAGCTAAATTCTGTGGTTAGATAACTGATTTTTCTAATATT
Source organism: Callorhinus ursinus (assembly GCF_003265705.2). Lineage (NCBI taxonomy): Eukaryota > Metazoa > Chordata > Mammalia > Carnivora > Otariidae > Callorhinus > Callorhinus ursinus. Next base: position 1,303,733 of record NW_027397161.1, on the reverse strand, counting down.
CTTTCTAGTGAAGGGCTTCTTTTATGTGTCATTACTTCTGGGCATTCTGAAAGAGGTAACCGGCAGTTCCTTGATGCAGAAACCAGACTCAGACGAAGAAGTTGCAACGCTGTTTGATATGGTCCAGAAAGTATTTCAGAAACTGTTGGAATGTATGGCCCGGAGCTTCAGGAAGCAACCAGAAGAAGGCCTACGGGTACTCACATCTTCCCAATGGGCTGTTAGTCATTAGACAGACAGTGCTCACCCAGCAGACAAGGGTGCATGGGGGTGTGTCACCTCACACACAGGCTTGGCTGGCACTCACTTGTGCCATTGGGCTGTCGGGTGGGGTGCACCGCAGTATGGGAGATAATTACCAGGTGCTGTCCTGCAAGTGGTGCTTGCTGACCTTTTTCAGAGCATGGCGTGGTCAGAGAGGTGGTGCTGCCTGCACCCGAGGCAGGAGGGCCAAGAGCCCATCTTTGACTTGTAGCCTTGGAACAGGTTTTTTTTTTTTTTTTTTAAGATTTTATTTATTTGACAGAGAGACCCAGCGAGAGAGGGAACACAAGCAGGGGGAGTGGGAGAGGGAGAAGCAGGCTTCCCGCGGAGCAGGGAGCCCGATCCGGGGCTCGATCCCAGGACCCTGGGACCATGACCGGAGCCGAAGGCAGACGCCCAACGACTAAGCCGCCCAGGCGCCCCTTGGAACAGGTTTTAATGAGCCTAGGTCAACAGGCCAGCAGCAAGAGTCTTCTGCCTGGCAGGACAGGAAACACATACCTGATTGCAACTGGCTTGTGAATGCCCAACTGTTATTTCATAGAGTTTTCCAAATGAAATATACTTTTGAGAATGCTGATTTTGATTATTTGTACGTGACAAGGGGAGATGGTAAGGGTATCTGAGTCAGCAATGGGAAGGGAAGGATTGGGTGTTGGTAAGGGGCAAACAGGATGGGGATCCCTGAAACTCGGGAGGGCAGTACGAATACTTCTCTGTAAACCACTAAAAAGTGACTGGTGTGTTTTCTTGTAGCTTCTCTATTCGGTTCAGAGTTCTCTCCGTGAATTTATAATGACGATTCAGTCTTGGCACGTGGACACGCCCGTCCACCGGGGCATGCTCTCGACGGTGATTGCTGCATCTGTGGTGGAGATAAGTCACCAACTCCGGAAGGTGAGGTCTGCTCGTCCCGAAACCACATGTCTGCTTCTGACCGTACTACATACTCTTCTCTCCTAGCAGCACATTTTCATGTTTTCCCAAGTATTTTTTAAGAACCCAGAGTTTAGGGCGCCTGGGTGGCTCAGTTGGTTAAGCGACTGCCTTCGGCTCAGGTCATGATCCTGGAGTCCCGGGATCGAGTCCCACATCGGGCTCCCTGCTCAGCAGGGAGTCTGCTTCTCCCTCTGACCCTCCCCCCTCTCATGTTCTCTCTCTTTCTCTCAAATAAATAAATAAAATCTTAAAAAAAAAAAAAAAAAAAAAAGAACCCAGAGTTTAATAGGTGTCCTGCTTCTCCAGCCACTGCCCCTCACCGTTCGTAGCTGGCTGATGACTCGAGTCATGTGACTACTGGAGAATTTTGTTAAGGGTGTTGCCATTTTGATTAAGACCCAGCAAGTCCTTCCATCGTGAACTTTTTTTTTCCTTCTTGCATTTTGGATATAACATGAGTTGATATATTTCTTTTTTTTTTAAAGATTTTATTTATTTATTTGAGAGAGAGAGAATGAGAGATAGAGAGCACGAGAGGGAAGAAGGTCAGAGGGAGAAGCAGACTCCCCGCTGAGCAGGGAACCCGATGTGGGACTCGATCCTGGGACCCCAGGATCATGACCCGAGCTGAAGGCAGTCGCCTAACCAACTGAGCCACCCAGGCGCCCTCGAGTTGATATATTTCTTAAGACTCTTCTCTCCTGACAAGGCGAAAGCAGCCGTGGTCAGTGGTGAGCGGGATGCAGCATGGCGCTGACAGTGCAGTTTGGGGTAGTTCGTGTCTGACGGTCTTACGTTTCTTTTTCATGTCTAAGCAGAGGAAATTTGAACCTCTGATACCAGTTTAAACATAACTTATTCATTCCTACTCTGTAAAGGACTGGCTGTTTTCCTAGCAGTTGCATAGTTCTTACAATTAACCTACTTGTGTAAAGATCAACAAAACCAGGATGATAATTCAGGTCCTAACAGAAAGCTGTTTCTCCAGTGAGATCCTTGCATTGAGGGAAGATGCACTCCGGAGTAGTGACTTAGAAGCTAGAAAGGTAATGATAGATTTTCTCAGTATGAAAAGATGGAATCTGACGGTGGCATCGTGTTATATAAATTCTGTACCGTAAGACCATGAGTATAAAAACAGCCAAGTAAATTGCTAAAATTTAATGGAATTTAAGGTCCTCCTTAAAGCTTAAAGCTTGGTTTAGGAAACTAGTAACTAGATTATACATGGAATAAGAACTAGAGTTTATTTACTCCATTGAGCTTTATAGCTAACAACTATAAAAAATCAATTAATGGCCTTTGGGCAAACCTGACTCACTGTTTTTGTAAAGGAACTTCTATTGGAGCACAACCACGCCCGACATTTACAAATTTCCTTGGCTGCTTTGTCTGTAACTGCAGAGTTGAGTAGTCCTGACAGAGACTGTTTTGCCCACAAATCTGATATATTTTACTATTTTATTAAACATGTTTCCCGACCTCTCTTCTGTCTCCTTACTGATTTGTCTACTTGTTCCACTAATGAGAGTTTAGCACCATGATGGACTTGTCTCTCTCCATTAATTTGCATGTATGTAGGAGCTTTGTTGTTAGGTGCATACACACTCAGGACTGCTCTGTCTTTTTGATGCATTGGCTGTCTGATAGTTCAAGAGACGGCTTTTAGTTTCAACATGTTTTTCTACATGTTCAAAGTGTTTTCTTTCTCTTTTTTTTTTAAAGATTTTATTTATTTATTTGAGAGAGAGAATGAGAGATAGCACAAGAGGGAAGAGGGTCAGAGGGAGAAGCAGACTCCCTGCTGAGCAGGGAGCCCGATGTGGGACTCGATCCCGGGACTCCGGGATCACGACCCGAGCCGAAGGCAGTCGCTTAACCAACTGAGCCACCCAGGCGCCCTCAAAGTGTTTTCTGTAATCACTTCATGGGCAGGCCTTTTTTTGGGGGGGGGGTCTATGCCTTTTACCTGGGGTGCTTAGCCCATTTGATTTTAATGGAACCATCGATATGTTTGTATTTAATTTGACAGTTTTGATGTTTGTTTTCTATTAGTCCCCCTACTTTTCTTCTTTTCCTGCCATTTCTTGATGAATCAGGTGTTTGTACTGTTTCATTTTATCTTCTCTGTTGACTTTATATTGTCCTTTGTGTAATTGTTTTAGTGGTTTCATTTTAGTATGCATATTTAACTCATCAATCTCCCTAAGAAATTATGGTATGCCTGTGCATCCTAAGAGTCTTGTAACAATGTTCTTCCGATTAGCATTCTCCTACTCTGTGCTGTTATTCTATATCTTACTGCTACATAAACTAAAAATCTCAAGATACAGTTTTTAAAAGATTTTATTTATTCATTTGGTAGAGAGAGAGAATAAGCAGGAGGGAGAGGGAGAGGGAATCTGAAGCAGTCTCCGCACTGAGCACAGAGCCTGATGCAGGGCTGGATCTACGACCCTGAGTTTATGACCTGAGCTGAAACCAAGAGTCAGACACTTAACCAACTGAGCCACCCAGGCACCCCAAGATACATTTTATTTTAACCAGTCAATAATCATTTGTCTATATCACAAATGCATTCACAGCATTTAAGATGTAAAGCATTTTAATGAGAAATAGAGCTATTTCAAACATAATGATGATTGGACTTTAATATCCAAATTTGTATTATGAATCCTCCAGAGGGCATATGGAAAGGCTGTTTAGAAGTACTGTGTGGTTATACCTGAGTCGAGTCCCCTGATGGCCGGGAAGTAGAGGAGAGACAGTATGGGATGTATGAAGGTGGATGGAGTGAGGAGGAGAATAGGGGGTGGGATCAGGAAACAAAGACATAGCCCCCCCCCAGCCCCCATCCCTTCCAGAGCAGGGTTTTGGATTTAGATTTTCCAAGGAGCCATTTGCATGTGGAGTTCATTCGCCACTAATGGATGGCTTTAAACTTGTCAGGTTGGTGATGAGGGGCATAAATCCAGGCAGAGCCCCTTACGTGGGTCCAGACCAACATTTCTGCACTGTGGGTGATTCTCCAGAAGACACTGGCAGTGCTGGGGAGGGGGCACTACTGGGATCTGCTGGGTGGAGGCCAAGGATGCTGCCCAACACCCTGCAAAGGGTGGCCCGCAGCAAGGAATTCCTCAGTGCAGGGTGTCGGTCATGCTGGGACTGAGAAAACCCGGTCCTGGTGGTTAACAACAGCCAGTTAGACCTGCGTAAACC
>NW_027397161.1:1271199-1299301 GCF_003265705.2 Callorhinus ursinus | reverse complement strand
AAACCCGATCCTGGGCGGTTAACAACAGCCAGTTAGACCTGCATAAAGACGCATTATTTACAGAGAGTGCTACTGCCTTAAAGGCTGTCTAACAAGAGGTTCGTTGAGTGTTTTTATCTTTTCACTTCTGTCCGATGAATAATATACCCCTGTCTACAACAATAATCATAATTACTGTAGATATTTCAGCAGCTAATAAAAACTATTCTTTTGAGTTTCTGGTTGAAAATCCACAGCGGTATAAAACAAATTACTTAGCCTACCTCAGTCTCAGTTTAGAAATTACTGATTTGGAACTTCTTTTCAGGTTTCTAATATGGAAGAGCTCACCACCCCCGAGGTTCTTTCAGACCTCCCACCGTTTTCAAGGTGTTTAATAGGAATAATAATGAAGTCTCCGGATGTGATCAGGTAACCATGTTCTCTTTACTGTCCTGAGATTCTCCTTGTGACTAGAAGCGCTCAGTAGATTTTGCTTATATTCCTTCAGCTCTCAAAACTTCTCACAGGTGCTTTTTTTCCCATGAGAAAAATGTTTCCTAGAATTTTCTCTCATCAGCAATTAAAAATAGTTGCATTTTTAAAAACCTTTGTATTATACTTCTACAAAGAGAAATTCAAACTTTTTGTCAAATACATCCATCTGAAAAGTCCCTGGTTATGCTTATCATAACTAAAATTCAGCTAGAGGGAAACATTTAAAATGTCACTGTGTAGTGCAATACTTCTTACTAAGGGTACTCTGAACACCTGCCTGGCTTCAATGCCAGTGTGGCTTCTTGGCACATGCTGCTGCTGGTGTGTCACTTGGCTGAAGCCCAGGGTTTGCTGTGGCACATTCAGGACTGGTAGAGTAGAGAAGGAAAGATTTCGCAGTTGTCTGATACCTGATCCCTGAAGAACTGCAGTAGTAGATACAGTCAATGAAAATGTTAAAAGCTAGAATTCATGGTAGTTGATGAATCTTGGCTATCTTAGTCTTTCTATAAAGTGTGAGCATATATACTATAGAATAATTACAGATTTTTATTAAATTTTTTTTGCAGGTCATTTTTAGATGAGTTAAAGGCATGTGTTACCTCTGATGATATTGAAGGCATTGTGTGTCTCACAGCTGTTGTGCATATTATTTTGGTTATTAATAAAGGTTGGTTAAACTTTCTCTTCTACTGTCTGGGGTATTGCTGGGTATGATCTCATACAGAACTGTGACAGGATGTTTGAGAACTCGGTTCCTTGTTGCCATGTCCCCTGCCAGTCAGACTCCCCCAGCTCTTGCAGCCTGTCATCCCATGCTCTGAGCACACGCCATCTGCTGGGCTCCCTCTGCTCAGCTGACCCTGCACTAGCCTAGAAACCAGCCCTGTCCACCTGTCGCCTTTCCCCACTGGACCCACTACATGTCCCTCTTGTCATGTGTTCCCTGTGCTTAAAAGTCTGAATTTATTTTTGCTAATGATGGTGTGTTTTTGGTGTTAATACTTAATGTATCTGCTTTTTTACTTAAGCCTTATACTTGCGTGTTTTGAATATCCCAGTCAGTTGAAATAGTACGGAAAAGTAGTTGGAGATACCTATAAAATGCTCACCTTAGTATAAAATGCAGTAATGTCCCTGCGTATTACTGTTAAGTTTCTGTATTTTTTACTCAATTTTACTAATGTTGAAATCATTTTCTAAGATGTAACGTATTATAGACAAAGAGTGCTCCTATTAAAACAAGCTCTGCCCGTAAGCTCTAATGCATGGCGTGTCTACGGGTTTAGGATAATACTTTGTGACTAGTGTTACCCATGCTGGACATCAGAAAAGACTTCTCTGAGGGACTTTCACCTGAGTTGAGGTCTGGAGAATGAGGGGACATTCCCCAGGTGAAGGAGTGAGGGTGGGAGGTATGGTGCTGATGAGCACCTAGTACTTAATAGGTACTTACATTTGTGCCACACAGTGATGATGCTGGAAGATGGTAGTTGTTATCTGTGATGGAGGTCCAGGTGAGGATCAGGTCTCTGATGGCATAGACAGAACTCACGGGATCATGTGCATTGGAGCTGTCCCTCAGAGCTAATGAGGTGCTTCTGAAAACGTCTGCTTGATCTTCTCACGTCCCTGTCGGGGACGATTACTATTGCACAGGTCAATGGGTGGATTAACTCGAAGGTGGGGGGCTCAGTCTTGCTGCACTTGTACCACACTGATAGCAGAGTATGCTTGCGCTAACACTGCAGTGGCGGCGTTCAAGTCTTTTCTCTGTCTTTACTGTAACTTTCCCATAGGTAAACAGAGGAGTTCAAAAGTGAAGGATGTTGCAGCCACTGTTCACAGAAAACTGAAGACGTTCATGGAGATTACTCTGGACGAGGACAGCACGGAGAGGTAAAGCACTAGATGCACCCAGATGGACTCTTCTGAGAGCTCTGCTCCTCTGTAGGTACATTTTAGATCCTGTTCTCATTGCTGCTACTTAACAGCCAGGCAGTGAGAAAACACACTTGTAAGCACAGAAACGTCTCTGTTGGAAAACCCCTTGAGCGTAAGTTTAATTTACTCCCTAATTTGTCTTCAAAAACAAAAACAAAATTGTCATCTGGTAAATTCTACTCCAGAAAAATAAAGACATACAAACTTATTTTATATGGTTTTAAAACTAGACAGATTATTTTGGGTGGTTTGCTATGTTTTTGAAACCATAGGCTTCAAATTTCTAAGACGTAATTGCCCAGTCCCCAGGCATCCATAATGAGGATGGGAAAGGTTCCTCCAGACTTTGGAAGAAATACTGGTCATTTCTTGCTTTCTGGGTGGCCCGTTGCTGCCACAGGGACTGCTCTGAGGAAGGTGTTCACTGGGCTCCTCCGGCCGAGTGCCTTTGTTAGGTTTGGCATCTGACAAGCTGTACAACTTCCTGCAGACTCTGCTATTAGCTGTGTTTGATTCTCAGATCAATAGCAAAAGCAGTGTTTTTCTTACTGTTTTGTGAACTTCATAATGTTAAGTGTTAACAGAGCTCTGAACTAGGTCATAGTTTTATGTATGCCTGGGAAAGTAGCCACTTTTCTTAGCTACTTTCTCCTTTGTAGAAAGGCTTCGAAAACCCTAAATTGCTAATTTATGAACAAATTTTCTCTCTTCTCTGTTTACCTTTTCTTTCCTTTTCTCACTGCATTATCTAGGACTTCCAGTGCAGTGTTGAAAAGCAGTGATGAGAAGGGGCATCCTCGCCTTGTTCCTGATCTTAGTGGGAAAACTTCTAGTTTCTCACCATTAAGTTTGACATGAGCTGCCGATATTTTGTGGATGTTCTTCATCAAGTTGAAGAAGTTCCCTTCTATTCCTAATTTACTGAGACTTTTTATCATGAATGGGTGTTGGATTTAGTCAAATGCTTTTTCTGCATCTACTGATGTGATCATACGCTGTTTCTTCTTGAGTCTTGTGATGGATTACACTCAGTGGTTTTTGAATGTTGAACCAGCCTTGCATACCTAGAATAAATCCCAGCTGGTGGTGGTAAATATTTTATACACTGTTTTTAATTGTATGCAGTCGATTGATGGTGCTATTGAGTTCAAGTGTGTTCTTAATGATTTTCTGCCTACTGGATCTGCATTTCTGATAAGAAGGATTTTGCTTATCTTTTGTGATCCTGATATTAGGTGCATATGAATTTAGAACCCCTATATCTTCTTGATGCATTGACCCTTTTATTTTTATGAAGGGTCTCTCTTTATCTCTATTAATGCTTTACCCAGAAAGTCCGTTTTGCCTGGTATTAAGACAACTGTACCAGCCTCCTTTAGCAAGTGTTTCCTGGGTAGTTGTGGCATTCCAGTTAGAAGGCAGAAACCACACAGTGACTAGGATGGGAAAAATCTCAATGTCAAAAATTCTTATCAGGGCGGCAGTGTAACGAACTATTGGCTAGTGAGAGTTAAAGCGAACTCCAAAGCAGAGAGGAAAGGCAGATGTGAGGAGCAACTCTGTTCCTAGGGACAGTGCACACCCCAGGACTGAGACCGTTCCATGGATGGAGAAGTCCTGAGGCCTTCTGATGGGACTCACTGGATATCCAGTCTCCAGGAGGCAGGGGACGTGCTAGGGGAGCTGCTGGAACCAAAGCTGGGGCCCTCTGCCAATCCTGTGAGCTTCCCTGTGCTGTTGTAGTCAGGTAGCTGCTGGCTGGACAGCCGCCCTGGGGGGCCTGGTGGAGACAGTCACCTGGGGTGTCACTTTTACTGTTGGGGTCTCCTGGAGAAGGCTGGGTCTCTGCAAAGCCTGTGGTCTCTGCAGTGGTCAGAACCAGGAAGAGAAGGCCCCCACGGACCAGGGCATTGACTTGGGCACTAGGGCAGGTAGAGGTTTGCATGACCTTGTTGTGAGCAAAGGGAATGAGTTCAACTATATACCTCATCCTAGAAAGTAGTGAATATTTACCAGGCGGTTTTAATAAAGTTGGGTTTGCAACTGTATATTTGAAGGAGAAACCCAACAGACTCTTAGGTTTTATGAGCTTATTTATTTCTAGACACTATGGGGAAGAGGGAAGTGATCTTCTGAGTTGGAGGAAATGAGGAGTGTTTGTATTTCAGAAAACACATGGCAGTGTAAATATTTTTACCGGGCACATCAGAATTACAACCTATATGAATGGTAAGTTATTTTCATAGGATATAATAATCTCAGAAGTCCAGGCATTTTTGTAAAAGATTTTATTTATTTATTTATTCATTCATTCATTCATTCATTTATTTACTTACTTACTGTGAGCTGGGAGAGGGGCAGAGGGAGAGGGAGAATCTTGAGCAGACTCCATACCCAGCCCAGGAGCCCAATCTGGGGCTCGATCCCATGACCCTGAGATCATGACCCAAGCTGCAGTCAGGAGGCGGATGGAGCCACCCAGATGCCCCAGAAGTCCAAGCGTTTTACAGGATTTCTTTGTTCTTAGAAATAACACTTGCAAGGATAAGTTTTTTTGGGTGTAGAATGGTATGTATATACTATTTTGAAGATGTAAGGGAACAGGGACATTTGCTCCTTCTTAGAAATTTCTTTTATTCCCACTTGCACAGAGTTTTAAGCTGAGTACTTGAATCATGTTAGTTATATTGAGAGGGAAAAAAAGGCCTTAGAAGTTCAAAACTGGGGGCCCTTGGGTGGCGAGGTCAGTTAAGGGTCTGACTCTTGGTTTCGGCTCAGGTCATGATCTCAGGGTCTTGGGATCGAGCTTCATGTTGGGCTCTGTGTGGATATTTAATATACAGATGGCAAAAAGAGTTCTTCCCTTTAAGGTGGAAACATCTTAAGAAAATAGGACTGGACCATGAAACTCGGGCTCCCTAAATGTGCAAGAACCACACTATAGAAAACCAGCGTCTAAAACAAAATCCATCTAATGGAAAATAGACAACATTTAAGACTAAATTGAAAATATTAGTGATTTGATGTTGGGGTAGAGACATTAAGGCAAGTTAACATCTTTAAGACTCTGGGAACCCTTTGGTCCAGTTAATATTTTAGGCAATGGGGCATTAATTCAGAAGTGAATGTTTTCTTGACGAATACACTACTTTTCTCTCTAGCAGTGTTAGTATTCTGTTAACTGGTCTGTTGGGTGCTAAATAAAAAATGCTTCTCATTGCACTTTAATTGCCTCACCTAATATAGCTGTAATATAGCTGTAAATTGGACATATTTTCTCACAGGAGGAATGGCATACATTTGCCAGCACGCTGGTACATTTAAATGTCAAGTATGTTATATTTATTACTTTCATAAATAGTATGAAAATAGCAATAAATTTATAATTAGAAATTTTAGAAGTATAAATATTTCTTGTGGTTCAGGTTATATCATGAATTTTTCCCTCTGAGTAAATGGAATGTAATCATAAGCAAATTACTTGCCAATATTAATTATGCCTGTGTGTAGGCAACTTTGATAGTGTTCTGGGCAACCCCCAACATTAAACCTTGTTATTAGACCTTGAAGGAAAGGCGTTCTCCCTGACAAAATCACCTCTTTTTGGTTATCAAGTACTGATGAATAATACCATTTTGTTCTGCATGAAATTTTAATAGTCTTTTTAAAATGATTTTGGGACTGGATGCTTTTTATAGCTCATTTAGAAGCATGCTTCCATCATCATCAATGCCTAGTGGACATTGGTGTAGATAAATTAAAGTTAGATGTAAATAAAAACAGACATTGTTTATCTTATTAATGTTTTTCTCAGAAAATTGATTTTGTCTGCCCCTCCTGTGGCTGTGGTCGTGTTGCACGTTCTCCAGCACATGAACACAGTCTGCTGGAGGCGGTGGGGCCTGATGGTGGATGGGGTGAAGACTCAGCTTCTGACATAGATTTAAAGGCTTTGAGAGCTCAGGTGGGCGAGCACATTCCTTGGTTCAGACGTCTTGTCACACATGAAAACCCTGGCCCAGGGAGGTAATTTGGCTAAGGCTTGCCTTTGTCCCTTCCAGCTCACTGCTGCGATGGTGGCCTCCACAGGGCCTGTGCCTCTCACCATTCACCATCCCACCTCTATCCGAGGTGTCTGTCAGGCACACACTAAACAGCCATACATGTAGGGTAGCCCAGCAGTTAGAAACAATCAGAACAGCCATTGCTCAAGTGACAGTGCTGGGCCAGTCAGACAATTAATAATAAGAGTCTTCAAAGAAAAAAATCAACTATACCCCAAAAAGATGATGTAGAATGAAAAATCCCAAATTAAAAATGTCCCTGACGTATTGGAGAGATGTCACCGTTGAGACTCAGATTCCAGACGGTCTGAAAGATCACGTTGGAGGAGTACCTCAGAACACAGACTTACTGATGAAGAGGAGTCACAGGGTAAAGACAGATGAGGAAGCCGACCCAAGAAAAGCAGTCATCTAACAGATAATAGGAAAAAACTTCCCAGAGCTGAAGAAATGTGGAATTTTAAAATTTCTTTTTTTTGTTTCTTCCACTAAATTCTGGATGGCATTAAATGGAAAAGAAATCACGCTTAAGTAAATCTGTGGATAAAATTATGGAATTCCAGGGGTAAAGAGAAAAAATCTCAAAATCTTTCTAGATCTGTGCTGCCCTGCAGTGGCCACTTTGTCACATGTAGAAATTGAACACGTGAAACGTGGCGAGTCTGACCTGAGATGTGGCTAAGTGTTAAGTGCATGCTGGGTTCTGAAGATAGTGTGAAAAAAACATTGTAAAGTATGCCAGTGTTATTTTTATGTTGATTACAGGCTGATGTATTTTGGGTATATTGTGTAAAATAAAATGTATTAAGATGAACTTCAGCTTATTCTTTTGATCTCTTTTAATGAGGCTAGTAGAGAATTTAGTTACATCCTGTTTGTACTGACACAAGACAGGGCTGTTGTAGACCACGTGGTGGGTTAGTCTCCGCGAGGGGCAGGGCACAGGTAGACACTCGCTGAACAGTGCGTCAGCTGAGACGTCACTGGGCTTGGAGGCTGGTGTTTGTGTCCAGGGCCCGCATCCCCTCTGAGGGACGTGCTGGAGGCCCTTGTGGGGGAAGGGAACACACACTTGTAAATGCCCGTGTGAGGACTTCCCGTGAGGGCTCGGGGGAGTGTCTTGAGTGGGCTCAGCCCAAACCTGGCTCTCTGGGGCAGGGAGGAGCAAGCCTCTCCTGGGACAGGCGTATAGGGCAGGACCAGGGGAAGTGATTGGAGTGGGTGTCGTTGTAATAGTGAGTCTTGGGATAAATAGTCTTCATTTATCTTGTGTTTTTGTGGAGAGAAAGCCCATGACTGTGAAATGTACTTGTCATGTTTATGAGGCTGCCCTGTATCTGAGTCTCGGTTTAGATCCTCACAAATGAGAGTACTTCTGAGTAAGAGTTCACCTGTAGAAAACCTGGCCTGGTGTTTGGTTCGTGTGAAGAGTGCTTTGGGGACTCAGTGAACTGCTGTGGCCGCGGGAGCAGTGATGACGGCCCTGTTCAAGTGCAGTTTCCTGGTGATGGGGATTCTTGCTCCGCCTCACATATGAGAAGTAATCAGTGAAAGTTACTGATTATTTCAGCCTCTCGAAGTGTGTGTTCCGTTGCAAAACATTTCTAGGTTTATTTTGTGAAAATGTACATCTGGGTATTTTGGTCGCTGATTTCTGTTGTTAATCATCTTTCTTTATGTTTCAGGTTTCTCTATGAATCATCATCAAGAACTCTGGGAGCATTTCTGAATTCATAATCAAGCCAACATCTTTGGTCATGTGAAAACAGAGAAAAAGGACTTAGCGAAAGTGAAATGAATGTGTATTTTCCTAGTGTTTTTAATGTTAGTAACCCATATCATAGGGGTGGGATTTATTTGGGGATTTATAAGTAGGAAACTCAAAGGTTCTTAAGCTTTTGCCTGGTGCCTGCATAAATAATATATTTAATATAAAGGACTCTAGGTAGTGGTGCAGTGCAGAAACCTGTGGTGCAAAGGAAAAAAAAGAAGACACTTTTCTAGCAAATGTGGTTGTTTTAAAAATGACATATATATATATATATACACACACATATATATATAAAATGTTGCTTAAACTATGAGTAATAAACTTGATAACATCTGTTTGTATACTTTATTTAAAAATATTAGTGTGAGTCTTCCCCTTTAGAGACAAGGGTTGAATTCTGCCAAGAGTAGAAGGTGCTAAAGCAGAGGGAGTGGCTGTGCCAGGTGCAGGGAAGAGCCTCACGCAGGGTCCTGTAGTTGCCTCCTCTTCTGGTCTTGATGCTTCTTTCCTGGATGTCAAGATGGGCCTGGTGGCTCTAAATGTGGGTGCTAGAGAACTGAGTCCTTCAGCCTGAAGGTGAATTACTATTATCTTTTCTTCCTGAGATCTGAAGAGGTACCAGCGGAGGACCAGCCCCGGGTTTCCTTGCTGCATCGTCCAAGACCCCAGCTTGTCTGCCCTAGGCTACCAGGTCTGTGTGTCCCTGTCAGCCACAGGCCCTGCGTCATGGTGGAGCCACCGCCTGTGGCAGATGGCACATGCTCATTCTGTCCTTTGCCCCCAGCAAAAACCGTAAAGAAACACCAATTTCACTGTCTGTTTTCTAAGAAGGTACAGGAATGGACTGCCTACCACAGTTATGAGCAGTTAGGGTAAGGTTTTTCTGAGATAACTGAGAAATGGGAGGTGGGGTTGCTTATTTTAGCTAATTTTGAACATAAGACTTTTAGACATCTTTGCTAAGATGTTTTCTGTATTGGCAAATGTGATTTTTTCTTTTTTGTCCTTGCCGGTGTTTGTTTCAGTATTAAGAAATGAACTGAGGGACGCCTGGCTGGTCAGTCAGTGGAGTGCACCACTCTTGATCTTGGGGTCGTGAGTTCGGGCCCCATGCGGAGGGTAGAGATTACTTAAAAATAAAATCTTAAAAGAGAAAGAAGTGAATTGAGGAATGCTCCATCTTTCTATATCCCTGGAAGAGTTTGTGTTAGATTAGAAATAGTTCCTTGGATTTGTTGTAACAATCTGTCTGAGTTGGGTGTTTTCTGTGTGGGAAGAGGTTAATTAGCTTTTTAAATTTATATATGAGTTTTCAGAGTAGTCAGGTTTTCTCTTTTATCTTGTGTCAGTCTTGATGGGGGAAATAATCCAATTTGTGAAAAAACATAATTCAATTTTTATTGGGCCAAAATAGTTCATAAAATCCTTCTCTAGGTATATGCCCTAGAGAAATTCCTGTGAATGCATGAGGACACTCAGAGCACCTCTGTTTGCAACAGCAGGTCGAAGGAGCTCTGACTCCCTTCAGAGGGAGAGTGGGCAGGGCGGCTGTGGGGTGTGGGGTAACCGTAGCTCCTCCTTCATTAGGGACGACAGGGCGAGGTAGAGGGCACTTCCGGGGCATGATGTTGAGTGAAAAAGCAAGTCACAGAATAATATAGTGTGATTTCATTCTGGGAGGTTTAAAAGCATATGAAACAACGCTGTATTGCTTTTGCTCACATAATATATCAGTGTACTATTATATTAACATGTATTGACAATATATCAGTAAGCAAGGAGAAGACAGAAGTCAGAGCATGCAGTATGGGAGGGAAGAGGGTGAGAGCATGTAAGATTCCTCAGAGGTAACTGTAGAAGTAAACTGGAAGTAGGTATTGGCGTGCTCGTTTTACCATTCATAATCTTACATGTTACAGTCTTTTGTATTCACTGTTGAACAAAACTGTAAACAGAATCAGATATGAGGAAAAGAGAGAAAGCATATAGACCTCTTTGGCAAAGGATGTGTTATCAGTTTGGAGGCACACAGACACAGATCTCTACACCTGTGAACACCACTAGGCTAGCTCCCGGAAGCACAGAAGCGATGGCCACGCAAGGTGAAGATGCCAGACGACCGAGCAGACCATGGAAGGAGGCTCAGAGAGGTGTGTGCTATAGTGTGGGCACCACAGAAGGCCAGAAAACCCGTGGGAGGACACACCGCTCACCGAAGCCAGATGTCCACCCTGGGGACCGGCCCCCAGGCCATGGGCAGGAGTGGCCCAGCAGCAAGAGGGAACGGAAGTCTTCATGTCATGTGTTAACATCTAACAGAAAGCCGTGTGCCACCCATTTACACACAGCGAAGGTTTCACACCACAGCCCACAAGCAAAAGCACCCTCCAGGGATGAGTCAGCAAACAACAGAGACAACGTGATGTGACTAAATTGGTTGGTGTCCCCACCTCACTCATCAGACACCCAGGGCTAGCTGGGTGGCATGAAAACCAGCCCCAGGGCAGGGAAGGGGGCTCCGCTCCCCACTTGATGAGGCCTGTGCAGTGCTGCCACCACCCAGCGGCCCTTGTTATGGTCCCTTGTTGCAGGACTGTCTCTCTGGCAGACTAGTCGGCCCTTTGCTAACTGCAGATCCATGAAGAAAGGTGATGGTTCTTTAAAAACTGCCCTAACACAAAACATTTAAACTATAAACCGTTTCTAAGGTGAGAACTATTTCTCGAGGTAACCCTCAGAATTGAACAACAAGAAACTAAGAAGACGTGGCTGTGCCACCTTGCTGATTTTGAAAATATTCACCATAAAATACAGTGAACGCCACCCTTAGAACCACTGATGGCTAACTCTTCTGCCTTTGTCCTTTGAAAAAGAAGTGACAGTGCACCTGCCCTGACCTGGGACAGTGGGTCACACTAAGTGTCAGAGTGGGGTGAAGGCCTCATTCCGTGCTCCTGGAGCAGTGGCTGTGAGGGGTGAGCACAACTGTAAAGGGGTCCAGGAGTGGGACGCCTGGCTGGCTCAGTCGGTGAAGCGTCCCGACTCTTGATCTCAGCTCAGGTCTTGATCTCAGGGTTGTGAGTTCAAACCTCACGTTGGGCTCTGCACTGGACGTGGAGTCTAAGTTTAAAAAAAGAAGTGTCCAGGAGCACATGCTGAAGGCTCCGTGGCCGCCCCTCTCAGGCCCACGTTCTCACGGACGTTCTGGCATCTTTTAGAGCTGACTCGTGACTGAACCTCACTTTTTTCTAAAATAAAGGGCATTTCTGAAGGATTAATTTCAGTAGAGGTGTCTTTTTTTTTTAAAAGATTTTATTTATTTATTTGAGAAAGAATGAGAGAGCACATGAGAGGGGGGAGGGTCAGAGGGAGAAGCAGACTCCCCGCCGAGCAGGGAGCCCGATGCGGGACTCAATCCCGGGACTCCAGGATCATGACCTGAGCCGAAGGCAGTCGCTTAACCGACTGAGCCACCCAGGCGCCCTAAAGATTTTATTTATTTGACAGAGAGACACAGCGAGAGAGAGCACGAGTTGGGTGAGGGTCAGAGGGAGAAGCAGACGCCCCGCTGAGCAGGGAGCCCGATGAGGGGCTCGATCCCAGGATCCTGGGACCATGACCTGAGCCGAAGGCAGACGCCTAACCACTGAGCCACCCAGGCGCCCCTCAGCAGAGGTGTCTTAATTCACCTGCTAACATATTATGTGGCTTTTCTGTCATGTGGCAGCCATTTTTTGTTTTTTTCCAGGAAGGGGAAATTTCCTGATTTACATTTCTCTAGATTCCTGGCACCAGCATCTGACAGGGAGTCCTGTGTCCCTTGGGGACATCTCTTCAGCCTCTGTCACTCATGGCACATGAAGCTCCTCCCACTGGTGACACAGCGAAGAGAACAAATGTGAATAAGCAGCCCGAATGTATTTGAAATGCTCATGCAGAACAGTTTCTAAAGGGTTCTGGATCTCCTGCCTGGAAGACAGACAGATGGGTGGGGAAAATGTGTACAAAGGGCAGACGTGAGTCAGGCCTCCAATTCTTGCCCATAAATCAACTTGCCCAGTAGAATGGACTCTCGCACCATGACCTCTCCAGGTTCAGCTACGGCAGTCCTTACCCCAGCTCCATGGTCACCCCTACTGAGTATCGAAGACCACACGGTGTGCTGACCCCATGTGTCATGGCCACCAGAAAGAGCCTCCATGACTCTACCCTCATCCAGCCCTTCCACTCCTTAGATGGGACCCACAGGGTGAAGAGTTTCCTCTAGTTACGAGGTACATTGTGGCAATGCCAATTTGGCCCCGTCTGGAATCTGGTAGCTGGGGCTCTGGTCTAGTCTGGTTGCAGGGTTGATGATCATGCACCAAACACATTTATCTGCACAACAGCCCATACTGATCACCCTCCATGTGAACTTACACTCAGTTAAGTGGTAGGTCTTGCTTTCCTTGTAGAAAAGAAATGAGTTTTCAGAGATAATAGCTCCCATTCAAATACATCGCTTGCTGAAAGACCACTATTGATAAGTTTCTAGGGTAGATCATTTTACAAAATAAAAGTAAATTTCTGGGATAAACAGCATGTGGATTCATGCTCACTGAGGGGCCCTGTGGTAGTCTGGTAGTGGCTCTCAAACTATTTGCTATAATCCCTGGACCTGTCAGTGTTGCCTTATACAGCAAAACATTTTGCAGATGTGATGAAGTTTAGGATCTTGAGTTGGGGAAGGTTACCCTGGTTTATCCGGTGGGCCCCGATGCCATCCTAAAGATCCTATCAGGGAGCCAGGGGCAGACTTGTCACACACACGGAAGGCAGAGTGACCACAGAGGCCGAGACTGGAGGGGTGTAGCCACAAGCCAAGGGCTGCAGACAGCCGCCAGAAGCTGGAAAAGGCGCACATGGAGCCTCCCACTGAGCCTTCAGAAGGAGCGCCGCCTCACAAGACCTCGATTTATGCCAGTGAGACTGTGGACTGCTGGCCTCCAGAACTGTGAGAGAATGTGTTTGTGTTGTTTAAAGCCCCAAAGTTTGTGGTAATTTGTCGAAGCAGCCACAGGAAACTCATACTGACTCCATCCTCCGCCAGAACACACGGGTGTAGGAAATTCTGATGTTGGGCAGCTTTCCCCCCAAAGATCACACCTCCATTCTGGCGCACCGCGTCCTTGCTCACCCACTCCCAAATGCCTTTTCTGTTCAGTACACATGGAACCCAGCAGGGTCTCCTGGCCAACATGGGGAGGGAGTCCTGCGTTTGAGCCGCCATTCCCAGCGGGGAGACCCTCCTGGAGGGAGTTCCTGGTCCTCCTCGAGGGCTGCCTGGATGCTGTCAGTGATCTGCAGGCCCAGTGGTACTCATGTCATTAAATAGCACAACTTGTGCTCAGGAGTGGGTGACAGAATGGAACCATGAAATGAGCTGAGGTACATGAAATGCAAACGACAGAGACAGGAAAGGAACGTGAGGGGGAAATGGCCTGGGGCCAGCACTCTTTGGTGGCTGGGGCTCTATGACACCCCGTCTTGCTACTCATTCCACATTCCCCTGAACGTTTGGTGAGGGTCTTCCGCTAGGGTAACCCAAGCATTCGTTTCTGAGGGTCCACAGCAAACCAAGATCATTTCCTCCAGAAGAAAATAATTACTGTAGCATGCCTGCTTGTGCTGCAAACCCTGGAGCTCACGCTGTGGTTCTCACGCTGCCCTTCCCTGCAGCAGCACACCGGCCCCATCGGCATGGAAACTGTCCTGCTTGGTTTAAGGCAAATGGCAAAGCAGTTTGCCCTGTAGTTAGAAAACCTTTTGATTTGGGGTCTCACAAAATTGGCAGCGTTTAGGTTTATCCAGGAAGTGTAAGAATGTACACCTACCAATCCTGAGAGTTCCCAAGGACTGCTGTCCCTTCTTAGAGGTGGCGCTGTGCCTGCTCCCATGTGTCCGCAGAGCTTACCCCACCAGACGCAGGGCCACCTTGGGGTCACGCTTGCCTGCTGCCTCGGCTGGCCGTGTGCTGTGCACTAGCTGTAGCAGGACTCGGGAGTGACAGTTGCTGGGTTCAAACCCAGGCCTGGTGTCCTCTTGCATTTTTGCCATCGTCACGAGAACGTGCCCGTTCTCCAAGATGCTTCTGCCTTCCTACGCAGGCCATGCTGGGGTAAAAGTCATGTGATGGGAGTCACCACCTGGCATCATTCAAATCTTTGACAGGAGCACAGATCTCTGAAATTCTAGAAAAGTTGCTATTACTTTTTAAAAATTGAATAACTTACATGTGGTAAAACTCACCAATCTTAAGTTTACAGTTTGATGAGTTTTAAAAAGTATATTCAGCCACATAACCCATACCCCAATCAAGATGAGAACATGTCCATTACCCCAGAAAGTTCTCTCCTGCCTTCACTCTTGGAAGAAGCAGCTACTGTTCAGAGTCCCATCACCATGGGGGGTATTGCTGGTTCTTGAGCTTCATGAAATATTCTGTGTCTAGCTTCTTCCATTTTTTGCATGTCTTTGTAGTTAATTCTTTATTGAGTGGTATTCAGTTTTATCAATATGCCACATTGCTCATCCATAGTATTGGTTTTAATAGGGAGGGGGCACTCAAAGACTTTCTCTTTGCTTCCATACTTCAGTACCTCTTCATTCCACAGTTGGGGAATAATCTGTAGCTCCCATTACTGAGCCTGATGTCCCAGAGGTACACTCAGTCACCAGGGAAATGGCATGGGGTGTGTTTGGGGGGCCCGTGGTGGCAGGGCATGGTGACATCCTGGCTTGCCAAGGGTGACTGTGGAGTCAAGGCCCTGCAGTCCTGAGAAGTGTTAGCATCTGCCCTGCCCTGGCCAGGACTGATGATGGCTACGGTTCTTTGGAAGAAGGAGGGAAAGTTAGAACACGTGCTGGTAATGTCTGCATCCTCCCCAAAGCCCCGGGCTCTGTGTATCTGGTGATTGATTCACTGGGACTGGGGGAGAGGCCTTGATGTCATTGTGAAGTTCCAAGTCACCTTTGTTTGCTAGACTTACAGTTATTTTGCTTAAATAAACCAAGTAAGAATTTACTAAGCTGACTGTCCAGTTTGGTTCTAGAATTCCCAGGATCAGTTAGTAACCACAAGGCCTGTGAGGAAGTCAGGCTTTCTCAGACCATCTCCAGGGATATGGCCGCCCAACACTTGTGCTGTCTTGAGAAGAGACTTCTAACTGTCCTGCAGAGCCAGGCCAGGTGCTGACAGCCTCCCTTTTGGTTTCGCTAGGAGAGTGCTGAATTCTCTAGTTTGCGTGGTTTCTCCTGGTCCTGCAGTCTAGCCATCTGCAGAAGCTTACTCCCACAAGGGCATGAACAGGGAGCTGGCCGTGGGGTTGGGGAGTATGTGGGTGACACATGGGGCCTGTGGGATGCCTTACGCCATCTGGGGGGCTTCACAGGCAAGGGAACCCAATGGCTCACTGGCAGGCCTCCAGGTGCTCCTCCCCACCTTCCTCAGGCCGTGTGGCACACACAGTATTCCATCGGGGTGAGAAGGAAATGTGTTTCTCTGGTGGCATCCCACACAACTGGAGAAGCTGAGGAAGCTGGATGCTCGCTCACGTCCCCCTCTACCCTGTAGGAGAAGTGAGGGAGCCAGAAGGGCTCTCTTGCCCTGAGCTGTGCTGCCTTGGGGAAGTGGGGACACGAAACCATCTTCCCTCTCCGGTGCATCCCATCGTGAATAAGAATAATCATGAACATTGTTACCATCTTGTGCTCCAACAACATGCTGGAATTTCTCCGTTAGACTCCTGGACTTCCATAAAGGCTGTCTCTTCTGTGGGTGATTGTCAAAATCCGTGTTCTTTCAGAGTAAGACACTGGAAAACTCTTCTTCTGCCATGTTGATGATGTCCTGCCCTGTTTTTTTGAAGCTTTTTATTTTAATTCCAGTGTAGTTGACACGCTGTGTTATTAGTTTCAGGTGTATGATATAGTGATTCAACAATTCGACACATTACTCAGTGCTCATCCTGATAAGTGTACTCTTTAATCCCCATCACTTGTTTCATCTACCGCCCCCCCCACCTCCCCTCTGGTCACCATCAGTGTGTTCTCTGTAGTTAAGAGTCTGTTTCTTGGTTTATCTCTCTTTTTTCCCCTTTGTTCCTTTGTTCTGTTTCTTAAATTCCACATATGAGTGAAATCATATGGTATTTGTCTTTCTCTGACTGACTTATTTCACTTAGAATAATATTTTCTTCATCCAAGTTGTTGCAAATGGCAAGATCTCATTCTTTTTTATGGCCGAGTAATGTTCCATTAAATACACACACACACACACACACACACACACACACACACACACACACACTTCTTTATCCATTCATCTATGGATGGACGCTTGGGTTACTTCCATAATTTCACCATCGTAAATAGTGCTACAATAAACACAGGGGTGCATGTATCCCTTCGAATTAGTGTTTTCTATGTTTTGGATAAATACCCAGTAATTTGATTATGGATCATAGAGTAGTTCTGTTTTTAACTTTGTGAAGACCCTCCATACTGTTTTCCGCAGCGGCTGCTCCAGTTTACATTCCCACCAACAGTGCATGAGGGATCCTTTTTCATCACATCCTCCCCAACACCTGTTGTTTCTTGTGGTTTTGATTTTAGCCATTCTGACAGGTGTGAGGTGATATCTCATTGTGGTTTTGATTTGCATTTCCCTGATGATGTGATGTTGAGCATCTTTTCATGTGTTTGTTGGCCATCTGGATGTTTCCCTTGGAGAGACGTCTGTTCATATCTTCTGCCCACTTTTTAAAAAAGATTTATTTATTTGAAAGAGAGAGAGAGAGCGTGCACACACACAAGTGGGGGGAGGGGCAGAGGGAAAGAGTCTTCAGGCAGACTCCTGCCAAGTGGGGAGCCTGATTTGGGGCTCAGTCCCACAACCCATGAGATCATGACCTGAGCCGAAATCAAGAATTGGACGCTCAACTGACTGAACCACCCAGGCACCCATATTCTGCCCATATTGTAATTGGATTGTTTGGTTTTGGGGTATTGTATCAGTTCTTTATATATTTTGGATACCAGCCATTTATTTATTTATTTAAAGATTTTATTTATTTGACGGAGAGAGAGAGAGTGAGCACAAGCAGGGGGAGCTGCAGGCAGAGAGAGAGGAAGAAGCAGGCTCCCCGCTCAGTGGGGAGCCCGATGCGGGACTCAATTCCAGAACCCTGGGATCATGACCTGAGCCGAAGGTAGATGCTTAACTGACTGAGCCAGCCAGGCGCCCCAGACAATAACCCTTTATCAGATATGTCATTTGCAAATATCTTCTCTCATTCTGTAGGTTTTAGTTTTGTTGGTCGTTTCCTTTACTGTGCAGAAGCTTTTTATTTTGATGTAGTCCCAATAGTTTATTTTTGCTTTTGTTTCTCTTGCCTCAGGAAAGATTTCTAGAAAAATGTTGCTATGGCCAATGTCAGAAATTACTGCCTGTGCTCTCTTTTAGGATTTTTATGGTTTCAGGTCTCACTTTTAGGTCTTTAATCCATTTTGAGTTTATTCTTGTGTACGGTGAAAGAAAGTGGTCCAGTT
The DNA here is from genome assembly GCF_003265705.2 of Callorhinus ursinus. Lineage (NCBI taxonomy): Eukaryota > Metazoa > Chordata > Mammalia > Carnivora > Otariidae > Callorhinus > Callorhinus ursinus. The sequence goes on along the minus strand of NW_027397161.1, from coordinate 1,281,457 downwards.
TCATTCTTTTGTATGTAGCTGTCCAGTTTTCCCAGCACCATTTGTTGAAGAGATTTTTCCTCTTTATATTCTTTTTTTTTTAAAGATTTTATTTTTATTTATTAGAGAGAGAGAGAGAGAGCACATGAGAGGGGGGAGGGTCAGAGGGAGAAGCAGACTCCCCGCTGAGCAGGGAGCCCAATGTGGGACTCGATCCCAGGACTCCAGGATCATGACCTGAGCCAAAGGCAGTCACTTAACCAACTGAGCCACCCAGGCACCCTTCCTATTTATATTCTTGCATCCTTTGTCAAAGATTAGTTGACCATGTATTTGTGGGTTTATTTCTGAGTTTTCTGTTCTGTTCCATTGATCTATGTGTCTGTTTTTGTGCCAGTACCATACTGTTTTTATCACTACAGCTTTGTAATATAACTTGAAGTCTGGAATTGTGATACCTCCCTCTAGTTTTCTTTTTCTTTTTCAAGATTGCTTTAGCTATTCAGGGTCTTTTGTGGTTCCATACACATTTTAGGACTGTTCTAGTTCTGTGAAAAATGATGCTGGTGGGGCACCTGGGTGGCTCAGGTGGTTAAGCGACTGCCTTCGGCTCAGGTCATGATCCCGGAGTCCCTGGATCGAGTCCTGCATTGGGCTCCCTGCCAAGCAGGGAGCCTGCTTCGCCCTCTGACCCTTCCCCCTCTCATGTGCTCTCTCTCTCTCATTCTCTCTCTCTCAAATAAATAAATAAGATCTTTAAAAAAAAAAAAAGAAAAATGATGCTGGTGTTTTGATAGGGATTGCATTAAATGTGTAGATTATTTGGGGTAGTATAGACATATTAACATTTGTTCTTCCAATCCATGAGCATGTAATGTCTTTCCATTTGTGTCATCTTCAATTTCTCTCATCAGTGTTTTATAGTTTTCAGAGTACAGGTCTTTCACCTTGTTTAAGTTTATTCCTGGGTATTTTATTATTTTTGGTGCAATTGTAAATGGGATTGTTTTTTAAATTTCTCTTTCTGCTGCATTTTTAGTGTATAGAAATGCAACGGATTTCTGTACATTGATTTTGTATCCTGTGACTTTCCTAATTCACTTATCAGTTCTAGTACATTTTTTGGTGGAATCTTTAGGGTTTTCTATGTATAGTATCATGTCATCTGCGAATAGTGAAAGTTTTACTTCTTCCTTACCAATTTGGGTGCCTTTTATTTCTTTTTGTTGTTGGATTGCTGTGGTTAGGACTTCCAATACTATGTTGAATAACAGTGGTGAGAGAGGACATTCTTGTCTTTTTTCTGATCTTAGGGGAAAGGCTCTCTTTTTCCCCATTGATGATGATTTTTGCTGTGGGTTTTTCATAGATGGCCTTTATTATATTGAGGTACATTCCTTCTAGACCTATTTTGTTTAGGGTTTTCATCATGAATGGATGTTGTACTTCGTCAAATGCTTTTTCTGCATCTATTTAGATGATCGTATGGGGACACTTGGGTGACTCAGTCATTTGAGTGTCTGCCTTCGGCTCAGGTCATGATCCCAGGGTCTGGGATTGAGTCCCAAGTTGGGCTCCTTGCTCAGCAGGGAACTTGCTTCTCCCTCTGCCTGGCACTCTCCCGCTTGTGCTCTCTGACAAATAAATACAATCTTTTTTAAAAAATAAATGATCATATGGCTTTTATTCTTTCTCTTATTGCTGTGATATATCACGTTGATTGATTTATGAATATCAAATCACCCTTGCATCTGGAGAATAAATTCCACTTAATTTTGGTGAATGATTTTTTTTAATGTATTGCTGGATTTGGTTTGATAATATTTTGTTGAAGATTTTTGCATCTATGTTCATCAGAGATATTGGCCTATAGTTCTCTTTTTCTGTAGTGTCTTCATCTGGTTTTGTTACCAGGATAATGCTCATCTCATAGAATGAATTTTTTAAAAATTTTTTTAAAAGATTTTATTCATTTGACAGACACAGAGAGGGAACACAAGCACGGGGAGTGGGAGAAGGAGAAGCACACTTCCTGCTGAGCAGGGGCTCGATCCCCGGACCCTGGGATCATGACCTGAGCTGAAGGCAGACGCTTCACGACTGAGCCACCCAGGCGCCCCAGAATGAATTTTTTAATTTTCCTTCCTCTTATAATTTTTGGAATAGTTTGAGAAGAATGGATATTAATTCTTTAAATGTTTGGTAGAATTCTGGGGTGCCTGGTGGCTCAGTCTGTTGGGCATCTGACTTTGGCCTGGATCATGATCTTGGAGCCCTTGGATCGACCCCCATAATAGGCTCCCCACTCAGTGGAGAGTCTGCTTAACCCTCTCCTTCTGCTCCTCCCCCTGCTTGTGCTCTCTCTCTCTCTCAAATAATGAATAAATTTAAAAAAATCTAAAAAAATAGAAGTAAATGTTTGATAGAATTTGCCTGTGATGCCATCCGGTCTTGGACCTTTTTTTGTTGGGAATTTTTTGCTTACTGATTCAATTTCATTGCTGGTAATCCTGTCTGCCCCAATTTTTAATTTTTTTTTTTTGCTCCAATTTTTTAATTCTTCCTGCTTCAATTTTGGTAGGTTTTATGTTTCTAGGAATTTATCCATTTCTTCTAGCCTGTCCGATTTGTTGGCATGTAATTTTTCATAATAATCTTAAAATTGTTTGTATTTCTGTGGTGTTGGTTGTTATTTCTCCTTTTCCATTTGTGATTTTGTTTATTTGAATTCTCTCTCTTTTTTGAGTCTGGCTAGGGGTTTATTAATTTTCTTGATCTTTTCAAAGGATCAGCTCTTGGTTTCATTGTTCTATTGTTTTGTAGTTTCTGTTTTGTTTATTTCTGCTGTAATCTTTATTATTTCTTTCCTTCTGATGGTTTTGGGTTTTGTTTGTTCTTTTTCTAGATCCTTTAGGTGTAATGTAAGGTTAGGTTGTTTATACAAGATTTTTCTTGCTTCTTGAGGTAGGCCTGTATTGCTATAAACTTTTCTCTTAGAACAGCTTTTGCTGCATCTCTAATATTTTGGACCATTGTGTTTTCATTTTCATTTGTTTCCATGTAATTTTTTATTTCTTTGATTTTTTGGTTGACCCATTCATTGTTTAGTAGGTGTTATTTAACCTCCATGTATTTGCGGTTTTTCCAGACTTTCTCTTGTGGTTGATTTCTAGTTTTATAGTGGTCTGGTCAGAAAAGATGCATGGTATGACTTTGGTCTTTTTGGATTTGTTGCCACTTGTTTTGTGGCGTAACATGTCTATTCTGGAGAATGTTCCATGTGCACTTGACAAGAATGTGTATTCTATGTTTTAGGATGGAATGTTCTGAATATATCTGTTAGATCCATCCTGTCCTGCCTCACTTTTATTTATCAACATTTGATTATTGTTATCTACATCTATTATTTTACTAGGAGTTGCAAAATGGTGATTTTCTAAGTATGTCATTCTTTTGTAATGGTCACCTTGACTTTTTCTGCAAAGAAGAACTTCAAAAATCATTTGGCTAACCTGAAACGTTATTCATGCAGAAAAGTCAGGATAAATGCCTTGACTTCTTTATTTTCCAATTTTCAGAAGAATGAGTTGGTGTCTTGGCAACTGTCAGATATTGTTAACGCTTTCTTAGTGTCACTATCAATAGTACATTTTTATAAGTCGGGCGAATTTGGCCAATAGGAGCCTTTTTCTAGTTTGTTTTTGTGGCCTTTTGACAAGACTCTGGTCTCCTTTAAAAGTTTCCACACTAGGAGCATCTCAGTTCTGGATTTCTGTGAGATACCTACCCTTTGGGACATTCTGGTCTGGCTTTGAGATTAAATCTGGCTTCACCTTTTGGTTTAGCCTCTTATTATCTGGAGGCTTGGGCAAGTTATGAAAACTCTCTGAGCCTTACTTTATCTCTAAAATCTGGATAGTAATGCTCATCTCACATCAGTGAGGTATCAGATATGAAGTGCTTCCTTATTTCAGAGTATGTTTCTTGACAACCCTCCTATGCACTATAGTATTTTGCTGAGTAGGTGGTAGCTGTGTAATAAAGCTTATCCAGTGATAAGGTGAGGCCACTAAGGTGGTGCTCGGGAAGGCATTATTAACGTCTTAAAGTGCTGTGTGGGTGCATGGCATTCAAATTGGGATTTCCTGTCTACCTCATCCCCAAAGCTACTTGGTTTTCAAATGTTACCTGTTGGGAATTAGTCCAAATCAGATGTAAGGCTGTGTTGGTTTGGCTCTGCCAATAAACATCATTTGAATTCTGATTTGGGACTAATCCACCACCCCATGTGGTCTTAGCTCTGTTTCATTTGGTTGGAGACATTACTTACCTTTCCAAAGGGGACTGTAGTTTAATTAATTGAGGCTTGTGGGGTCTTCTATAATCCTCAGACTGAAACACAAATTATAAATGAAGAGGCTCTCTCACTGCAAATGAACCAGTGGAGTCTTGTTTTGTGGGAACTTGAGTTCTGAAATCCAAATGGCAACACTCACAGTTACTCTAATTGAAAGTGGCCCAAGGACACTCATGCCGGCACATTTAAGACCTATCACATTGCAGATGGTTGGCTTCCAACCTGGCCCAGAGTTGAGCTGGTCAGAGAACTGACAGGAGGCCCAGGCTGTTTGTAGTCCTGGTCTGAACGACTTGGTTCTGGGCAGGCTAGACCTCTTCTTTGGCACAGTGGTCCCTGTGGGTCCAGGGGCATGAATGCTGGATCATAAGCTGGGGGAAAGCAGGTGGTAGGAGAAGGGCTCCCAGAGGTGAGGCAGTGCCCAAGGCTGGCTTCATCTTTTTCTGCTGCTTTACCAGGAGACTTTCAGCCAGGTCCTTATACCACTTGTTCATCTAGAACATTCTGGGAAAGCACCACAGGATATGGATATCTTCCAGAAATAGACTGATTAGCCAGCTTGCAGGGAGAATGTGACTTTCTGCAAAGTTTAACTTTTGGTCAAGTTCACTAAAGGCATGCTGTTTTAGGTTTTCCCGGATGTATCTCCTTCTGACTTTTTTTTTTCAAAGATTTTATCCATTTATTTGACAGAGAGACACAGCGAGAGAGGGAACACAAACAGGGGGAATGGGAGAGGGAGAAGCAGGCTTCCTGCGGAGCAGGGAGCCCAATGTGGGGCTCGATCCCAGGACCCTGGGACCATGACCTGAGCTGAAGGCAGATGCTCAACCGACCGAGCCACCCAGGCGCCCCTCCTTCTGACTTTAAGTGAAAGAACACTGATTTAAACATGAAGCCCCTCGTGATGCCAAATATCTCTGGCATCACTGCCCTAAACAGCACCCGGTCACTGTCCTGCTGGGCAGGCTGACCCCTGCTCTGGAGAGGCCTAGATGCCACCACAAGGACTGGCTTCCAGAGTTTTCTCACCAAACTGTCAGATGGTGAACTGGGAAAGGCTGGAAGTGGGATGCTGGACTCTGCAGCGAGACGCTGTGGATTTGAGCTCCGCATCTGCCACTTAAACTCCGGAAGATGGTTTGAATCTCCTCAGCCTGGTCTTGTAGAATGGGGGGGTAATCACAGTGCCATCCGTCATTGCGATCAGCGTCCGGTACCTTGCCAGTGCTTTAAAAGGTAGACATTTCTCTCATTGTTAACAACCCGTGACTGTTTATTAGTAGTGAAGAACCTGAGGCTGGTTGACTTACACAGAACAGCAAGCTTGCGAGCAGAGCGACTGAGAGGCATCCGACATACCTGGCGAAGCCAAGGGCTGCACGGGAGGCAGGGAGCCCGCAGAGCCAAGGAAGACACAGATGCAGGCCAGGGAAAGGAACCAACAGGTAGTCCCTAGGGGCCAGCTCTGAACATGTCCAGCCCATCGCATTCCGCTGACGTTTGGTGGGAGGGGGCCACAAAGACGGACAAGAGAACTGTTGGCTGCAGGGAAGCCGTGCCGTCAACAGCACCAACTCCACACCACACAGGGTCGCTGTACCTCCTGCCCCTGACTCTGCCGACTGGCAAAGGCCAGTAACACAGCATCCAACATGCTCAACCTAGTTCTTCCAAGTTTGAGGGCCTAGGAGCAATATGGGGGACGCCGCTTCCCTCTTCCTGCTCTGGGGCTGTCACCGTCTGGGGCCAGAGAGGTGTGCTGGATGACAGGAGGCAGGTGACCTTGGGACAAGGGCCTCTGGGGTAGCAGGGGGCTTCCTGGTGACTGAGTGCCGTGGTGCCTCGTCTGCAGCAGTGGGGGTGCACGTGGTTCATCCCAGGCCCACGCAGGCTCCTCTCCGGGGCCTGGCCACTGCTTTCCCTCCAAGGTGCACCTGGCCCATCAGATGACTCACACCCCGGTTCACAGTTCGAATAGACACCCAGGCAGTGAGCTGTGTTTGAAAGATGAAAGCTAGCCAATTGAAGGTGGCCAACCTGGCAGTTTTGACGGTTTTAGTCAGTAATTCCAGTTTCATCACAGCTAACCATACTGTGACATTCAGTGAGGGCCCAACTGTCCAGTAATTTGAGGATGCTCATTACCACATATCCATGGGCCTCTGTTCACACAGATGTGCAGAAGCTGTCTGTGCTCACCTTGAGTCTCACTGCAAATCTCTCCTCCTTGAGAACGCTGTTCCTGATCGAGTGGGCACCCAGTGAGCATTTCCAGCCTGGCTTCCACCTGAAGGACAGGGTGAGGCCGGGCAAGGGGTGCCGTGGGGATTGGCGACTGAGCCACCTCCTCTGGGTCTCACCGTCCACTGAACCCCGCCCCCCAGAGATGGCCACCTTCTCAACACTCAGAGGCCCAGCCACCCCACTGTGAATGCTTCCTGGTCCTGATCAGGTGTCACAGCTATTCTGTGATGTCAACTCTGATGTTTCCAGAGCGCTGACCCAATGCAGTCCAAACCATCGGGTTGGTCAATGGTTTGATCTGTCACCGCTCAGCAACATTCAAGGTCACAGAGCTGTCACGTGCCGCATCAGAACTCAGCCCTGACCTTCTGGCCCCAAGTCCTGTGTCCTCCCTGGGAGTTCCACCCCACCTACCTCCTCAGCCTAACAGGAGGTCCTTGGAGAAAGACGAAGATCGAGGGCTGTGTCTGACCTTGAAAGTCTCCTTGGATGAGACTGACCTATGAATGCAAATATGTTCTTACGTGAACTGTAAGACTGCATCACATACTGAGCAGACCTTGGCACACAATGGGTACACATCATCAGTAAGTGTGACAATAATGGATTAAGTGATTTCATAAGTGAAAGCCACAAAGTATAAATACATGTAGGAACACCTATCTAAAGGACTCAGGGAAAAAGCACGTGTTGGGATGTTTGAGTGTGTACACAAAGCAGACAGATGTATACATGTGCCTTGTACAGCTGAAACTCAGACATACACACACAGGCTCATGCACAGATGCACGTGTGTGCAGTCACACCTGGGCAAACGCAAGGACACACACATGCACACCTCCTTGTGTGTCTGGGTCATGCACCGGGTTTCTGATCATGACCATGTGCTTGGCCTGCACTCCAGAAAGCGCCACGCACGGCCCCTCTTAGACCAGAAAGCTGGGCCACCTCGGACTGAGCCCTGGACTGGCCGTTCTTCCTAAGCCAAACTTCCCTGCCTCCCTTCCTCCCTTCTGTGGTGTTCCTTTTCTCTGCCTCTAGTGGCTTCTGTCATTTCAGCAGAGCTGAGACCTCACGGCCTGCGAAGCTGAGGCCAGCACTGGTGAAGTCATCCCCACCTTTGTGGGTTTTGTGCTGCTTCTCAGAATTTCTTTTCTTGTTTTAATCTTTAAAAAAAGATCTATTTATTTATTTTAGAAAGAGAGCTTGTGGGCGTGCCAGTGCAGGCGAGGGGTGGGGGGTGGAGAGAGAATCTTAGGTGACTCCCCCCCCCCCAAGCATGGAACCCAACTTGGGACTGGGTCTTGCAACCCTGAGGTCATGACCTGAGCTGAAAATAAAAGCCGGACACTCAACTGAGCCACCAGGCGCCCCTCAGTATCTCTGTCACTATGATTTCCTTGCAGTCCCTCCCGTGCCTCTGGTTTTCCGTCTCCCTTTCCTGGGGCACTGGACCTTGAGCTTTGCTTGGACTCTGCCAGAGTCCTGAGGCCGCAGCCCTTGGGGTGAAGCAGGCCCAGGGTTCAGGAGACTGCACTCAGGAGCCCCAGAACAAAGAGAATGACCCCGTGCCCTTCCTGGGAGACCTGTTTCACAATGCCAAGGAACACTGCAGCCCCCACATTAACAGTCCTCCGGGGACCAGGCTCAGGAGGGTCCAAAGCTCCTCTGGGTCCTTCACGAGGGATCTCGCCCAGTGACCTCCGTCTCCTGGTCCCTGGACGGCTGGCTCCCTTCACAGCCAGAGCGCAGTGACCCTCGTCTACAACAGAGAAATGGAGTTAGACGTCTGGTGGCAGGTCCTTGGGCATTGCCCAGTGACGGCATTGACCAGTGACCTGTACCGCGCTCCCGCTTCTGCGCCACCTTGTGGGCCCGCCATGAACAAGCTTTACCTTCTAGGCCATCTAGATCCTGTTTCCTGGTTTCTGTCGCCATGTTTATCACCAGCCAGCTCTCCGTAGTCAGGGCGGCAGCCCCCATGTGAGCACAGCCACGCGAGCGGTGCTCTCTCCCTGTCTGGCCTTCGCGTCCGCTGAGGTGGATCGCCCACACCTGGGAGTACAGGTCCGCGGTATGCCCTGCATGCACCACTGGTCTGCAGGGTGCTGTGACTGAGCTGAGGATCAACTGTCTTCTAGACTTCCTCAGAGAGTCCGTGGATGAATCATCTCACTGGTGAATTCTACTTGAGGAGTCTCATCTGCTCTGAGCTGGGAGCAGCACCGTGCTAACTCAGAGTCCTTAAGTCCTAAGTGCTCAGAATACGCGGTGAGTAAAGAAACCCGAGTCTACCGGAAAGCGCATCCACCACCCTTTCCCCAACAGGTTGGCACCCCCACCCCTGCTCTGTGGGATCTGCAGGTTACGAAACGCAGACTTGTGGGCAAGTGTGCAGCGGGACAGTGGTTTCTCCTGCTCTGTCCCCGCAGGTGGACAAGTGCTCCCTGGGCCTTTGGGTCACATCGGAGACAGAGGAGGAGGAACTGCTTTCCTGGGCACGGGGACAGCACGTTGAGCAGGCTGGGACGAGGGGGGGACCCGGCAGGGAGGACAGGCGTCAGCAAGGAGGTGAACGCTGGGGCTGTCAGGCCCGATATTTAGTCCCGACTGCAGAGGGCCTGGGTTGCGGCACGGTCCTCTCACCATCCACCCATCAGGCCAGCCTTGTTGGGGTGATAACGGGCAAGGAGGGAGAGGGCACGGGAAGGCTGGCTGATGAGGGTCAGGCTGCAAAGAGAAACCGACAAGGCACACAGCAGGACTGAGGGTCGACCCAGGCCAGCGGGCCCCTGGGGGTGGGGGTGGGGGTGGGGGGCCCAGGCCACAGCCAAACGCCGAATGAGGCAGGTGGAGCCTGGGGCATCCAGGCAGGGCCACACGGGACGATGGTGATGACAGACGGGTTGGACACACAAACCACGCCCGCATAATACAGCCACACTCACACCCCACTGCTGACACACTCGACACTCACATTCTCTCTCTCTCTCACACACACACACACGCGCGCGCGCAGCCCCCTCTGATACCTAAAATGCCCCCCTCCTAGGACCCCTGCAGCCCTGCAACGGTCTTTGAGAAGCAGAAGTCTCCCTGGGAGGTCCGCAAGGTCCCCAGCGCCCCTCAAGGACCCTTGGACAGTGCCAGGGACGGACTCCAGGCAGACCCCACCGGGCCCGCGTCCCCACTCGGGAGGGACTGACCCTCCAGGCCGGGGTCCCACAGTCTCCCCCCTTCGCCGGTTGAAGACCCCCACACCCCTCTGCTCCAGGACACTTTCTGATGGGCCGCGCGACAGCCACTTCTGGTCACTTACATGAACTAAATAAAACTAAAAGCAGGCATTCGGTCCTTGGCGGCACCAGCTACACGTCAGTGGCCGCCGGCCCCGCGTGCTCGCGGACACCGCGTGGGACAGCGCGGGTGGGCACCTGCCACGGTCCTTGCAGAGAAGGGTTGGGCCTTTCCATCCCAGGCCAAGCGAGCGCGCTAACTCCCCGCGTCCCTCCAGCCGCGGCTGGGGCGGGGCGGGGCGGCCCCAGGCCCGGGGGGGCAGGGGTGCGCTCGGGGCCCTCGCGTCAGGCACGGGTGGAGGTGGAAGGCCGCGCGCCGGCAGGTGGGCCGGGCCGCGGGCGGGGCGCCGTGGGCGGGGCCGGCGGGCGCGCGGCGGGG
>NW_027397161.1:1195808-1270799 GCF_003265705.2 Callorhinus ursinus | reverse complement strand
AGGCGGGGGCGGGGCCGGCGGCGCTGTCCGGTGCTGAAGCGGCGGCGGCGCGGGCAGCGCGGGGAGGGAGGAGCGGTGCTCGCCAGAGTCGGTCCCGCCGCCCCCGCCGCGCCGCCATGGACTGAGCGCCGCCCGCCCGGCCGCCGACATGGGGCCGCTGCTCGCGCTCCTGCTGCTGCTGCTGCTGCCGCTGCCGCCGCACACTGCACCCGCGCCCCGCGCCCGGCCGCTTCCGGGGCTCCTCGGTGAGTGGGGGGGGGGGTCTGGGAGTGGGGGAGGAGGCGCCTGAGGGACGGGGAAAGGGTGGGGGCTGCTTGGTGAGTCATGGGCGGGGGGAGGGGGCTGCTCGGCGAGTGAGGGGGCGGGGAAGGGGCTTCTCGGCTAGTGGGGGGCAGGGGGAGGGGGCGTGTGGGCGAGTGAAGGGGCGTGGGGAGGGGGCTTGTGGGCGAGTGAGGGCGGGCGGGCGGAGGGGGCTTGTGGGCGAGTGAGGGGGGCGGGGGGACGGTCGGCGAGGGAGGGGTTGGGGGAGGGGGCTTGGCGAGGGCGGGCGGGGGGAGGGGGCTTGGCGAGTGAGGGGCGGGGGAGGGGAGGAGAGGAGAAGGGGGCTTTTTGGTGAGTGGAGGGGGTGGGGGGCTTCTCAGGGAGGGAGGGGAGGGGGTGGGGAGGAGGCTTCTGGACGCGTGGGGGGTGGGGCGCGGTGAGGGCGCGCTCGCTGCAGCAGCGGGGGGTTTCGCGGGTTCTCGGCCCTGCCCGGGGCGCCTCCCTGCCCTCACCGCAGCGCCCCTGCCTCAGTTTCCTCCCCGGCGCCCCGCCCCGCCGAGGACTTCCGCCCGGGTCAGGCCCGGGCGGCCGGGGGAGGGCGCGCCCCGCGCGTGCGTGTGGCCGCGGGGCAGGGTCCCGGGGGCGCGGGACCTGGCCCGGGGCGAATGGAGGGAAGCCGCGCGGCCGACTGCTGCCTGCGTGGTCGGCGCGTGGACCCTGCCACCGACAGCCTCGCCGGGAGACGGACATTTTCCTTCCGCGACCGAGGTGGAAGGAAGCGGGGAGGGAAGCGCTCTCCCCGGGGAGTGAGCCCGGAATCCGCCCCCTTGCAGGTTGACCGTTTTACCCGGGAAGCAGGCAGGGCCCCACGCCAGTCCTTTTGGGGAGGAGATTTACTTTCCAGGCCGCAATTGCTAAACATAATGGATTCGAGTAATAGGTGGTGAATAGGTGTTAAAAGTGAGGGCAAATAGCGGTGCTGGGTCGCGGAGAGGGGGCGGACGCTTGGCCTCCTGGGCCGGCCCTGCTGGGCCCCTGTGGTCCCACACAAAGAGCCTGCCAGGAGAGCGCCATCTCCCCAGATTCCGGCTGACGGCAGACCAGTTGCCATGAATGTTTTCCTTGCTTGACTTGTCTCCTCACATGTACTTCTGCCCGGTGGGCAGCGTGGCACAGTTAGAGGGACAGCTGGTGATTTGAAGGGAGGGCCTCGCCCCCTGGGGTGGAGGGGTGTGTCCCACCCCCCCACATCCCGGGGTGCTGAGGGCACCGATCATTTTTGTCGGGGGGCCTGGCCCACTCTGCTAGATCTCCAGGCCCTTGCCCCAAACTAGCGATGAAGGTTGAGCTGTGTATCCGTCCTCCGGCGTCTCACGTGAGAGCTGTTCGCTCCGTTGGCCTGATGCAGCCCTCCCCGTACACACAGGTCAGGGAGAACCAGGCTCAGGTGATGTTCTAGGGAAGGATGGGTGGTTCTTAACTACTCTTTTTTCCATTAGAATTCCCAGTTCTAATCTAATCTAATCACAGAGGAAGGAAGAAGGGAGAGGTGGCTGAGGGAGGGAGCAAAGGAAAACCCAAAACTGGAAGGATATGAAGAGAAGAAAATCGCGGAACTGTCGTGGACAATATTGCCTGACAAAGCAGTGGTATTTTGGCTACAGGCAAAGTTGAATCATATTTAAAAAAGGGTGCCTTATTTCTCCTCCGCTTACGACGTACTTCAGTGAGTCTCCTGGATACTGTCTTTGTGTGGGACATTGGGGGTCCAGACATCATTCACACTGTCTCAAGGACTCCAGGTGAATAGGGTTAACCTGCTCCATTCTCCATGTGATTGGAAATCGCCTGGCAGTGTAAACAGGTAAAATGTAAGTGTGGTCTTCTCATTTTGGGACCCAACCTGGAATAGCATGTAGCTTTGTTTACCTGTGTAAGGCCCCTGCATCCTGGTCACTCAGCCTTCTATCCCTAATGCCCTCACCCAGAATGCTGCTGCCATATTACCAGAATTCATATACCCAGTCTTCAGAAAGTGCAGGGGGAACCATAGTCACCTCAGAGGTATATGCTACCATGTTTCTCTTTCTCAGCCATTTGTTTGGTAACGGTCACACTAAGTACATTGTTCCAAATAATGATGCAATGCACAGTGAAGGATCACCTGGAGAGAGTTTTGGCCCCAGCCATGTCACTTGTACTCTTTTTATTTGTTTAGCTTAGGTTGACGCCTAAAGAATACACACAGTTCAAGGAGATCTGAGTTTTTGCTCCTTGCCAGCATCATAAAACTGTAGGTTAAAATGAGGAGTCTCCATTACACCAGTAAGACCTAAGACCAGGTCTTTCCGTACAGGCTGCCTTGACTTGAGCCAGAGTCCTCTTCAGATTTAGACAGTGAAGGACCTCTTAATGAAAACCAGGGTCAGCAAAAGTACTAAAATCTGAGTTTATTCTCCTTGTTCTGAGCCACATTCTGTGACACTACGGTATTTCCACAACAGCTCTTGACAGCATCCCAGGGGCAGCAGATGTCTCACCTTTTCCCTTTCTTTAAGGGTACCTTTCCCCCCTTAATCACTTTAGCTTCCTGCCTTTGCATCGCCTGTGTGTCCATGTCTTTCTGGTGCAAAAAGCTTCTTTATGACACATAGTTTTCCATTAGCTTTGACACTATCATCAGAGCTGAACAGAGTGGGAATAATGGCACCCCCTTCAATGATATGATTCAACTTTGCTTCTAGTCGAAATACCACTGCTGCATCAGGCAGCCTTGTCCAGGGTAGTTTAGCGATTTCTCTTCATATAGTTCCATCTTCGGGTATTCCTTTGTTCCTTCCCTCTGCCTTTCTCTGTGATTTCAGGACATCCTTTTGTTCAGGTGCCCAGTACTATATAAGTCTGATTTGAATGCCAGGTGTTTGTCTTTAGGCCATTTTTTAGTTAGAGGGAAGCCAGTTTGTGAACCTGCTCGAACAGCCCCACATTTAAGAGCAGTCATATAAAAGACCCTTCTCTAGCTAAAGAAATAAGAATCTCATTTGCCAAAGGACAGAGTCAACCTTTCATGCAAATGTTGCTTGGAGAATCCAAAGTCGAAGCAAGCCAGTGCCTCTAGCTTTGAGATAGGTGTTTCTTTTTCTCCCCTGTTTTTGTCTCCTAATTAGCCCACACATTTTTCATTCACCAGTGAGCCCACTTGGAGCTGAGGCGAGAGCAGCCAAGGGCAGGAGTCAGCTTGCTTTGTGAACTAGACAGCGTGATTGTTTGTTTTTAAATCAAAGCATCCTTTCCATCACAAAAGCACGCATCCATCTTTACTTCTTAGGGTCCATAGCTCTTGATTTTGGTGGGTGTATGGTAATGAGCAGCCTGCTCCTCCCCTAGAGCAAAAACGCTGCTACCTCCTTTCGGGCTGTGAGTCTTTCTTTGCCTGTTTCCTCCCCCTGCTCTGGCTCCTTCAGCGTCTGGTGCTGATGTGCCCATGCAGAAGGGTTGGGGCCCATGGAAAACCCCGGGCTTCTGTGGAAGGGAGGTGACAGACAGGGGGCTCATCCACGAAACCAGATGCATTGGGTGGAGCTGTCGTGCTTCTGTCTCCTGTGTCCAGAGACAGCAGTTAAATGTGTCAGGCTCGGAAGGAATGTGTGGGGAATAAAAGAGGTTTTGAGATGGCTTCCTCTCAGTGCTAAGCTTAGCTGTGCATCTCAGCATCTTGCAGCTCTTCTTTTTAAAAGCCGATCTGTTTTTGCACCTGGTTACCAAGGTCATCATCAGTGGTACCCACCAATGTGGGAGGTGTGCTAAATTTTCGGCAGTCGGCTTTCTACTTTGCTCTGTGGTGGTGTTGGGTTGTGCCGTGTGTGCAGGCATTTCTATAGGCCGTAAGATGTGCGGACTTGTTGAGTCCTTGGCTTTCCGTGCAGGAGGGCAACGGCAGTATGGTAAATCTGCAGTTAGGCCGAGACCTGCAGCCAGGGTGATCACTCAGGGTGATGTTTTGATGAGCGCTATACCGGTTATTGTGTCTTTTATGTGATGATAATTGCTGCATTCTGAGTTTATTTTGTTGTTCTCCCCCGCCCCCAGGCAGGCAGTATTACCTAATTTGTGAATGCAGTTATTCACCCACTTTTTTATTTTTAAAAAGTTAGGAAGAGGAGAAGTTTGAAAGAGGGATGGGGTTAGCTGATCCGTCCTTATACATGATCTTATTAAGAAAGGTTTTTATTACCGTGACCTCTCAGAGCATTACCTTAGAATTTAAAAATTCCTTACGAAAAGGTGTTTGTAACTAAACGTAACTAAATGTGACCCAAACTAAAAATAACCTTTTGGCTTTGGGTGGCATATATTTAAGATATGCCTGGGTATGTGTAAATACTGCTAGCTTAAGGATTCTTCATATGTGGAGAGAGGCGAAAAACAAAAAACAGGGGCCCCTGGGGGGCTCAGTCGTTAGGCGTCTGCCTTCGGCTCAGGTCGTGGTCCCAGGGTCCTGGGATCAAGCCCCGCATCGGGCTCCCTGCTCCGCGGGAAGCCTGCTGCTCCCTCTCCCACTCCCCCTGCTTGTGTTCCCTCTCTCGCTGTGTCTCTCTGTCAAATGAATAAATAAAATCTTAAAAAAAAAAAAAAAACCTTAAGAAATGGGCAGAAAGAATTTGAATCTAGGTGTATCCCAGTAGATGCAGGCCCAGTGAGGCTCAGTTAACCAAGAACCTGTCTTATCTCTACTGACAAGATGTTCCATTTCCTGAGAAAGCAAACAGCTGAATTCGTAGCAGATAACTCTTTACTCCACATAAAAGCACCCAGCAGCTGTTTCCACATTAGTCTCAATTGACCTTCATGAATGTGGACCCAGCTGGACTTATTTTTTAATCTTGGTTGATAGGGGGACAGAAAACCCAAGAAGCAGAAAATAATCAGTGCACTTTTCTGCTGGCTGGAAACAGTTTGTTGAAGGAAGAAGGAAGTTTTTTCTTTTAATTCGTGCTATCTCCAACAAGTTTGCCACAACCACTGTTTAAATATTTAGGGCAGGAAGTGAGGAGGGGTGCGGTTCCCCTGGAAACACTTATGTTCACATGTTAAGTGACTTTTTTGTTTGTTAGCTGGCTTCTGCACCGATGAGGGGATGACTCACCTGTACGGGTAAGGCACTGAACTTTGGACTAGACGTGCTACTGGGTGGAACGTCAGGGGCCGTCTGTCTTTAAAATGGTCTTTGTGTGTATGATGTGAAGAGATAAGGAAGCTGTTCAGGGTTTTGTGATGATCGCCTGGTGTTAACTGTCCGTTGTGGATAACAGCACGTCTTCTTTCTTTCATTTTCATCTGTTCCCTCAGTCCTGTGATTATGGTTCAGAAAATGCGAGGACACCCCTTCTCGGTACATGGGACTAGTAATGGTTTCTGTGAGGGCAGCTGAACGGGCAGGAGGGGAATAGTTATAAAACAGACTGGGGCACGTTCTCTTTTTTAATTAAAAAGGATCATACGGTGAAATTGAGCTTTTTGTTTTGGTGTATCACTCTAGGTATAGATTCTGATGACAGCTCGGAGAACAGTCCCCCCCAGCGTCGCCCTGAGCTCCCCCTTCTGTAGCGGCAGCCTACTCTGAGCCCCGGGCAACCTCCGCAGCCCTTTACGTGCAGTAACATGTACTCCCAGAAGCATCTTGAGGGTGAGCACTTATAACTTCCGTTTTACAGATGGAAAGACTGGGGCTTAGGGGTCAGGAGGTGCGTTGGGTCCTACTCCCTGGCCTCCTCAGAGTTCCCTTTCTCTCCAGTGGGCGGCCCCAGGCTGAGGCGCAGCGGTAGCGCCTCAGGAAGCAGAAGGGATCTGTGCGCCCTTAGAACCCGGCTCCGTAGCTGCACAAGGTATCACAGGGACACAGGTGATTTTCAGTTGTCAGATCGCTTTTCCCTAAGGAGCTTCAGAACCACTAGGCTCAATGGGCCTGTCTGAGAGACAATTTGAAAATGCTCTTTTTTTTTTTTTAAAGATTTTATTTATCTATTTGACAGAGAGAGACCCAGCGAGAGAGGGAACACAAGCAGGGGGAGTGGGGGAGGGAGCAGCAGGGGCAGAGGGAGAAGCAGGGGGAGTGGGAGAGGGAGCAGCAGGCCTCCCGCGGAGCAGGGAGCCCGATGCGGGGCTCGATCCCAGGACCCCAGGATTATGACCGGAGCCGAAGGCAGACGCCCAACGACGGAGCCCCCCAGGCGCCCCTGAAAATGCTCTTTGGTCTGAGGTGGGGGGCGGGTGTTGATTTTCTGACTTGGGTTTTGTTCTGGGTGTCATTCAGTTATCTGGGTAGCCTCTCAGTGAATCTTGATGTTTGGAAATGGATAACGTGTTTTTGGACACTTTTAGCCTTCCCTCATGGCAGGAATGCAAGTGCCACCATAGAGTTCACGGCTTAATGTGTTCATAAACACTATTCAGAATGCTTCTGTGCTTCCGTCAGGTTTTTTAAATGTGGTGACACAAACATCAAAGAAGCTAGCTCTCATTTCAGACCTGCTACAAGTAAAAGCCTACTTCAGAGTAAGGGATGAAGGAGGGATGATTCTCTTAAGAAAATTTTAAGAGTAGATTCCATCCAAGCTTGACATTTCGAGTGGCAAACAAGCAAAAGGGATGGCTCATTTTAGTCTTTCGTTATTTTCTGAGGCATCTGGTAGAGCAAAGAATGAAACTTTCCCTCACATGACATGGGCATTCTGTGTCACTGTGTGTTCTGAAGGCCCATTCTGGCTTCTGATGCAATGTCCTACATACAGTACAAAAGATGCTTGGAAATGGTTTGTTTGGTGGAAGGAATTTTCAGGAGAAGAGCTGACCTGACTCCCAAAGGGAAAAGGACTTAATTAATTAATTAAAAGATTTTATTTGTTTGAGAGAGAGAGAGAGACCAAGAGAGACCGAGAGAGCACAAGCATGAGCAGGTGGGGGGGGGGGCAGAGGCAGAGGGAGAAGCAGACTCCTTGCGGAGCAGGGAGCCCGATGCGGGGCTGATGCCAGGACCCTGGGACCATGACCTGAGCCGAAGGCAGACGCCCAACGACTGAGCCACCCAGCGCCCCAGGAAGAGGACTTTATATTAATGGTGCAAGTCAGTTCTTATTCCAACAGTGAAATATAGTCAACTTGTAAATGGACAGAGCAGCCAATAAAACTGGCCATGGGAGGCTGATGCTTTTTCCATTTGGGGCCGTGGCTTTAATCCAGTTCAAAGCAGTAATTAACCTGTGGTAGGGCTTGAAGCCAATTCAGCGATTTGTATATTCTCTGAAATAGCTGGTATTTTAATGGCGGCCGACGAGGCCTACTAGCGAGAGCTTATTTCTCAGTGGTGGGCTGGGAATGGGAAACTGGGTGAGGAAGCAGCTTGGGCCACCATCTGTCCATCCACCTTCTCACCTCAAGGCACGTTCCGTCCTGCAAAGGCACATCTGCTTTTGCCAAAATATACTTCAGGACTTCTTGAATCTCTTTCTCTGCTTTTGCCTGAAAAGAGGTCTAGGTTAAGGTCACTAGTCTTCCATCTGATTTAAGTGTTGTATGAGCAGTGCAGTGATGTGATTATAAGCCCATGTGGGAAATACCAGGGTCCGTCCCAAGGGATAGGTGTCCATCCTTGGTGACCAAGTCTTCCCATGTTCTCTGTCTGCTTCACCAGCATGTTTTCGTCCTTGATTCCATGAAATAATAAACACGGAAAGAAACAGATACTATAGGTGATTCCTGGAAACATGGTGGGGAATGACTGGATATGGGTCCAGGACAGAAATTAAATGACAAAACATAGTGTTTCCATGCAGCATATGTTGACAGACTGAGAGATTGCCTTATCTTTCCAATCTGGTAACCTTTACAGTTTGCACTCTAATATACTCATATTAGAAGTCAAGGGGGAAAAAATCAAGGGAAATGAAAGGACTTCACCTGTAATTTCTCTGAATTTATACCACGAGCAAAGTACCAAACTCTTCATGTTTTTGAGAGGATTATATGAGGTGGTGGAGAGTCCTTGGTAATGGCAGTCCGAGCTGTTACTCTTCCTGGAAGCTCCATTTTTTTTCCAGTTAATGTTGGAGTTTGGTGGCCAGACAGGGTGGAATATTGTTATTGTTGAAAATACTAGTTCTTTGGTGAGTCCAAGTCTCAGCTGAATTGACTACTGAGGTTTTTTTAAAGCATTACCAGTACATTTTATTTTTTAATTTAATTTAATTTTTTTTAAAGATTTTATTTATTTATTTGAGAGAGAGAGAGAATGAGAGAGAGAGAGCACATGAGAGGGAAGAGGGTCAGAGGGAGAGGCAGACTCCCCGCCGAGCAGGGAGCCCGATGCGGGACTCGATCCCGGGACTCCAGGATCATGACCCGAGCCGAAGGCCGTCGCCCAACCGACTGAGCCACCCAGGCGCCCACATTTTATTTTTATTTTAGAGAGTGTGTGTGTATGCACATGGGACGTGGGCCAGGCAAGAGGGAGAGGGAGAGGATCTCAGGCAGAACCGCCCCCCCCGGACTTGGGGCTTGATCTCAAGGCCCCGAATCATGACCTGAGCTGAAATCAAGAGTTGGACACTCAACCGACTGAGCCACCCAGGTGCCCCACCATTACATTTTAAGTAGTAGTATCATTTATGTTTTTTGGTAATGTTTATCAAACTTAAAAAAATAGTTATATGCAGTGAGGATGCAGACTTAATTATGTTGTAATGAGAATGACTAATGGTTATAGTATCATCTGGAATTTATTTCACATCATCCCTTCAAAGAGGTTAAAGCCCTTGAATAAAAGAAATTGGGCTTAAAAAATAGTTATATACATTTCTTACATGTTTGAGTGGAAAGTATAAGAAAAAGTACCTACTCTTCAGGTACACTAAACATTTTCTTTTAGAATATTATGTGATATTTGATAAACGCAAAAATCAGAGCACTTTTTTAGAGTATTTGACATGTCTAGGTTGCACTGTTCTTAGGTGCCTAGATTTTTGTCTTGTCACCGAGGCATGAAAAATATCTGCTGATAGAGACCAAAGGACTCACACACGCTGATAAAAGCATTGAGGGTCACCCACAGCATTGACTGAACTAGGGTCCCACAGATTTGGGCTGTGCTCACCTGCCTTCTATAGCCTAATACAAAGACAGCACCCCGCTCTGAGGGCGTGACACAGAGCGCATCCTCTGCACCCTGAGGCCTCTGCTGGAGCAGAGTGAGGGCTGAGCAGGGAAAACATTCTCTAACTGGGCTCCCAGGTCCACCACTTCCTGTGCCATTTACCTGAGGACCTGAGGGTGGAGAGCATGCATCAGCAAAGACTGAGGTGGCCATGATGCTAGCGTCAGAGTGGGTAACGGCCTCCAGGAGGTCTGACCTCATTAGCATCTCTCTCTGTGGGCCCTGGGCTCGGACTTTCCGATTTGGGGCTCAGGGTGTGTGGGCCTGACAGGACCAGGTTCCCCTCTGCGGGGAGGGGGCCCTGACCTCTACATCCTGCCTTATTGGTGTCCAGCAGTCACTGTAGTTTGTCCCTTTTGCTTGTCGGTGCGCTTCTGTGGGCCACTCTCCTGCTCTCCCAAAGCTTGGTCACTCTGTGGTCTGTTGCCTGCCTCTGAGCTGCAGTTGGAGGGGTGGTCCTTGTGGGCTCAGTGTTTGGCTGGCCTGAGGGAATGGCAGGGAAAGAAGCAGTGTGGGTGCCCAGCAAGTTGACCTGCTTGGGGCTGTGTCATTTCCTCAGCGAGGATCTGTGGCCTCTGGGTGTATACGCCTTATTCTGTTGTTTGCTCCCGGTAGTTTACCTGTCTCTTCCCAGCAGCCTCTCTCAGAGAAAAGACAAGGACAGCCTCTCCCTTTGCTCTTCCGGTGTTTGTGAGGTTCCCTGGGTTCTGCAGGCCCCTGGACTGTTTGTGGGGTGGTGGGGAGGGTTAGGAGCTGAGCCCTGTGTGCCTTCCACCTTGCCCTGACTCTGTCTCTGTCTTGACCACCAGCTTTTACGCTCATGTGTCAGGTCGTGCACTTGTGTTTTGTTAATGTTGGTGAACTTCTGTAGTGTGTGACCTGTGTGACCACTGACCCCCAGAAATAACCTGGCAGAAATATCGGTGGGATGAGGTAAGCAGAGGTGTCAGTGGGATGCTGTGTAGGGGGTGGCAGACAGGGGAGGTGGGCATCCTCACTTGAAGCCCTTGTGCTGTGGGAGGGGCATGCTCTGGGGCTTCCCCAGCAAGAACCCCCATGTTCTGAGCTCCTAGTATCTGTTAATCTCTATTTCTATTCTTGTGGCCTGGAATATGCTTTATTTTTTATTTTTTTCTTTTTTAATGAGAGAGAGAGAGCGCCAGAGAGCAGAGCAGGAATGAGAGGGAGAAGCAGCCTCCTCAATGAGCAGGGAGCCCGATGCGGGGCTCGATCCCGGGACCCTGGGATCACGATCTGAGCCGGAGGCAGACGCTTAACCATCTGAGCCACCCAGGCGCCCCTGGAATATGCTTTAAAAAAAGGCTTTGTAACAGAGTTGAGTTGGAATAGAGAACTATGATGTCAGAAGCAAAACTGTGCAGAGACTCTCATTTCTTGCTGAGCCAGGTTTGGGCTGAAATGCCTCTTCTGGCAGGAGCCTGGCAGGGTGCTTGGGCAAAATGGCCCCGTGCCCAGGCTGTGCCCAGCCTGCTGGTTACTCCACGTGTTCACTGAGCATGTCTCCTTGTGAGTGACCACACCAGGCCCTGGGTCTCCTGTTTGCTTTTGTTTTGTTTGCGGCAAGAAGCAAGTACTTCAAGACGGCATATTAAGTGTGGATGTTCAAAACCCAGAGAATACTCTTTTACCTGAATTTTTAATTGCTGGGAGCCTAAGCTTTTTGACCATTGAATAAAGAAACCTTTTAAGTTTTTTTAAGCTTTATTTATTTATTTTAGAGAGAGAGCACGCGAGAGTGCATGCATGAGCATGAGGAGCAGAGGGAGAGAGAATCTTCAGCAGATTTTGCCCTGAGTATAGAGCCCGATACGGGGCTCAATCTCACAACCTCAAGATCACGGCCTGAGCCTTAACCGAGTCAGGGTGCCACCCACACAACCCAAGAAACCTTTTAAAATGGAAAAATTTTTTTTCAGAATAAACATTAGATTTTTAGTTTAGTCCCCTAAGAAGCGAGATCTACTTATTTTCTCATTTCTATGATGCTTTCTTTTTTTTTTTTAAAGATTTTATTTATTTATTTGAGAGAGAGAAGGAGAGAGAGAGCACATGAGAGGGGGGAGGGGCAGAGGGAGAAGCAGACTCCCCGCTGAGCAGGGAGCCCGATGTGGGACTCGATCCCGGGACTCCAGGACCATGACCTGAGCCAAAGGCAGTCGCTTAACCGACTGAGCCACCCAGGTGCCCCTCTATGACACTTTCTAAACATTGTCTCTTCCTCACATGTAGTGAACTTAGACTTTAATTTACTGTTGTCACAGAGGATGGGGTTGCATACGTGCAGATCAAGTAACTAGAAATGTATAAATTGCATTGCTGGTTGCTGAAAACCATCTTATGGAACTCACATATGGAAAGCAAATGTCGAGGACGATGGACCAAGGCAGTATCAAAAGGAACAGTCTGGGAGTGAATAATTACTAGTAAAAAACATGAGAAGTTTATAAGGGACAAAAAGAGTACCGAATGTTAGCAATGAAATTAGATTTTGCTTGCTTATATGTATTTTGTGTCTTTGGGAAGTAAGATGTAGTTCTGAAAGAACATCTTGATTTAGTGCTATTCTGAGAAGATAAAAATGTGCAATCAAGCTGAAAATTTGGATATTTATATAGATATGCCTGTTCTTATTTTGCAAAGGTTTTGAGGGATTGAAATATAGATGTTAAACCCACTTTAGGACAGTATCAGTACATTAATGAAGAAGCCTATTAGTGATGTTAAAAAGTGGTATTTTTGGTCTAAATGCTGTTGAAGAATATATAGCAATTGTTTAACGAGTAAATATTTTTCATAGGAACTCTGAAAGAACACCAGATATCCAGGGTAAATTTAAAGTCAAACACTATGGAAAAAAGAATGTTCCAGACTGTTAGAGGCGATCTTACATAAAATAACATGTCTCACAAAGATCGTAATTAAGTGGGTACTAACTCCAAAATCAAAACCTTATTTTGAAAGATCCTACCCAGGTCTGGATGTATCGTTATCCTGTTTCTAATGTAGCAGTTCTTCCAGAATATCAGAAGATGCTGCTTTGCTATGTAAAATAAATGAATAATGGAAGGAAGAATACACTCTCCGAAGAAAGGACAGAGGGTTGTTTTAACCTGTAGGCTGGAGGAGAAGCAGGTGGTTGGTTCCTTCATGTGACCCAGTGGTTCCCAACCGTGGTCTCCACTGTCTTTTGGTTGACCCAGCTGGGGTGGGAGGTCTGCTACTAGGTCCTACAGAGTGGAGGCAGGGATGCTGCTGAAATGCCCCGACCCCAGAGAAC
Organism: Callorhinus ursinus; assembly: GCF_003265705.2. Lineage (NCBI taxonomy): Eukaryota > Metazoa > Chordata > Mammalia > Carnivora > Otariidae > Callorhinus > Callorhinus ursinus. The sequence continues at coordinate 1,258,032 of NW_027397161.1, read as the reverse complement.
TGTCTACAAAGAATTGGCCCCACTGTCAGCCACGCTAAACCGGAACACCTGATGTCAGTGCAGTCTTGGGAGGCAGCTGCTGGCCATGTGCTCCTGATGGAAGAAGAAGAGCTTGGCTGAAATATGGCAGAACAAACCAATAGAAGTCTTGCCCTCCTCCAGGCCCTTCTTCAGTTTAGGCTGTGACCACCATGAAAATCTGATCCTGTCACACTCTTCTGTTTGAAACCTCCCCAAATGTCATGGATGAGGCCCATGCCCTCTACTTTATACCTATCCCCCAGGCACATGCTCTCCTCTCCACCTCTCCCCTTGGGTCTGTAGGTTTGATGGCATACGCAATAGAAATGTGCACTTATTACCAGGTACACACACACACACACACTTACACACTTATTTACAAATTACACATATGCTGCATTGAACTAATGCTTATTATCAAACAAGTTAAACAAATTTAAAAGAAAGAGATTAATAATCATTAAAGTAATTATTAACTAGTCATTAAGATATTGTTGCAGATACGAAAACTTCTCTGTAGGTGTGTCTGGGTGGCTTAGTCCGTTGAGCATCTGACTCTGTTTCATGCGTTGTGGGATTGAGCCAGGTCAGGCTCGAAGATTCTCTCCCTCTGCCCCTCCCACTGCTCGTGCACACTCTCTCTCTTTCTCTAAAATAAATCTTAAAAAAAAAAAGAGTATGACAAAATTAAAAAAACTTCTCCGTACTTGCCAAAATTATTGTTAATAATGTTTCAGATGCTTAGTTTTTAAATGTCTTTAATCTTAATGGCTTCAGGCTATCATCTACTATCTCAGGTCACAAGATACAGTTAGAACAATGTCTACTATTGAGGATAATATATGTAATTCCATATTTGGAAAAGTCTGAAGGATGATTTGTGATCTTTTTAGCCACCTTCTTGTTGGGTCTAATTAAATTGCTATGCCTTTGACCTCAGAATGTGTCTGAAGGACAATTCCCACTAAGAGAAGTATCGATGCTCACCCCCATTTTCTGTGTGTGTTTTTTTTTTAAGATTTTATTTATATGACAGACAGAGACAGCCAGAGAGGGAACACAAGCAGGAGGAGAGGGAGGGGGAGAAGCAGGCTTCCCGCGGAGCAGGGAGCCCAATGTAGGGCTCGAACCCAGGACCCTGAGATCATGACCTGAGCCGAAGGCAAACGCATAACGATTGAGCCACCCAGGCACCCCCCATTTTCTGTGTTTGTGTGGTTGTTAACAATGCATGATTTCTTTGCAAGAATCCCTTCAAATCTCTGGTTCATATTGTGTTAGTTAAAATGGGTCATCTAGTCCATAAATCACATCACCAGGCACAGTGCATTGCAATGAGCTGCAGGGCATCATGAGAACCAGTGAAGGGTCGTTCATCCCTCCTTCACCAGAACTCAATGGGCCATTTGCCAGGGCCTCCTGAGGCTGCAGAGTTAGCCCATATATCAGATAATACTTAGTTGTAAGTGAGTATAAGTGTGGGCATATCCCAATATATATACACAGTAATTTTTGCTGAATAAATAAATCAATTACAGACTTACAGGGGGCTAGAAAAGGTTCCCTGGTCTGGTTTCAGCAATTTGTAAATTCTAAGTGAGGAGGTTCAGATCTAGGGATGTCAAGGTTGTGCAGTCTCCCAGGTCAACCCAGACAGAGTACCTGAGAAATGCTGTGGGGGTAGTCTCTTGGTCTGAAAGTCTTCAAGAGAAGAATGAACATGAAGAATGTGGTGAGCCCTTGCTAGAGCAGGAAGGTGGCCTGGTTATTCTTCCAGAGCCCCTTCTGGTTACTTTAGCGTTAGACTCTGTTTTCAAAAGTGATACTGAAAACTGACTATAATCGTAAACAACATAATCTTTTCTTGAACATTTCTTTTTTTTTTTTTTAGATTTTATTTATTTGAGAGAGAGACACAGCGAGAGAGGGAACACAAGCAGGGGGAGTGGGAGAGGGAGAAGCAGGCTTCCCGCGGAGCAGGGAGCCCGATGCGGGGCTCAGTCCCAGGACCCTGGGACCATGACCTGAGCCGAAGGCAGACGCTTAACGACTGAGCCACTCAGGCGCCCTTCTTGAACATTTCTTAACTGTATCTGGCTTCATCAGCAGTAAAAGCTGATGTTTTCTTTCTTTCTTTCTTTTTAAGATTTATTTGAGAGACAGTGTGTGCATGAGTGAGGGGAGGGGCAGAGGGAGAGGATCAAGCAGACTCCCTGCTGAGCGTGGAGCCCTGACACGGGGCTCGATCGATCCCAGGACCTGGAGATCATGACCTGAGCCAAAGTCAGACACTTAACCGACTGAGCAACCTGAAAGCTGACGTTTTCTGCATTTCTAGGGCACAGATTCCCTTTCTCATCCCCTAGCCCATTTCTCTAGTGGTCATCATAAAACGTTAATGAAGTACAGAGGAATGTTGATTATCAGTTGAGTTATCTGTACCAGGAACAGTATTCATTCCTATCATGTGTTTTTATAAAAGTAAGATGAGGGCAGGAAATACATTTCTGTGCTATAAACATCAGATTTTCGTGCTACTATTCATTGTGTATCACTCTAACCTCTAGAACAACCCTTTAAAATTTAGATTCTCAGTCTAAGAACATTTCCAAATGAGTCAATGACAATTCTTCAGCCTAGACAGTGTCGGGGTGAGACTTACTGATTCAGTTGGAATAAAATGTAGATCATTCAGAAAATACAAATTCATATTTGCGAGCTTACTATAGTAGCAGCTGTCAGTGAGTTGAATGCCATATATCATACTCTCATTTTCATTTAGAAACTGCCATTTCAATATCAGCTTTAGCTTTGCCGCAGAGCAAATTCTAAAGCCATTTCAATGCCAAAGATCCTGGATAAATTTTTGTGTCCAGTAGTGGTGGACTGAGTCGTTTATTAACCCACTGAGAACAACAAAGAGAATCTGGACAAAAAGTAGGAAATACAAGAAGGATCAGAGTGAAGAGCTGGCGGGGGGTGGGGTTGAGCCCCAAGAGAGGAAAGACCAGAGTGTCAGCCAGTTCTGGGGAGGGACTGCAGGGGGTCCCTGATGTGCCTCCGAGATGAGAGTTGGGATCCCAGTGGGCTGCACACTAGGAGAAATGGTTCAACAGAGACAGGACAGTCCTCCTCGCGGGGGCAAAGACCCAGCTGTGAATCATCTTAGTTTCTGGCTGGACAAGGCTGTCAGGGGCCTTGGATCTTTAGCCACCAGGCAGAAGCAAGAGCCGGTTTTCTGTGGAAGAAGGTGGCATCATTAGAGTTTTAAGGTAGCTCCACAATTTCTCACATTCATGCCCAGGACCAAACAAAATGACATTTTGAGGGAAATTCAGATACTTATCCTTTGTCCAGTTTCTTCATTTTCACTGTGAATAAGGAGTTCTGGCTTCCCACTGACCTATAAATTTAGGCAGGTAGGGAAACCTCTGGTCAGTATCATGGATTGAGTACCTACAATGCACCAGGCACTATACTGGACACTGGATATGCAAACATGAACAAGACAGTGTTGCTGCCTTCCAGAAACTTCCCTGCCTCCAAAACGTTCCCTGTGTTTCCTCCCTCCAGAACCTTCTCTGCCTCCAGAAAAATTTCTGTCTTCCAGCATCTCCCTGCCCTCCAGAACCTTCTTTGTCTTCCAGAACTTTCTCTGCCCTCCCACATCTTCCTGAACCTTCCTTGCCTCCAGAAGCCCAGCAGGACCTTTCTTGTGCATTCCCAGTGCTTATTCTACAATAACAATTTTAAAGTTAATTTACTTAACTGTAGAGAATATTCAATGCCACATATACTGTTCCTGGGTAACTTTTATCTGTGTGAGAAGATTTTGGTGAGTAAATACTGTATTTTTATTCCATGTATGTTTATTTTGTTGTGTTTTCTAATTCTTGCCAGGAAATGGAAGCTGCACCTATGGAGTTGGCTTTTTACTTTTTGGGACCCTTAAGAAATAGATGCTTTCCATTAGATGTGCTGACATATATGGACCTTATTACAAAATAACAACATGTAAAAATAAACAAAACAATCACAAACAGAATAAAATGAAATAGGGGACTGATTAAAAATTGAAGACTCAGTGGGTGGAGTGTCAGGTCCAGCTTGAAAACACACCACACGAGATGCTTGGGAATGTGTTGGCTCCGGGGCAGTAGGCGTCGTGGGGAGGGTCCTGTGTCCTGGTCTTCCTCCCCCACCTCCTCCTTGTTTATAGTGCTTGTGACTTTGCTCTCTGGGTCCCATGGGGCTTTGCATGGGGTGGCTGCCATCCTAAAAAGATACAAAAACATCTTAGGTTCAGTGCTAGGAATTGCTTCCTTAGCCACAAACTACAGTTGACCTCAGGCTTCCAGCTTATAAAGTGTTTCATAGATCAGCATTGAAGGGCTAAAAGTACCTATCATCTTTAGGTGCTTTGCCAGTTGGGGATGCGTTCAAGGGCCTGTGGGGTCATTATCCTCTGCTCTGCATGGCTTGGTTTTGGAATTGATGGCTTTTGGCTTCTTCTCTAGGCTATGTCCTGAATTAACAGCTAGGAAAAGAAGGTGAAGTGTTCATGGAACAAAAATGAGAGTGAGGAGGAAGTGCTCTTGTCTAGATTCGGCATGCTTGGCTATGGCAGGGGTGTGAGGGCCTAGCTGTTGTTCTGACTGCACAGAGCAGCTTGTGATGCTGGCTGAGTCATGATCTCTGGGCCCAGGGTCCAGGCTGTGAGTGAGTGAGGGCAGCACCTGAATCTGGGCTAGATTTGGGGCCCAGAGTCACGAGTTTCCTCTTTGGTGACTTCAGTTTGACTCAGAGACCCTGTGTTCATTGCTCCAGAGGTTCCCTGTGTTTCTGATATGTGGGTCCCAGGTCTGGGGGCAGCACCCCTTCCGTAAGACCTGGTGGAGGGGCATGAGTCCTGGGACCTGAAGTGGGTGAAGCCACAGGGTGAAGTGGGGAGAAAGGAGGGAAGAACAGGGACACCTGCTTTTTTTTTTTTTTTTAAAGATTTTACTTATTTGAGAGCGAGCACACGCACATGAGTCGGGGGGGGTGGCAGAGGGAGAAGCAGGCTCCCCGCGGAGCAGGGAGCCCGATGCGGGGCTCAGTCCCAGGACCCTGGGACCATGACCTGAGCCGAAGGCAGATGCTGAACGACTGAACCACCCAGGCGCCCCAGGGCCTCCTGCTTTTTATGACTGAAGACCCTGGAAATTGGGCTCATCATACAGTCTCTCGAACCCAAGGACAGGAAGGAAACATCGCTCCATATTTTGAAGCAGCCCCCCCCCCCCCCCGTGTGTCCCAGCCTTCCCTGTGTGCGGGTCTGGTGCTCAGCATTTTCTGACGGGGCTGAGGCAGGAGATGGCAGTAAAGGGGCGAGAACTTAGACGTTGCTGGTACTTAGATGCTCAGGAGAATGAGGAACGGACGGAGGGGCAGTAGTAGTGGTGAGGGTAGCTCTGCTCTTGGTGCGTGAGCAGCACAGCCAGTGCCCGGAGAGGCTTCGGGAAAGGGGAGGCCCCTGTTGTCTTGACTTCTTGTGGTGAGACCCTGCCTCTTCCAGCAGGGGTGTGGGCTTGCATCGCATGAGCCTTGACTGCTCCTCCGTCTCCTGCACAGGGAGATTGATGGTATTTCTCCTTTTTATAGTGAGCCAGCCAGGCACCTTCTTTGTGGGAAGCGAGGTTAGATGGATATACACACAGTCCTGTACCCCCAGGCTTACCAAACTGCCCTGGGTCTGGCTCTCTGCCCCGCAGTGATGAACGTGGCATTCGGTCCTTGAGCAACAGGGAAGTGGAGCATAGTGTGTCTGGAGTTGCGCTGGGTTTTGTGGAGGCCCAAACTTGATTTCTTTCTAGGTTACTTAGCAATGATCTGGTTCTGGGTATTCGGTCATACTCCCTTAGAAAGCCGGATTTGTAACCCGAAGGTCAGTGTAGTATCTTTGGGGTGTGCCCCCGTGTGGATTATTTGCACTGAGCTGCCTGGAGGACCAAGCCTGGTCACCTGGTGAGGCTGGAGCAGACGTGGTGGCCCTGACGCTGCACAATGGTGAGTGGCTCCTTCCCATCAGTTCAGATTTACTCACTTTTAGAGACTTTTTAAAATTCTGAAATTTTATTTGTTAGTGATTGTTTTGTTTTTCTTTTTTAAAGACTTTAAGTAGTCTCTACACCCAGTGTGGGGCTTGAACACAACTCCAAGGTCAGGAGTCACACGCTGCACCGACTGGGCTGGCCAGGTCGTAGGTGTGTGTTTTTAAGCATTTTAAATTGGAAACCTAAAGATTTGGCAACTTTCTAGAGGTTCCCCTGAGGTTAAAAACAACCAAACAAATATGATTACTCGTCTATGAAATAAAAAAAAATAGAAACCACTATTTTATGGAGTATTTCTTTTTTTCTTTCAGTTTTATTGAGATGCAGTTAACATACAGTACTGTGTAAGTCTAAGGTATTGCACAGCATAATGACTTAGCATACATTGTGAAATGGTGATCATGTTAACATCCATAATCTCATCAGATACAAAAAAAAAAAGGAAAAAAATGTTTTTTTTTCCTTGTGTTGAGAACTTTTAGGATTTACTGTCTTAGCAACTTTCTAAATATACCATGCGGGGTGCCTGGGTGGCTCAGTCACTTAAGCAACTTCATCTGGCTTAGGTCATGATCCCAGGGTCCTGGGGTGGAGTCCTACGGCGGTCCCTGCTCAGCAGGGAGTCTGCTTCTCCCTCTGCCCCTCCCCTGGTTCATTCTCTCGTTCTCTCTCTCATAAATAAATAAAATCTTAAAAAAAAAAAGATCTCCCTCTCCCTCTCTGCCACACTTCCGCTCTGTGTGCATGCTCCCTCAAAAAAAAAAATATATATATATAGATAGATAGATAGATAGATACACGCTGTGCAGCAGTTAACTGTAGGCATCATGTTGAAGGACTATTTGTATGAAGTGTGATAGGTGAGTGATATCTGCTCTAGGAACATGTTTAGTATATTTGTGGTAAATATCACAATTTTGTGCAGTATAAACCAGGTGTATGATTGACACCAGAATTTGAAGACCTTGTTTCCCTGCACATTTCCTTGGTGTGTTGGAAAAAGGAAATGCAGTCTAAAAGTTGTTGGTTTTTCTCCCAAACCAACACCCCAGAAGGAATCATTTAATGTTCCTACCTTTTCTCGGAGTAACAAAAAAAAGTAATTGTATTATGAATGACCAAATTATCTACTTTCTCTGGACCTCACTTCCCCCCGTCTATAAGAGAAGGAGGCTGAACTAAATATATGTATACGGTTTATAAACACTAGTTTTTAATAAATGAGAGTCACCTTTTTAATGCCTTAGTAGCAGTAATAGACATACAGCTATAGCAGCATGCTGATCATTTCTTCCTCCAGGACGACCAGCACCTCTGTCCTGCACGTCTGGGATAGGGCATGGTGTCTGTGTCCTGGGCCAGCACCCTTTCCAGGGTCTTTCTCTCCGCCGAGAGCACCCTGACATTTCCCTGCCCCTCACTGTTCGGCTGCTCTCAGCATGATGCCCTGCCTCTTGCCTCTGTCCTGGAGGGCTGTGTCCCTGTCAGATTCCAGCGTTTCCCATTGGCTGGTTAACTTAGAGGTTGGGTTGCCTGCTTTGGGGGGTGGGCCAGCTCACTCATCACATGGCAGGAACTTGTGCACTTGTCAGATAATAAGGGAGCCTGCAGGAGCCCGCTGGACAGAGCCCGCTGAGTCTCAGCCTTGACATTTTACATGGCCATAATGAAAAGCCTTCCTAAAATAAATGCTGCCTCTGTAATGTCTAATATATTCTGTTTGGAGGGTGGGAAATGCAATCACAGGCACAGCCCGGTCGCAGCCAGCCTGTTTGTCATGGTGACAGGACGGCCTGTTGTGAGCTCAGGAATTTTCTGGCCTAGAAAAGATTGGAATAAACACCATAAATATCCAGGGAAGCGCAGTGCAAGATACATTTCCTCCACTCGGTTGGATGAAAGCCATTTAGCTTCCTTTAATTTTTTATCATTTCTGTGGTTTTAGTGTTTGCCGTTGGACCTGCCGTGGTGACAGGACTGTAAGGTAACCTGTGAAAACCAGGACAGCTCAGTTGAGGAGGACAGGTGCGACACCTCCTGTGGGGGCTGTTCCCACCCTCCTCCCCCCAGATGAAAGTCCTCTTTTTTGGAGATGCTTGAAGGAAGGAAACCTAGAAGCTCAGAAAGGACCCTAGTTTCAGCCTTCCAGGGCCCCGTCGCTTTTCAAGTTCGCACGCGGGGACGTCAGGTGGCTTGGAGTTACCTGTCTGTGCTGGCCAGAGTGCAGGGAAGGTGGGTGGTGGGGGTCATGCTGCTGGCCTCGGGAGGGGGCTGCAGTGACCCTCCGGCTGCTGTCTTCGAAGTGCTCAGGAGTTAAAATGACCTTCTGATGTCTGTGGACAAAGCAAGTAATTGATCTCCAGTGCCATCAAAACCATTCATAGTCTTAGGGAGAGATTTTATAAGGGGTAGAGGGGGAAATGGCTATAAGACAAAGGGAATGAATTAGGACAGAACTGTTGTCGGTGAGTGGGTCCAGAGTCTGGTGACATGGGAAGCCCCTTAGCACCTCCATCCCTGACGCAGCCTCCTCACGTGTGAGGGGGACAGTTGTCAGAGTGTTTTGGTTCATTATGTGAAGAGCCACATGACAAAGGGGCCTCCGGGCCTTCCAGTACCCACGTGTCTGCCCCCAGCGGGTTCTACTTCGACCGTCGGCTGAGGCCGCATTCCCCACAGGGGAAGTTTGAGGTCACTTGGGGTCCTCACACACTGGCATTCCAAGGCACTTAACGTGATCATAGCCACTTAGTGCTGGACCAGGCGGAGCCCAGTGGCCTGTGGGTTGGGGCAGGGGCGGCTCTGCGTCCCCCTCAGGATGGGTCTTGGCCATCTGCGACACTCCCCTTACATATGGCTTATTTGGAAGTTGCTCACGTAGCCGCGTTCTGACAGGTGGTGGCAGGTCGCCCTGTGAGCGGCAGCTCTGCTGCGGGTAAGGTGGATCCGGATCCTCAGACCCAAATGCAGCTGGGCTATCTTTTGTCCTGGGGATCTCATGGTTTTATAAGGAGAGATCTCCGGCTTGTTTATCCTAACCTTGCCCCTCTCCCCACAGTATGGTTTTCCAAGCCACCTCAGCATTTCTGGAGCTCTGTGTGATTTGTATAAAGGCAGCTTAGAGGGCAGGGCCTGCACCAAGGGTCTCCCTATAGCTTCTCATGAATGCACATCCCATTAAGGAGCAAGCATGCACGCAAAGGGCTGCTTGGGTGCCTGCATGTCCCATGGCCTTATTCTTAAATTTGCACATACTTGTCTTTGCTCTAGCAAAGCCTTCATCCTCCTTTGTGTTCCTGACTGATTTATGCCAGGGAGCCTTTCCTGGGCCTAAAGGACGCCTTCCTTGCTGGTTGAGCCAGGCGCGCTTCTAAGGCTTTCCTGTCAGTCTCTCACCTGCCCCACAGACAAACGTGTGCTGGGTAAAGCTACAGCAAAACGGGTCTAGAGAGAGATGGGGACTCAGTGGGAGATGAGGGGATTCAGGCAGGGGCTCCCAGGGGTACTTGGGGACAGCTGGGATGGAGGCCGGGGGCAGGAGACTGGCAGTCACCCACTGCCTGGCCCCCTGCTGATGGGCCGCCCTGGGGCTGAAGGCCATTTATGTTCATGTGTGGTCTCCAGGCCTCGCGGAGCCCTGGGGGGAGTGGCGAGCACGGGGGGTGGCCCCACTCTCATGCCCTCTTGGTGGGAGTGGAGTCGCTTCAACCTCTTACGGGCTGATGGGTCGTATTCCTCACAAAATACACTGTACAAATACAAAATACTGTATGACCGGAGATTCTGCTTCTAGGAATTTGCCCTACAGCTTACTTACACACATGTGAAAATCCTTTTCACATGTGTTTGTGCCAGGATCTTCGTCCTGCATTTTGTTGTTGTTGTTGTTATAATGCTAGGAACAATTTAATGTTTTGTGACAGGAGACTGGTTAAGTGTAGTATTCATACCGTAGAATGTTGCAGTTGTTAAAAAGAATGAGATGGAACAACCTCCAGAGATTTGGTTAATAATACTTACAGTGACAAGTAACTGCCATCGGTAGCTTGCTCTGTGCCTGGCACTTCTTGTGCCCTTTGTTCACTTTGTCTCATTTAACCCTCAGATGCCCTCTCATGTACGAACTACTGTGATGTGTGTTTCAGACACGGTCAGGCACTGGCTTTGGAACCTGAGCTCTTAAGCACCATAATAAATATGCAGGTATAAACCCATTGGTAGGTTTTAAAAATATATACTGGATCCTATAAATAAGAAAGGCCATTTATTTAAAAACAGGAATCTTACAAAGACCCCACCATCCTTTCAATTAGGGGATAAGATGAAGGTGGTTGAGACGGGGTCTATAGAGCCCCCCGTGGGGCCTTGGGACCCCCTCCTCTCCTGAAGCCACGCCCCTCACCTGTCTCAGACCTTGGGGCTTGCAGAAGGGGTGTGGCCTGAGCCTACAAGGATGCCCGGATGTTGGAATCAGGACTGCACGTCCAGTGCTCTTACTTGAGCTGCCAGGAGCAGGTGGATACTGTGTAATTAGCTCTGTTTGGGAGAAATATTTGTTGTAATCAAGTCATATTTCCAGGGTTTTACAGCCCAGTTGTTTCCTCAGCTTGTACCAGCTGGGTGTTGGCACTGCCTCACCCAAACTTCAGATTACAAAACATCACGGTCAGTTTGCAAAATGCTGTATGAACAGACTTGTATTTTGTTGTGCTTTTGGTTCTTCCTGATCCACCTTGTTTCCATCCCATTTTGGTCTTTCCTCTGTCAAATGTCAAGAAAAGGCCATTGGTGAATAGTTAATGCTGGATGATCAATCGTAGAGATTCTGCTTTGTCCAAGAAGCCTTTTCCACCTCCTCTCCCACCCCCAGGTCTTTAGCTGTGAGTTGCAGTCCTGCTCTGGTGGCAAGGACTTAACCTGTCAGGTCCCTCCGTGCCCGTGGGTGCCTTCTCTGCACAAATGCTCTCTGTGCATGAGGGTTTGGCCATGGTAGACAGCTCCTCGGCAGCCAGAAGACCACTCTTTTCCCTGGGAGCATTTGATGTGGCAGAGACTGAGCTCCCAGCCTCTGCTGTCTGCTGGTGCTGGGAAGGATCAGGGAAACACTCTTTTTTGAAGGACCTGTACTCAGTATAAAGAAGGTTTTTATGTCTTTGGCTTGGTATTTAGTTAATCCACTTCCGTCCACATATGGGATTTTGAGCCTGGTTCCATTATGTTTTGGCATGGGCTCCTGGCAGTGTTTATCACATCATCGATCCTGAATTGCCTGCTGTGAGCCTTCCAGCTCCATGTAACCCATGGGGTCGGTGGTACAACAGAAGATGCACTTCATGAATTATTAAGGCCAGCAGTAATTGAAGAGCTTCACTCTCATGGTATATTACTCAACACATTCTTCCTCGGGCCTCCAGAGCAAGTGTATAGGGTGTCTGTTTGAGGATCAGCGGTGCTGCTTTTAAGTGCTAAATGGACTATTAATAATCAGGAGTTTTAACGTATTGCTGATTTTATTTGTGGGAGACGGAGGGGGTGTCGTTATGCAGACAGGCCCTGGGTGTGGCTGCACCCGCTTGGATTTTGTTTGCCACTGTCCTCGCTGTTGATTTCACGGTCCCTTCTCAAGCAAAGGGAAGGTGGTTGTAGGGCTATATGGAAGACTTGTACCAGGGGTTATGAAATCTCTGAAGACACGTGTCTCTTGGCCTGTTTACGTATCCACTTGGCACCAGGGAGAGGGAGATCTGAGGTCGAGGGTCTCGCCCCTGTTGAAACGTATCTAAACAGTTTTTGGTCTGTGAGCTTCCTTCAGGCTCCTTTCTCGTGACCATGCTCCCCCACACCATGGAGTTTCAGCCAAGCAGTGGCAGCAGGGATGCCGACGATTTCAGAAGGGTCTGTCTGCGCCTTGAGAGTGTCTTGTCCTGCATGGGGATTCTCAAACTGAGATGTGATTGAGTTGGAGGGCAAACATGTGAAAAAGCAGTTTCTGATTGAAGTTTGGACCTTCAAGTCTGCATTTCTGGGGACACACTTAGAAAGAGAGGTCCAAATCAGTGTTAGAATCAATAAACTAAGCAATAAAACCCTTGTTACTTGGGGATTAGGAAAAAGTTTTGACTTGCTTTAAAAGATTTTGGAGGTTGCCCGTAGTCCACAGAAACCTAACATTTCCCATGTTACAAAAGAAGGCTGTGTGGAGAATCCCCTCCCCAAATAGCTGCCAGGGATCAGTTTTCCAGGCAGGTCTTTTCCCTCTTAGGCCTGAGGCATTTGCTTTTCTATAGCAATAGGTGTTGCTGATTTAAAATTTGGAAGATACTCAGAAATGTTAATCAGAATCGTTTAGGTTGTTACTTCTAGAACCATTCGAATATTCTGACTTCAAGGAACCACAGGAATAATTACGTATGACCTGATCCCCTTAATCTTTCTGAATTTTTGGGATTTATTGACTTAGTCAAGTTTGTAAGGGTGGGGGAATTTAAAATTAGAACCTAGGGCTCCTGACTCCCAGGCCCAGCCATAAATAGAGCTTCTATTTATGGAATGCCTACTGTGTGCCAGGATCAGTGAGCCTTCTTGACATGCATGAACCAAACCGAGTTAATTGATCAATACTCACTCACACCTGAAGGAACACAATGTGGGCAAGATTTCTTTTGTAATGCAAATTGAGTGACTGTGGTGATTGTTTGCCCCTTGGAAGGGTGCAAAAGTTAGGACAGCTGACTTCTCTTAAGGACATTTGGTGCAGCTTTCCATTCATTTTTGGGCAAGCCAGATATTTTCAGCTCTGCCTTCAGGGATGACGCAGTTTGTGCCTGTCAATTTCTGTTCTCAAAGGATGATTGATGAATTCATATAAAGAGCTCTGTTCTCTCTACTGCTGCATATGGTAGGTTTCCTCATATGAAAGCGAGGCAAGTGGGTGCCTATACCTACATCAAAGGGTCTCTCTGAGGATTGGATGAAATGCCCCATCTCAAGCATGCGGTGAACAAGGTCAGCCATTCTCATTTGTTAAGCTGAGAGTTCTGCTCTTAGTTGGTTCACAATAAATACCAGTTCACTTTCATCTAACAATTAATTAGAAAAAAAACCACCTTTATTTTGTTCCCTGGCTAGGTCAAAACATTTACTTGTTACTCTGAGTGTTTCACACATCACCAGAACCACACAGTGTAAAACTCAACATATGCCCACTTCTGGGTATATGCCCTGAAGAACTGAAAGCAGGATATTATACACCCCTACTCACAGCAGCATTATCCACAATATCTAAAGAGTGGATGCAACCCAAGTGTCCATTGATGGATGAATTGGTAATTCTCTGCAAACAATGTGGTCGGTACAAACAATGAAATATTACTCATCCTTTAGAAGGAAGGAGATTCTCACATTTGCTACAACATAGATGAACTTTGAGGACATTATACTAAGTGAGGTAAGCCAGCTCCAAAAGGACAAATATATGATTCCACTTATTATGAGGTCGCTGCGGTTGTCAGATTCATAGAGACAGAAAGTAGAGGGTGGGCACTGGGGGCTAAGGGAGGGAGGGATGGGGAGTTAGTGTTTAATGGGGACAGAGTTTCATGTTTGCAAGATGAAAAAGTTCTGGAGATCTGTTACACAACAATGTGCATATAGTTAATACTGCTGAACTAACTGTACACTTAAAAATGGTTAAGATGGTAAATTTTATGTTTTTTGCTCTTTAATATATTAACAAATTAAAATATGTAAATGGAAAGGGCAGCAAAGAGAATTTAGTTTCATAACGTATCCTCACTGCTTAGATGTCCTTGTAGAGTCCATCTTTACTTCCAGCCCTTGTGGAGTTCTGGGGATCTAGGATCATAGCAGGAGGTTGGCTGGCCCATATTCATTCTCTGTTGATGTTCCTGAAGTGGGAGGAGAACATGGGGATGTGGGGTGATTGGAATCTGGTGTGGGTCGCAAGGGGAGGTCTTGGTGGTGAGGGTCTGACAGAGCATGTCATGGAGGGCCAGGCATTCCCCCAGTTACATGCTGGGCCACATTCCTAAAATGATTTCTAGTTAGGTGCTAGGTCAACAAGACTTTTCTCCTTTCTGTACAATGTATTGTGCAGTTGTTTGGTTTCCTTCATATGATAGAACAGTCATTGTTTTCATTGGAAATGAATGTTCAATAAGAAAGAATTGGGTAATTAAATGGATATACCTACATAATGGAGTCCTCTTTGGCCATTTATTGGCCTGAATGTAATTCTGGAGAGGGAAAAAACCAGGTCTCAAAAAAATACATCTGACCCAATTCTGGGCTAAAAAAATTATGTACATTCATGGTGTTTTCTGTATCTGTATATGAGCAGGACTTGGGGGTGCATTTTGTTTTTTCTTTTTACTTCTCCTTATTTTAATTATTTATTTATTAAAATTCTTTATTTAAGTAAACTCTACACTCAACGTGGGATTTGAACTCACGACCCTGAAATTAAGAGCTGCAATGCTCTACCAACTCAGCCAGCCAGGCGCCCCTACTTCTCGTTATTTTTAAGAAAACATTGTGTAATGAGAACAATAAAAATTAGTTTTTTAAAAAAGATTTTATTTATTTGAGAGAGAGACAGCGAGAGAGGGAACACAAGCAGGGGGAGTGGGGGAGGGAGAAGCAGGCTCCCTACAGTCCCAGGATCCTGGGATCATGACCTGAGCCGAAGGCAGACACTTAACTGTGCCACCCAGGCGCCCCTAAAAATTAGTTTTTAATGTAGAATGTATAACTTCTTTTTAAATGGGTTAATGAAAAACAAAGAAACTGTGAGAGAAAAATCTTCTCTCAGAACTAGACCTACTCTCATAGGTGGTTCTGGGGGAGCCAGCCCTCAGCCTCAGTGACCTCTGCCCTGCTGGACCTGAGGGTGGCATCAGGAGTCTGGGTTTGAGCTGACCTGGCCTTGGGACCCAGGCTGCTCTGATCTGTTGACTGATCTCAGTATGAGGTTCCTCATGCGAATACAGAATAAAGACAGTAAGGAAATCCCCGTTTGTCATGAAGGTTAATGCGCAATCAGGAGAAGGTGTCTTCTTCCTCCTGGGCCTGGTGTCTTTGATTATGCTCTGGTTGCTTCCTGCCCCTTGTCTGGGAGCCTTCTGCCCATGGAAGCTGAGACCCCTTCATCGATTCCAGAATTGCTTTTTCCTTGTCTTGTATTGATGTGTTGAGAGGGTGGAGAACCCGCTCTGGACTGGCCTGAGGGAGGGGAAGGACTTGTTCCTCTCCTTGCTGGATTGTGGACAGGGCTCCTCCCCCTGCCTTCAGGGCCTTTTCCGGCAGCTGTACTTTAACAGGCTCCCTTGGTTCAGACCCACCTACTTGTTTTTGGTGCCTATAAACATCAGTGGAGGTGGCCCTCTGGGCGCCCATGCTGAACCTTGTCTCTGGGACCCATTGGATGGCAGTTTGCTGCTCAGACGCTCTCCAGGGCAGCACACTGAGGATAAAGGCTAAGGCTGGAAGGCTGTGCCCTTGGGCCTCAGCATCTACAGATGGGGGACCAGGCTGAATGGGGTATCTTGGTTAAAGGTGATCAAACATACCAGCTTTAAGTCCAAGAATGTAGCGTTAGCGCGGGACTGAAGGTGACCGTCCTGTAGGAGTAATTTCAGAGAGGTTTGGCCAGGTGGACAGTCGTGAGGCCGGGGTGGTGGTGGTGGGGGGGGGCGATTGGTGCCTCACCAAGAGAACAGACTGATGAGGTTTTCATCCATAGAAAATGTGGGAAGAGCAACTCAACCCTGTTTGCTTCTTTTACGTGATTTGCCTGATGCTGAGGCTTGCACAGGTCTTGGAATGCTAACACTGGTTCTGTAGGGGTGGATGGTCCAAAGTGCTCACTGATCAAGTAGCTTCCCACAGAGCCAGAACAGAGCATGTGGATGAAGTAGGGCCAAGGATTCTGCTTTCCAGGGAAGGACTACAGTTTCATCCCATCATAAGTTCTTTGGAAGAGAATAAAAACAAGGAAAAGAAAACTGGAATTATCTTTGAAACGCCCATGTGAACTGCATTCTGGGCTTGGCTGGGCATTTGGACGCCAGAGGCAGCAGATGTAGTCCCTACACTCAAGAAGCCTGGTTTCCCTGACCTCACTGGATTTTATTGTTCTGCATCTTGTCTGTCCTAAATTCACCCCTGCCAAATTCAGGAGTAACCTCTGTTCACCAGGCTTTCCTGTTATCTCCTGGTTTCAGTTACTCTGGAATGAAGAGCTATTATATTGATTTTTATCCACCCCCCCCATAGCTCTTTTTGTTCTACTCAACTTTTATTGTTGAGGCAGATTCTGATTTTTGTGTCCTGAGGGCTCAGTGTGGGGGTGGGCAGAGTTCTCTGGCTGAATCTGACTTTTTTTACTCCACAGCAGGATTGTGAATTATCTGGGATTTTATTTCCTGCTGGGAGAGGAGGTGTTTGTTAAACTGAGGGGCGGGCTTCATTTCAGTCTCAGAAAGAGCCCATATTAAGAGATGCTGTGTCAGGTTTTCATCAACAGTTCCCCAACAAGAACTGCATTCACTTGGAGTACTTGGTACAGTGAGGTCTGGCTGCAGCACTGAAGGCCCTGGGGACATGGAAGGTTCCAGAAGCAGACCTGTGAGTGGAAGGTGATCCTAGAAGCACCTGGCTCTCAGCCTTCTCAGTGGAGCTGGCCTGTTGGAGCTCCTGGATTAAGGGCAGGCAGTGGAGGGAAATCCCAACCTTCAGCTTTTGTTCAAGGCTCACATCCCCTCTGGACCAGAGATGGAAGCACTTCAGAGATTTAGGCTCTCAGTTTTGGCTTGAATCAGTCCCTCATGCCATCAGGCTAGAATTAAGAGAAAGGATTAAATCTCTCTCTCTTTAAAAGATTTATTTATTTATTTGAGAGAGAGAACAAGAGAGAGAGTGTGTGTGTGTGCGCACTCGCACATGACTGGGAGGGGCAGAGGAAGAGAGAATCTGAAGCAGACCCCGTGCTGAGCTGCCGCAGGACTACATCTCATGAGCCTGAGATCGCCGGCACCTGAGTCCAAACCAAGAGTCGGGTGCCTAAACCGACTGTATCATCCAGGTGTCCCAAAAGAATTAAATCTCTTAAAACAAGCACAGAGTCAGACCAACCCAGCTACTTAGTTAAGGGCAAGTTGTAGAAATACACTTTATTTATTTATTTATTTTTTAAAAAGATTTTATTTATTTATTTCAGAGAGAGAATGAGAGATAGAAAGCACGAGAGGGAAGAGGGTCCGAGGGAGAAGCAGACTCCCCGCTGAGCAGGGAGCCCGATGTGGGACTCGATCCCGGGACTCCAGGATCATGACCTGAGCCGAAGGCAGTCGCTTAACCAACTGAGCCACCCAGGCGCCCCTAGAAATACACTTTAAAATCCACACAATAATAGTAACTAATGTTTACAGCAATCTTAAAAACTATGGACATTTTCTTTTTTTATTTTCACAATAAATTAATTTGTACAGATGAGGAAACCTACAGATGAGGAAACACGGCAGCAGAGTTGGGGCCTGATCCAGGTCTGCCCATGGCCAAAGCCTGTGCTTATACCGCTTTCCCACCTCTGCTTGCTCTGTGGGCCTCCTCCCTTCCGCTCCCCTCCCCCATCTCCCTCTCCGTTAACCCCCCCCTCAGCCTCCTTCTCCCCCGACATGTGGGAGAACGGCAGCTTGTCCGTGGGGCAGCTTATCCGTGAGTGGTGGGTCTGTGTGTAGAGGACACGAGACGGAAGGGTCTGTCTGAATCAGCCATGAGACTGAGCTTGCTTGGGGCCCACCTGCATTGTCATCGGGAGATCCCATGGAGGGTATGGGATTACAGAGGCATCTTCCATGGGAGATGCTGAGATGCCATGGTTGGGGCTGGCTTCCTCGGGACGGCATTAGAGCCTCGGCAGCTGGGCTGAACGAGGTGGGGTCTGTGTTACCTGGTGCCAGGGGGGCCTCTCTGGGGGTCTGTGGGGAGCAGAGGGGCAGGAGCAGGGAGGGGCCCAAATCGAAGGTGTGATGAGGTCCGCCTCCTGGAGCTGAGGAACCATGAGCAGGTACTTTATTTGTTTATTTTTTTTTTAAATTTATTTGAGAGCGAGAGAGGGAGAGAGCAGGTGCACATGCACGAGCAGGAAGGGCAGAGGGTGAGAGAGTCTCCAGCAGACCCCACTGAGCATGGGGCCCGACGTGGGGCTTGATCTCACAACGCTGAGATCAGGGCCTTGAGATCACAACCTGAGCCAAAACCAAGAGTCAGATGTTCAACTGATTGTCCACCCAGGCGTCCCCATCTTGTTCATTTTTAATTGCAACCTTATGCCTGTGGTCTCATCAGAATCCTTTGATAGCCTATGAGCTCCATGTCAGTTTGGATGAGCAGCAGCGGACCTCCTGGCTGCACAGCGAGTGTCCTGGGTCAGGGGCTTGACTGTGGGGACCAGGCCAGGAAGTGGCTACCTGGCCCTGGCTGGTCTTAGATTTGGTTCAGTGCTGTCACTGTAACTGATACCAGGCCCATATTTTGTGTGCTCTGGGTTTCCTTCCCTTGGAGTCTTACAGATCTGTTGGTCTTCTGTGAATCCACTGCCCTTGCATTATTTACAGAGGAATTGGATCCACAGAGAGAAATCTCCTAGAGGAGGAGGAACAAGTGCTCTGTTTTGTGTTTCTGCCTTCTGAGTGTACACATGACTTAAAAATAGATTATTTTTAAGGTTTTATTTATTTGACAGGGAGAGAAAGAGAGCACAAGCAGGGGGAGCGGCAGGGAGAGGGAGCAGCAGGCTCCCTGCTGAGCCAGGGGCCCAATGTGGGGCTCGATGCCAGGACCCCAGGATCATGACCTGAGCCGAAGGCAGACGCTTAACCAACTGAGCCACCCAGGTGCCCCTTAAAAATAGGTCTTTATGCAGGGACAAGAACACCCACTCTATAGGCTCTTCAACAGGGGAGAGGCCTGGGCAGGGATGTCCAGGACTGGTGTTTGCTGCTCTCGCCTGGATGCTGCTGGGACACCGGTCTGACTGAGGCAGCCACAGGTTGGCACAGCACCCTCCTTCGCTCCATCACAGCTGGGCGCCAGCGCAGCTGGCAGTCTGGCTGACCCCTCGGGTTGAATGGGACAGGGCTTCAGGTAATGTCAGGGAGTTCACTTGCTGCCAAACTGTGTGGGAGAAATCACTCCCCTTTGACTCACCGTGGGAGGTTCATGTCAGCTTCGGTTCCAAAAATAAGATTCTGTCTTTCATTAAAAAGAAGCCTGAATCATTCATGCAAACATTATTTACCCAATATTCTGTTCTCTCCTATGGTATCCCAGGTCCTGTTCGTGCATGTTTGTCCTTGTGTTGGACGAAGAGAACTTACAGATCAGCCTTAGACCCGTCCCCAGGCCTCTCTCCTGGGTGCCAGCTTTCTGCAGCGCCCCACATCACAGAGTGGCTTTGTGGCAGAGGGCTGGTCCTTCTCTGAGTGAAGGGGGTTTTGCTGCCTTGAGGAGGAGTCAGGGCAGAGGTTCCCACAAGATCTTTCCTGGAAGATGCTGTTAGTACAGACCTCAGGTTCTGGTGTTTGCTGAGTTTCATTCCTACGATGTACAGTCTCTAAAGCTTCTCCTCCTGGTTCAGCCCATTCACTCCTGCTGCCTCTAGGTGGTGGCCAGGGCAGTGACCACCTCCTCTTGGTCTGGGCATTAGAGAGGGCCTCAGCCTGGGGGCATCTGGGTTCATGCCACCTCCCTGCTGGGCTTTTCACCTGCTTCTGGGTACCCAGTGCTGTGTGTGGGCAAGGGTATGTCCTGGGTGGGTGATGTCATGCCTCGGGGTCTTGGCTTTTCCAGGGCGTTTTGATTAGTCTTGATATATAGTCCTTAAAAAATGTCTACAGAATACTGTGGCTGGAGCAGTGCTGCTGGGTAGCTTCAGAAGCCAGATGGGGAATGTTGGCGTACAGCCATGAACTCGGCTTTCCTAGGAGTCCTCTTCATTAAAGGGTCCTTGTATTTCCAACATGAATCAGCTGTCTGCCTGACCTATTAGAAGATCACAGGAGTGATTCCAAGGGGTGCTGATCTCCAAGAAAAGTAAACAATAATAAGTCAAACAATAGAAAGAAAGTTGACTTCCTCTGCACAGAACTAAATACCATGGGATTGACTCCCCATGCTAGTGTGTGGTGCACAGAAGGAAGAAACCTCTGGGGCGGGGACTGTGGGGTCTGCAGATGGGAAAAGCAGGCATGAGGGTGGCACCATGAATTTCTGGGGGCTGCTTAGCTGTGTGCCCTCCCACACTTGCTCTGGATTCTGTCACCTGTGAGGTGAGGGCATTAGAGACACCTGGTCTACCTTCCTGCCCAGCCAGTAGCCATCCTCCCCATTCACATCCACTGCAGACACCACCCTGGGCAGCGATTGTGTGATGATGGCGGCCCCAACGTTAGAAGACACCTGTGAGCCCCGCTGCCTGCTGGCTGCTGGCACTGAGGGAAGCTGGGCCTCTGGGTGGGGCCCGTGGCTGGGGTTTCTATCCAGGATCATTGTGGTCAGTTGCTTTCCTCTCTCATTGGCCTTCCAAGTACCTTGGAGATATTGCATTTATTACTACTCAGGAGACAGGAGCTGTGTCTGCCCAGAGACCACTTGCTTGCAGAGGGTGACACACGCAAGGCGGCCGGCTGGACTCACCTGCAGAGGCATGTATGTGTTGCTGGCAACGATTTATTACAAGCCCAGAGCCTGTGCTCAAAGTTCGTGCTGCAGGGACCTCTCATCTCTGGGCAGGTGGAAATCTCAAAGTGCTAGAAAGTTTTCTATATGTTGAACTGAAACCAAGTCCTCTATACCTTTCACCCAAGGGGGTGATTTAAATGACTAGGACTCCTTCTTTCTTTCTCCCAGAGGGACAACAGCCAGTTTCCAGATCCTTCATGTCTTGTCCATGTTCTCCTTTGCCATCTGAAAGTGCCCCTTAAATCATGGGGTAGGTTGGGTGGTAGTCTCCAGCCACGTTGCTGTCCACTTGTTGGAGGGACTCTCCCAGGTTGAAGGTGAGAGGCTCTGGGTGTAGCACTCTTGAGTTCTACTGGATGTTAGGATAGGACCTGGAATTCCTCCCGGAGTGTGTGGTTGACATGCCCCTTTTAAAGCTGCATTTCTGAGTCTCAATTTCCTCAAAAGGAAAATGGGGACCGCAGGGCCTACCCTGTAAGGCTGGGAAGAGTAAAGAAAATAATGTAGAGCACATCGCAGACTCTGGAACTCCTCGGTGGGCTGAAAGATCGCCGTCAGCAAGCCAGTCATCTGGAGTTTAGTTGCTGGCTGCTCAAGGTTGAACATTTTGGCAAAGGCCTGGAGTGCAGATGTTTCTGTTACAATGGAAATGCTTTCTTAAGGGTGGTGACACAGTTGTGTCTTGATGTCAGAGTGAGCTCTGATCTTCCTGGCAGCCAAAGCAAAAAACAAACAAAAAACCCACCTCAACAGATTACGTAGTTTATACGGGCTAATCCAAGGAAGCATTGCAAAGAAACTGGACATGCACTTCTGTTTGGGCAAAGTCCCTACCCCTGGACATGGGAATTACCTTTGAGTCTGTGAGGAAGAATTCACTGAATTGGCCTCAGGTCAGAACTGAGCCCTATGTGGGAGAAGAGTGTCCAGCTGCACAAAGAAGGACAGACGGTCCCCCACAGTGAGGGTGTGCAGGGCAAGGTCCAACCTCAAAGTCCTGCTCCTTTGTCCAGCGGCCCTAGTTCACCTGGCCTAGGTGCTTGTGGGCATCTGCCCAAGTTTGATCTGCAGCCCTTGCAGGAAATTACTGCTAAATTACATCTTGTAAAATTTGAGGGTCTTAAAGGAAAAAGGAACATCATAGGATGCCAGGGTCCCGGTGGTTCTGGAGCAGTATAGAATCTGCTGCTCACTCCTTCATTGTGGGCCTCTTACTTCCCCATTCAAGGGTTTCATGTTGCTGCACCTCTTTGTTCACAGGCACAAAGGGTCAGGAAGCAGTTCCATGGATGTGATATTTTGAGATGGCCCCACAGATGCCAATCTGGGATGGAAAAATGACCATATCAATCCTGGGAAGGGTGTAGAAAAGAGAAAGAAATGACGCCATGAAGTTTTACTTGAAAGTAGAGTTTTTGTAAGGGAGGAGAAATCTTACTGGGGTTTACATGTATTCTGACAAATTATTTTGGGGGATAGACATGGAATTAGCCAATGGCTGTGCCCCACTCTTTGGACCATCATTGGTTTCAGCTGGGTGTTGACTCGGTGGTGGCATGAGCTTCGAAAGGCTAATGATGGAACCACATGTGCCACCTGCTCGTCATGCCCCTGGAAGTGTCCTCTTGGTGGTGTCCATGTGACGTGATAGAAGTCAGACAGGATGACAATGGTAGCTCCCCAAAAAGCCTGCTGACTTAATGTTTTTTTACATGTTTTTACTTGTTTAACTGTTCTGTGGTGTCACTCAGCTGGGTAGAGGGTTAAGTACTAAGATTTGGGGAGTTAAACTATCTCTGTTTAATTATTTTTTTAAAAATTTTATTTATTTGACAGAAAGAGAGCTCGCACACAAGCAGGGGGAGTGGCAGGTAGAGGGAGAGGGAGAAGCAGACTCTCTGCTGAGCAGGGAGCCTGATGTGGGGCTCGATCCCAGGACCCTGAGATCATGACCTCAGTGGAAGGCAAATGCATAACTGACTGAGCCACCCAGGCGCCCTGTTTAATTCTTTAAAAGGATGGCGGTGAGATAAATTTATTTATTTATTTATTTATCTTTAAAATTTTTTATTGTTATGTTAATCACCATACATTACATCATTAGTTTTTGATGTAGTGTTCCATGATCATTGTTTGTGTATAACACCTGGTGGTGAGATAAATTTAAAAAAATTAAGTAAAAGCTTGAAGAGGGGACCCATCACATTCCCAAACAAAGCTGACTAGATAATGAGAAACCTCCTGGCTCCAGTGGTGATGGATAATGGCCAAGTGTTTGGGGGAGATGGGCTTTCTGACCAATGACAAACCAGGCCTCACGGGAGATGTGGGAGGGCTCTGCACGTTTTGAATGGGCAGCTGAGGCAGCATGGCGTCTCCTCATTTGGAGTTACTATTCTGGGCAGGTTTGTGGGGGAATGGGGAGCTCTGGGGTGAAATCTGCACAGCTCACTCTAAATGCCAGGTTCATAGCAAATCCCCCAATCTACCCCTTGCCTTTATTCCTACCTGAAGAAGACAGTGCACCTTAGCCTCAGACACTTCTCTGAGGTCTTGGGACTTGGAGTGCCTTCTGGGGAAGGTGTGCACTGAGTTTGGTGATCATGGGTTCTGGTGTTTAGTGATGAGCACTGTGTGGGGGTGGAGAGCTGTGCTCCTCTCTTAGGGACATTCTGAGGCTATTGAGAAGGGGTCCAGATAAGTCAGCCCTGCCTGGGATAGTCTGCACCCTTGATTGTGCTTTTGGCAAAGGATGGGTAAGCAAGTAGATAAGAAGTAAAATTGGCTCAAGTTAAGGACTGGGTAAAGGCTATCAAAGACTTACTCTGGGGGGTATCCCAGTGCTTTGCTCTGATGAACTCTCTGAGGTAACTTAACAGATTCAACACATGAAGGGTTTGTCCCCTCCCTCTAATGCATGCTGGGCACCCTGAATGGGGCTCAGTGTGGCCTATGAGCAGGGCTCTGAGTTTTACATTAAATATTTCCTGGCATTCACTGCATTTGCTTTTAGGCCTCATACCCAAATAAAATGTGGTTTTGGATAATGCAGCACTTGATGTAGACTCATGTTTATATCTGCATGTCCCAAAGTGCCAATATTATAATTTAAAATTTTCTGCCATCTTGGATGCAGATGATGCAGTTACCCTTAATCCTGTTTTTTCATTACATATCAGGGTGTTTTCAGTTACCAGAAAAAGGGAAATAAAAAACAAAAATACTGCACCATGTGTCACATGCAGACCTTTTCGAGGGTTTTATGAAATCAAACCAATGATGAGAGAGGTACATTTGAGTGGTGATGGTGCATGGGCCACTGAGCTGAGGACTCCTTCCCCTCGCTCTGTCCATTTCTTCACCCACTTTCCCAAGTGACCTCCGAGGATGCGAGGGTGGGAGAGGGTGGTGCCTGGTGAGCATGGCCAACGTGAAGCTTTGATCGGGGACCTCAGCTATACCCTCATCCCTCTGCGTCTCAACTTTCCTTATTTGAAAGGTGAATGGATTGAACAGGCCACTGTTTTTTTTTTTTTAATTTAAATTCAGTTAATTAACATATAATATTGGTTTCAGAGGTAGAGGTCCGTGATTCATCAGTCTTATATAACACCCAGTGCTCCTTACATCACATGTCCTCCTTAATGTCCACCACCCTGTCCCCCCCCACCCCCCCAGCAACCCTCAGTTTGTTTCCTGTAATTAAGAGTCTCCTATGGTTTTGTCTCCCTCTCTGATTTCGTCTTGTTTTATTTTTCCTTCCCTTCCCCTGTGATCCTTCGTTTCTTAAATTCCACATAAAGCGAAGAACCTTTTCCTCCTTCAAATGAGCAGTTTGAAAATGTGGTTTTATTCTGTTTCCTCATACCTTTCCTCCAGTCCACAGTGCTCGTTGTCTGAGGGGGGTGGTCATGTGGGGGCGGAGAGGGGGGCACACCCCTTATCCACTGTGGGTCTTCTCCTGGGCAGTGCCCTTCAGACCTCAGGGATCGATAAGTTTTGATTTTCAACAATGGTCTGGCTGTTCTTTTTCATAGAGACTTCTGAAATTCCACAGCAAAACCTTGATAAATGGAAAAGGAGCCCTCCTTCATGAAAAGAACCTAAAGGCACAGATTTGCTATCAACATGTATTAGTATTGTATAAAACATAATTTTGAAGTTTTTCATCATTAACATTTGACAAACTTAGAAAAAAATTAATATTAGAAGAAGAAAAATAAGGTATGCAGGATTTCCAACAGTCTGAGATTGTTGGGTTGAGCGTGGAACCTGGAGCGTAGCAGGTGTAAGGGATGCTCTTCCTCATCAGCTAGACTAGAGTGGCTGTGGTCTCTTGTTTGTGTTTTGGTTTATCTCACCCACAGGGGGCACACAGAACAGTAAGCCCGTGTGCCCGGCTATAGTATGTGCAGAGCTTTATGATGTCCCCAGGTAAGAGTGAGGGGTCAGTAAGAAATACAAAAATAAGGGCACTGGTTTTTCGGAAATGACGAACAATCTAGAAAATATGTTGTTTCATTTTTTTTGAAGAATATAACTAGAGCCAGATAGACAGTTTTTTTTTTTTTTTTTTGGTCTCCTTTCTTCGGGCTCTTATTTGAAGTATATATAAATGTTAGTAATTAGCTCATTAATTGGTAGTTTGTAAATGAATTCTTGTAATAAAGCGGTGTTTGTGATCTAAGGTGGGCTAGACTGGTTTGCTTCATAAGCTGATTTAACAGCAGTTCCAAGTTATCTCAAGTTCTGTGCAAGTGCCATCCATGCGCTTGAGTGAAGCTTGGCTTTGAGTTCTTCTGTCTTTTCCTCGTTTCCTTGAAGTTGGATGCCCCTCCCCCACTCTAACACTTTCTCCTTTTATGAGCATTGCAGCCTTTTTTGATTCTCAGTTGTGGCAAGCTTTAGCAAGTATTTTGATTTTCTTCAGTTCACTTAACTAAACCTTAAAAGAATCAACTAATGTGCATGACTTGGTAGAATTATAGCCAGATTTTGCAAAGAGCTTATGAAATGGCAGCCAGATGGCCATGGAATCTGAATACTTACTCCTGGGACCTGAAGCAGGTTTTCTGTCATGATGATGTTCCATGTGCATGCTCACCTCGCCTGGGGGCCCAGCGCCCTGTTCCTGGAAGCGACCCTCATGGCCAGGACAGAGTGGTGCCAGAGGAGAGGGTGCATTGGCCTTTAGGCTGCAATGCCTGGTGCGGGACTGGCAGGTGTCCAGCGGAATAACTCAATTTGCTGGCATTTGGACTCTAATTTTAGACAACAAGTTATGTTTACAGTGCTTCTGGGCAGGTCAGACCCAGTGGGCTACCTGCCACTGCAGCCCAGAGTTCTCAGAATGGTGACGCCAAATACCAGCTCATGCTGTATGCATTTCAGATAGCACGAGGTGGGAGAAGCCAAGGAATGTCACTTTGACACGTATAACAAGAAATTTGTTCTTTGTCTTCAGAAGGAAAGGCAGAGAAACTGATTTATGAAATACCTAGAGTGCCAGGCACTGTGACAGGGTTCTTTCCTGAGTTATTCTGTGGCCAGAAGATCAGTGTCAGACCTGGATTTGAACCCAGCACCAGTTATGGCAGAGTCTCCGACAGATCACTCAACTTCTCACAGCCTTTTTTGCCTCATCTGTAAAATGAGATTTCTATCTTGCAGGATGTTGTGAGCATTAAATAAGGTCATTTATGGAAAGCACTTTGTGATTGGGACAATAAATACTCAATAAATGTGACATATTGTCACCAGATGTCAGATGACCAAAACTGAGGGTGTGACACTAGATAGATGTAAGCACAGAACATTTGTTCCGTTATTCCAAACTAAAGGGAAAACTCATGAGGTTTTAAGGGTGGAAGAGGTGTGATTGGCGGGTAGGTGTTTGAGTCCCCTCTGTGTCCACAGGGAGGCATCAGTGACTGTGCCCCTGCCCTGAAGTCCAAGGGTTCATGGGCTGCCTCTGTCCCGAGTGTAGTTTAGTTCCAGATGTTCCAGGTGCCGTGCTCATCAAACCTCCTGAGGGTATGCATGCAGGGGTGTGGGAGGAGGGAAGCTCTTCTCAGAAGTCTTGCCTTACCATGGCATAAGCCCCTCCATTCCTCGGATGATGGAGGGTGTATGCAGCCTGGCTCCGTGTTGTCCACCGAGGCCCAACCTGCAATCTGTGTCGCAGACTAGCAAGTAGGGAGCCGACCTTCGTCACAGCCCCAGGGAAGCTTGGCTTGTAGCCAGCTCCTTGCTCCTTCGGTCCAAGCACTGGCCAACGGATCTTCCATTTAAAGGTGATGCCAGTGATTTAGGGCAGGTGGCCCTTCATAGGGAGGTGGCAGGTGACACTGCAGTGGACCTTGCAGCATGAAGGACCAGCAAGGAAGCAGAGAGAGGCAGGCACTGGGCCACAGCCAGGATAAGGTGCAGCTGCAGCCTCGGCCCATGGGTACCCTCAGACTGTGAGGGAGGCAGAGTGCCCAGGTGCAGCGTGGCTTGGTCCCAGCCACAGCAGACTTAAGTCTGGATGTTTACCAGGCTGATGGATGGCTCAGCAGGGAGATTTCCTAGGTATCTGGAGCAGATGAAGCAGACAGACAGAGGTGGGCTCTGCACAAACGGATGGAAATTCTTCTGCATAGAGGTCGCTCTGTGCTGAACCTGGAACTGAAGGAACCATTCTCACTGCGAGCTGTCACAGTCTGTGCTCACGCTCTTCCTTCCCAGGTGCGCACACCCTGAGATGCCCTCTACTCTGCCTTGGAGGTGGGTCCTCAGTCAGGGATGCGCTCTGTAGGGCTCAGCGTGGAGCCTGCTGTTGGGACTGTGGGGACACGGGATCAGTGCTCCAGCGTGTAGTGATGAGCTGCTCACGTTTATTTATCTATGGAAATAAAGTGCTTACTTTTATTTACTTTTATTTTTTAAAGACCTCATTTATTTATTAGAGAGAGGAGGAGGAGGAGCAGAGGGAGAGACAAGCTGACTGCTCAGCATGGAGCCCGGCACAGGGCTCGATCCCTCGGCCTGGAGATCATGGCCTGAGCCGAAATCAAGACTCAGATGCTTAACCAGCTGAGCCACCCAGGCGCCCCATAAAGGGCTTACTTTTAAAGAAGCAACCCCAAGGATATTTAAAAGGCAAGCAGCACCAACCCTGCCAATTTGCAGGGTAAATCTATGCTAATTAAATATACACAACCAGTATTACTATTATTTGCAGCTAAATCCACACCTTAGTGTATTTGAATATAAATTTTAAAAGATTCTCTGGCTCATTTGAATTCATAGTCATATTTTTAGATGAAATCTGGAGAAATAGTTTGTGGGAAAATGTGCCAATTGTTCATTACCAGTGTAGTTCTTTGCAGTTTCAAATTGTGGAAAATTATAGCTAACACTCGGAGCATTATTTTCCCCGAAACATTTTTGAATCTGTAGTTTAGTTCCTTCAAGAACTTTGAGAGAGAAAAGTGTGATTATCTCCAAGCTGTATTTGAAAAGGCTGACCTGCAGGGCTGAGGTTGCTTCCCCTCCAGCAGGGGACCAGGCCCTGGTTTGGGAATAAGACGTCAGGGGTCAGGCTTCCTGCCGGCGGCCCCCAGTGGTGTGGGTTGGGCTAATTGCCTCAGATCTGTTTGCTCATCTGTAAAATGGGATAAGATGCCAAGTTCATGTAATTGTTTCATTTATGAGGTGAGGATGTACAGCATTGAACATAGTGCCCAGTATGTGATCAGTATTCACAAATGTCAGCAGGCTCAGCTCCTGCCTTTTCACACGGTGTCCTTTTTTTTTAAAGGAATTTTTTATTTATTCATTTGAGACAGAGAGAGAGAGAGAGCAGGAGCAGTGGGGAGCGGCAGAGGAAGAGGGAGAAGCAGACTTCCTTGCCGAGCAGGGATCCTGATGCGGGGCTCAATCCCAGGACCTGGAGATGATGACCTGAGCCGAAGGCAGACGCTTAAAACCATCTGAGCCACCCAGGTGCCCCTCTGTGTCCTCCTTTCTGGCCCACGCAGTGGACATAGGCATGTCGAGAAGGGGTGCACAGCAGCAGGCTAGACTCGGCCTGTTGCTAAGGTGGGGCACCTGCTTTAGTCCTCACTGCTTAGGGAACGGTGAGATTCATCTGTGGAATTCCAGGGAGCATTGCAAAGCATGAGCTACTGCATATAGAATCGATCACATCTATTAGCTGAAACAGATATGGTGAATTATGCGGCACACCTGGAGGATATCAGGATCATGAAATATGGGACATTGTTCTTCTTCTCTGGAAACTTGAAATTACACCCTAATGAGTAATGTAAAGACATGAAACAATTAGACACAGATCCGAGATTGTCCATTAGTGGATTTCCACAGGATGACTTCAGTACAGCAACGGCTCCAGTTGCTAGGAGGGAAACTACTGAAAATAAATGTTTATAATGGTGCTCATCCATTATTTGGTAAACAAAAAAGAGTCTTGAAAAGAGTTGCAAAATGAGATGTGATTCACAGCCGTGGATGTATGCTTTGTGAAGCGTGGAAAGAAAGCAACTTACGCAAGGCTCCCTAAAAACTTGATAGTGGTTCTAGCGCTGCTGAGCTGTAGTGTTTCAACCACTGTCCAACTCCGTTTCCTCATCACTCCAGGAAGACTGTGGCATTCCCATGGTGTTTTACTCATTTCAGCCCTTGGGAAGCCAGAGTTTTGCTTGCAAAGCTGGAAGAAATAAATCTTGAGCAAAGCCACTATTTTCTCTTGTTAGCTCTAAAATGACGACTTTCCAGCATTTTGAGAAAGCAGTTCTGCTCCTAGAATTTGAAACAACAAATAAAATGTGTGAGGTCAAGGTGAAACTAGCAAATATTACAAGGAAAGGAACATTTATAAATAAAAATGAAGAGACAGTCATTTATCAGAGAGCTTAAATAAGAAAAATTTTCTGACCGTTCTGGCATGGGAAACCAGTAATATAAAGTAATATAGCCCAATTATGTAGATTTCTGTGCAAGAAACGGTTTGGCAGAAGAGCCAAGAGCCGGCCGGTGGCTTTGTTGCTAGGTAGGACGTGGCCTGGTGTCCTCCATCTGTCCCCAGGGGCGCAGCCTGCCCACCTTGCTCTGCTCGTGTCTGCGGCTGTTCCGTGCCTCCTGTGGCCCCTCGCTGGCCGTGCATCCCCTGGCTGCTGGCGATGGGTGCCCAGCAGACGTTGAGGAGGAGGGGTGCTGAGCTTTTGCTTCCTCTGGCTCCCTCCTTGGGCTTCAGGTCAGTGCCCCCCATGGTGTCTTGCTGTGTGTTCCTGCATTCCTTCCTCTCTGGGGCCCTCAGAGCAGCCTGTTTACGGCCGACCTGAAAGTTCCCCTGTAGTCTACATGGTTCCTCACACCCTCCACACCCCCTTGTGAGTGGTCTCTCCATTAAATGCCTTCCAAATGATATTAATTTCACTGAGCCGTCTGTCTTAGTCCGTTTGGTCTGCGTAGCAAAACACCACAGACTGGGCGGCTTAAACAGCAGACATTAATTTCTCACAACTCTGGGCACTGTTAAGTCCAAGATCACGGTGGCCACAGATTTGGTGTCTGGTGAGTCTCTTCCCGGCTTGCAGACAGCTGCTGCCTTGCATGACGTGCTCTCTCGGCAGAGAGGCGGAGGGGGGGTGCTCTCTGGTCTCTTCCTCCTGCAGGGACACTGATTCCATCATGGGGCTCCACCCATCTTGGCCCATTCCCCTCCCAAAGGCCCCAGCTCCTGAGACCGTGGCACGGAGGGTGGTTACTGTTTCGACACGGGGCTTTTGGGAGGACATGACATACCGTCCACAGCAACCGTCTGTCTCCGCCTGCGCTCCTGGCTGCCGGGATGTTTGCTCATCTTTTTCTAGTTTTGGTCTCTGTTGACAGTGGATCTGGAAGTCCATTACAAGTCGACTGCCCAGCTGGTCTCCTATGCACCTGGTGCAGAATAAAGACATGGCCAAGCAGACTTCCTCATTTACTTTTTCTCTTATTTGCTTGTTTTCTTGGAAATGACAGTGACATTATGAATCCAATCAAACCCTCAAATCTAAAATCTTCTATTTCATTCAGCAAGCCTCTATTTACCCAGCCCTGGACCCTGAGCTGCAGTGAAGATTTTTCACTTAAAAGGCATTTCAGACATTCTGATTTAAATTTTCATGTTGTCAAGATGATGATGATGATGATGATGATTAGTTTTAAGATTATAATTTTAATTGACCAGATCAATGAAATTTTGGGCCTTACATCAACAACAGCCACAACAAAACTCGTCTGGGGGCTGGACTGGGTGTGTAGTTGTTTTAGAATGTCATAACCTGGGTGCCTGGGTGGCTCAATTGATTAAGCGACTGCCTTCGTCTCGGCTCAGGTCATGATCCTGGGGTCACAGGATCGAGTCCCACATCGGGCTCTCTGCTCAGCAGGGAGTCTGCCTCTCCCTCGGACCCTCCCCCCTCTTGTGAGAGTGAGTCTCTCTCACTCTCAAATAAATAAATGAAATCTTAAAAAAAAAAAAAAAAGAATGTCCTAACCTTTTGGTTGTGAGCTAAAATCTAATTTTCCTTGTTCATTTTACCTGGTATGGAACTGGCCTTTTAGATTATTCATGTTTGAAGTATTTTTTTCTGATAAAAAATAACACAGGTTCATGGTAGAAAACTTAGACATTCTGTAAAGAATGAAGAAGAGAAAACCAATACCACCAAGTATAGCCACTATATTAAGGTTTTTGCTGTATTTGCTTCCAGTCCTTTTTTTAAATGCATGGTTAAAAAAAAAACATGGTTGAGGACATACTGTACATACAATTTTATCCTGCTTTTTTCACTTTGTATCATGTTAAACAGTTTATCAAGTAATTGAAAAACTTTTCATAATCTCATTTTTAATGGTTGCCTAATGGCTGTCTTCATATGTTTTGAGTAAATAACCCCCTGTATGCCGTGAGAAAGAGCCATCTATACAATGATCTGATCCCCCAGGAAGCCCTCATCACTCCTCTGGCTTTTCTCTCTCTTTACTTCACATTTGACAAGTGGTTCAGCAACAGAAGGCAATGTTTCAAAGGCAGTTGAATATTGGGAGAAGGTAACAAGCATATAAGAAGCCAGGTGCTGTCTCTAGGCTCCCACCTTAATTGGCACCACAGGTTCTCCCGACAACCCATGAGGTAGGTATTGTCAAATCCGTTTTACAGAAAGTGAAACTGAGGCTCAGGATCAAGTAAGTAACTTGCCCAGGTTTACACAGCTGGAAGGGGGTAGAGTGGGGATTTAAATCCGGTTTGCCACAAAGCCCGTCGTTTCCCACTGTACAATTGGCCAAGAGTATCAGAGACTGAAGCTGCTTTTTCCTTCGGCAGTATTGTGGAAGGGACGTGATGAGCCTTTGCTGCAGGGTAACTTGGAGCTTAAATACTTCCTTAGATTGTGTGTAAGAGCCACAGGGAAGAAACCCGTGGGAACCTGACCTTTCCATGTTGTGAGATTGTTTGGGTGACAGGAACTTTGGGGGCGGCCAGTCTCTCTGAGGTGGTTGTGTGGGGTGCTCGGCGCCGAAAGGGAGTTGTGTTCCATGTCGACAAGTCCCGCTTGCTAATGATGCTCAGTCCTTAAGCCCTCAAAGTGAGACCTTCTGTGGCTTCTGCATTATCTTGTCTGCCATGCCCTTCCTCCCAGACTGCGGAGTAGAAGGGACGGATGTATTGTCGCTGTTGGTCTAGCAGCACATCTTTATTGATAAGCTGTCTGGAGTTGCGAAACATATGAAGAATAACTGTCTTCAGAGAATTTATGGCACATTTGAGATCAGGCGTTATGTTGGGAAGGCAAGCAGTGATGTTGAGCAGGGACCCCGCTTTGGCCTGGGTGGTGAGAGCCAACCTGGCAGAGAAGTGTGTCCGGGAAGAGCTTGTGGAGGCTGGCCGGACTGGCAACCACTCCTGCAGATAAGATGGGGACAGCTCTCAGGAGCATGAGGGAGGCAGGATGGGCAAAGCCACCTTTCAGAAGTCCAGCAGTGAGTTCTGGAATACCCATTACGGCACAGAGCTGTCCCTGACCCCCACCAGGTGCTGGACACCTGAGGGATGGGCAGGGAGCTCTCCAGGCATCTCTGGGCAAGGTGTCCCTCCAGCAGGGGCTGTCGGCTGGACCGGAGAGGCCAACCAAGTTCTACCTGCTGGGGCTCCACAGAGCTGGGCTGTGGGCAGTGGGAGGCTTACCATTAGTATTGTTGCTTGCGTTTCTGGTATGTGCACTCAGTGTCCATATCTTGAGAGGAAATTCCTGGGACTTGTTGTAGAGAGTCCATCAGGGTGCCTTGTGGGGGAGCTTGGGAAATGCTTTGTGGTGGGGAAAACAATATGCGCTGTAGCTGAGAGCTTCCTGGTCGGTTGGCCAGTTGAGTGGTTTGTTCCTCATTGCACGAGTCTTTGCAAACCCTTGGGCTCCAGGAGCTCCTGGGTGTCTACACAGCAGCTCAGGGGCCCAGGGCAGGGGCACTTCAGCTGAGCATGGGCATCACTCAGGCACCTTCACTTCTGAGGCACTCTGCCAAACATGGGGTTCAAGTTTGTGGATGAACATGTCCCTTTTTCTTTCTAACTTTATAGTTTTGAATGCAGCTTACACTGATTCTAAGAACAGAATAAGCATGTTTATATGATCTGTGAAATGGAAGGACCCAGACTGCTTTGGTTTTTTGCTTTCTCTGTTCATTTAAGAGAACAACCACCCTGAACACTTGGGCTTCTCAGACCCAGGTAAATATTTATGCAGCAGGTTTGTAAGGATGAGTTTGAGCTTCCAGATGATTCTGGAAGAGGAGGGGATGGATGGTGCCATTTGCCTTATGGTACTAGTTGCCAACATGTATGTGAGTAGATAGGTATTTGTATAAAAATGAGCTAGGAGGTGCTACTGCATAACCATAATCTTTCATTGTCTATTACAGACCTGGGGCGGCAGTGTGCTGGGATTGAGGCTGGTGTTTTATGATTGATTTCATGTGATACAAATCTCTTTACTTATTCTTCCAAAGATATTGTAATGGCTCATCGGTTTTATGTTCTCCTGAATTCTCTGAAGGCTGTGCACCTCTTGGCCAGGACAGTTTATTTTATCCACCGCTTTCTAGGAGGTTGTTTATGAAATGTAGGTTTCCATTCACCCACAGCAGACTGTTTGCTTTGTCAGTGTTTACCGACCTCTTCCTCCATTCCCCTGTGAGTGTCAGGGGCTGGGCCTGGGCTCACCGGTTTGAACATGGCTCACAGGCTCGAATCGAGGGTGTGAGGGCTCTTTCCTGTCCCCATCATTGGTCCATAGAGCAGTTGCAGCCAGTGGGTATAGTGACACTGCTGAGAGTCATATGTGACTTGATAGGACTGATGTCACGGGGAGTACTCCCCAGAGTGTTCCTGAGATGACTGCACAATGGAACGGAAGTAACGGAGCACGGCTCAAAAGCTGTTATCCAAAGTGCCCCTGTGTGAGAGGGGCACATAATTTGCTGTCTCACGCAGGCTTCTGGAGAGCCACTGGGACTGCTGTGACTTGGGACGTTAAATTCATGTGAAGACCTGAGCTTCATTGGCCATAGTACTGCTTAGGGTTTCTTGTTTGAAACACAGCCTTGTTTTTGGTGTTTGTTTTTGTTGTTGGCCTTTTGGCAAGAGCTAGAATTCGTGTGTTTCCCATTGATACACTTATATGCTTATCAGGGTGAATGTCACTGTGATCAGAAGGGCTTACTCTGTTCACTGCCATGCTTTGAGCAAAAAAAAAAGAGATGATTTCCATCTGCAACTATAAAGTTTCTTACTGGTTTTTCCTTTATTTTTTCTTTTAAAATTTTTAAAAATTGGAACATTGAACAGGTGCAGATTCTTTGACTTCTGTATTCAGTTGGCATTGGTCAGGGAAATAGTCAATGGTGCTTGAACTACAAAGACTTGATTGTGAATACTCGTTTGTACCCATAAAGTTGGTTGTTCCTCTGTGCTTTTCCTGCCCCTCCAGCAAATGCTCTCACATGTGTGCACATGGACACATACGTTTTGAGGTGACTTGGCCACTTGGTCACCCCACTACCGCCATCAGACCTGAACTGTTATGAATGAAGGCCGCCATTCAAGGGAACTACATGACTCTGGATATTTTTCCTTTTCCCCTGAGAAGGGAGAAAAATGGGGATTTTGAGGGTAAAGTATATCTCAGGAATATGTGTCTTCCTTTTCTTATGCTACCAGTTCTTCATGGTGGTAATTCCAGCCACTATGCTTTCTTTTTCATTCCATGTGGTGATCACTTGCCTTGTTCACAGGCAGATCCTCCTTCCTCCTGGGGCCGGCCCAGGTGGACTAGACAACAGCCACCTGCTGACTTCTGTTATGGGAAGTCATGGGGTATCTGTCTGTCAGGAGCCTCAGGGAAGGCCGCATTTAGATGTTCCTAGAAGTTGTGATCTCCTCAGGAACTCAAGGACTTTTATTTCCACAAAGTGCCTTTGAGGAAGCCTTTTGTGAGCAGGTGGCTTGAGCAGAGCCTGGACAGCCGTGTAAAGAGGGGAATTTGCTGGCCGGGACCTGAGTATCCTCTACTTTCAAGCCGCAGAGATGTGGGGCCTTCAGGTTAGCACTCTGGGCATTAGGATGGCATTTTAGGGTAATGTATCTCCATGCTGTCTCTAGGAGGCCTTCTGTGAGCCATGGCTTCTGGCTGTTGGAGACAGTGGAGATAGCTGGAGGCTGGAGCTCAGGGTTTGGTAGGGAGTGATCAGCAGAGGTATTTGCCTGAGATTAGGGAGGAGAGGAAGGCCAATCTGCCACCTGAGTGGGGTACTCTGGACTAAGCAGTACTCATTATGCATAAAAGGATCTTTAAAATCCCCATAATACATTTAATTATACCAAATAGTAATTAAGTATTGCATCTATTAATATTCACATCCTCAAGAACTTATAGCTAAGGCTCCTCTCAGGGGGGGAAGGAGAACAGAAAGTGTGGCTTCCTGGCCACAGACAGCCCTGTGAGGACACAGTGGAGAAGTGGCTGGAGGACACCTGTTCCCATTTCCACAGAGATCTGCAGACGGCTATAGAGCAGGAGGAAGGTGAGCTTGGCCTGGAGGGAGTTCAGTCTGTGTGTCTGAGATTCTTTCCCTCTTTCCTTTCTTAAACACAGAAAGGGCCAACAGGGCCAAACGGGCTGGAAGTCCAGCCTGGCGCTGGGCTCCTTGAATACTCTTCCTATAGGACTGAGTCTCTTGTCCCTGGCATCGGCTTCCACTACTGCCACCATGTGCTGTCTGACAGTTTTGTTCCACATTGGGTAGCTATGTATTCTACTTGGCAGATGCCCAGTTTCCAAAATAGCTAAACCTTAACCTCTGGACCATTTCCCAGAAGGAGCTTTCATTCTACAGAAACACATACTTTGCCTGGATGGTCTGCTGTGCAGCGAACTTGGAGCCTGGAGCTGGAAAGGCCCTGGACTTGCCCTCTTCCTTGGTTGAGACTCTTGGTCTTGAGATTTCTTGATGTGCTGGTCAGTCTGATATTTTACTTTAAAGTTCTTGCTGATCATGAACCACAGTCCAGCAAGGGCTGTCCTTCAGGAGATTGCAGATGACAGGCATCAGGGCTCCCTTTTGGAAGGCAGTTGGGTCCTGCAAATGTCTGTTTCAGACTTTCTCAAGTGAGAAAGCTGACCTGAGTATAGAGCATCTCTTGAGTATGCCCAGTGGCCTCTCACCTTCTCCCAGAACCTCCCTCTTTGCTCACACCTTGCCTCTGTCTTCCCAGGTGGGGAGCCAGTCCTCAGTCCCCTGTGGCCCATTTCTCTCCTTCCTTGCGGTAGAACTTGATGGAAAGCTCTCTACCCGTGACCTTGTCTTCTACTACTGTATGGGTTTCCCAAGGTTGCTTCAACAAAGCACCACAGACTGAGTAGTCTAAACAAGAGAACTGTATCATCTCATAGTCTGGAAGCTGGAAGTCCAGGACCAAGGTGTTGGCCAGCCTCGTTCCTTCTGAGGCTCTGAGGGGGATCTTTCCAGGCTCTCACCTGCCTTCTGGTGGTTGTACTGATCCTTGGTGTTTCTTGACTTGTAGAAGTGTCACACCACATCTCTGCCTTCCTATTCACATGGCATTCTCTGTGTGTGTCCAGATTTCCCTTGTGTAAGAACACAGGCTTATTGGAGTAGGGCCCACCCTAATGAGCTCATTCACCTTAACAAATTATATC
The DNA here is from genome assembly GCF_003265705.2 of Callorhinus ursinus. Classification (NCBI taxonomy): domain Eukaryota; kingdom Metazoa; phylum Chordata; class Mammalia; order Carnivora; family Otariidae; genus Callorhinus; species Callorhinus ursinus. The sequence goes on along the minus strand of NW_027397161.1, from coordinate 1,220,894 downwards.
AGTAGTGACGCAGTTTCCCAGTAAGATCATGTTCTGAGGTATAGGGGATTAGGACTTCAACCTGTGAATTTTAGGGAGACACAGTTCAGCCTATGACACCCCAGCTTGCTTCTTACTCCTCAGTGATGTGGTTTCATTTCTCACCTGTCCAGTGGAGATTCACACTAAAAGACTGTGGCAACTTCTCTCTGGCCAGTCTCCCTCGCCCCACGTGCCTGACCTTCTGCTGCCATCCACCTGCTCCCACCGCTTGCTTCCAACTCTGGACACCACATTTGGCAACTCCTGAAGTTGTCCTGGCCTCTCCTCGTTTATTCTTGCCTGTGACGTCTCTTCCTGGTTTCCTAGATGCATGCCTTGCCTCCTTCATTCTTGTCTTTGCTCTTCTGAGGCCTCATCTTCCAGTTTTTCAGACGCTGGTAACCACCTCAATGCTGGAAATTCACCAGTCTTAGTGTCGTCCTCTCATCTAAGTCCTTGGCTACCCTTGGTGTTCGTGATCATCTTAAACACAGCACATTCGAGGGGAACCTGCCATTCATCCCTACTCAGCAGCATCTCTGTTCTCTTAGTCTCCATATCCATTGCTTGTGGAATCAGATCATGTAGCAGTGAAGGATTAGGTTGGCTAGAAGGAAGATTTCGTGTGATGAGCAGTGTTGCAGAGGAGGAAAGTGCACATTCACATGATAAACCATAAAGGACACTGAATTCTGTGGATGGAGCTAACCCATTGCTTGCTCTCTTGGGCCCGAGCACTTGGCTAATTTGCCAGGGCCTGCTCCCTCACAGACACCACTCACTCCACTCAGTTCATGTCCACGATTGCATTACCTCTAGCTCAGCCCATCTCGTCAATGCACTGTTGGTGATGGGGGCTAGTTAGAGGAGAATGATTCATTTAGATGCAAAGTGGTGCATGCACACCCTCCCAGACAGTACATTATTCTGATGTGGACTGCTTTTCTAAGCTATTACCCATCAAGGTCTTCCTGACAATTGTCTGCAAATTGATTTTAGGATTGTTATTGCTTCAGTATTTTGTTGGGTACGAATAGGTCTCATTGTTAGATTCAGAAGTGGAGAGGAAAAACCATTTAGTAGAAACGAGTTGACTGGTTAGAAGCAGGAGGTCTGGTTCTACATCTAGCTCAAACTCTAACTGTGGGGTCTTGGGCAAGTCACCTAACCATGGAATTGGTCCAGGTGCTCTCTCAGGACCCTTTGGGCAACAGCAGTTGGACTTTATCATTAGTATAGTAGTTATAGCATAAGGCATGCTTTTTTTGGTCATTAAAACCATGATGTATTTAGTTAATTCACAAGAATCCATGCTTTCTGGGGTCAGGGCCTTGCCTGCCTTCTTTGTCAGTATCCTAGTACAGTGCTTGGGACAAAGTAGATGCTCAGGAGAAACCAGCTTTATGAAGAAATGAGTCAGATTTTTGTATTTCCTCTTTGAAGGAAATAGGGGGCAAATGTTGTTAATCCATTTCTCCCTGAGGGCAGTGTGGTTGAGTCCAACAGGGTCACTCTTAGCCTCAGTGTCATTGAGAGAGAAGCCTCTGGATGCCACCTCACAGAGGGGGCAACCCTAATGAGTGTAGCAAGAACTCCATCTGCATGACTCATGTGTGTCTGAAATCTGTGCCTGAACTTGAAGTCTAGATCGTGCTTCGTGGCCACTGGGTTTCTAACTGTCAGCAGTGGGAAAGAAATCACACGTGGAGCGTGGGTTCTTTGGTTGGAAGATACTGAGCCGGCAGGTAGTTCACACTCTGGCTCCAGAGAATCTTTCACCTGATGATAATACTCTGCTTATATAAAGACTTCAACATACTGGGCTGTGGAGGGTACACATTGGTTTATGACAAATTTTGTCTGGGGTTGAGAGAGTCAGAAACCCATAGAATTTTATAACTAGATGTGACTTTAGGAATTACATACCATTTACAGATGAGAAGTGCAGAGTCCAGGATGGTTAGGTGACTCGTTTGCTTCATGCAGTTGGTAAGGTGCCACTAGGATCAGAACCGAGATTCCTGGTGGGCTGAGGACATCCCAGCCCCCATACTCTGGAGGCTTCAGCATCTGTGGTTCTGAGTGGCTCCCATGAAGAGAAGCCACATGATAGAATCATAGCTGTGACCCTTAGAATTCCATTCTGGGAGAGACAAGAGGAGTTTGGTTGAATTGTCCTTCTCTGATAAGCTGAGTGAAATCTCTGAGTGAAAATAGCAGTGATGTCATCATGGATCTGTGCGGCAGTTTCTGGTGTACACGGGCTTTCCACAGATAGTCTCGTTCATTCCTCTGTCAGCCTCATTCCAGGTGGGGATCCAGGAGAGCCCAGTGGGACTTGGTTGGTTGGTGGCTGAGGAAGGAAATAGGAATTTCTGACCCTATGCCACTCTCTGCTTCTTTGTATTTTTGTTTCTGTTGGTGACACGTTTTCTAAAATGAGCTATAGCTTTAAAAAAAATGTAAGTGCTATTTTAAATGGTGTTATCACCATCACACAAAACAGCTAGAGGCTGTGCATAGTTTAGGGCGGTGGGAAGTCAGGGCTGGACCTGCTGCTCCTGTGGCTCCAGTGGGCTTTTGCCCGAAGGCTCTCTGGCTGCAGGTGAGAACGTGCTTCAAGCATCCAGGAAGGATTGCCCTGGAAACCACCATCTGAAGAGCATGAACTATTTTTAATTGAAACAGTAATGCAAAGGGAAAGAAATTCCACCTAAACTGACATAAACAATCATTTTTTGAAGGAGTAAATTGTTAGGTTCTTTAAATTTCAGTGCTAAAAAGGTATTTCATGATAATTGAACCCACTCTTTTCCCTGCCCTGCCCACCCTCTGTCTCACCCCGATTCTATAAAGGGCTGGCTGGGTTTTGTCGAACACCCCAGACTGCCCTTTCCTTAGGGGGTTGGAGCCCTTTGCCCTCTGCACATTGTGCACTCCTTAGTGGGGCAGGGGAAGGGTCAGCTTCACTGCTGGAAATGTGTTCCTTTCTTGGCCGTGTTGTTTTGTAAGAAGAAATGTCAGTGTTGAGCTGGGGACAGCCCAGGCATCTTTAAAATTGTTCCATGTGGCCTCAGGGAAGTTCATCCCATTGCAGTGTTTTCCCATGGCACATGTCTTTCCTGGGACTTGTGTGTCTTTCGGTCTAAGGAGAAGTAGACTTGGAAGATGTGGTGACCGCGGGTGGTTTAGTTTGAGGAGCGCTACTGCGCTGGCCTTGCATGGAACGAGCAAGAGGAGGCCTGTAGGTGTCTTCTCCTCAGGCAAGTTACTGTCCCATGGGGAAACATCGGTAGCGTTGGGAAAAGAGCCCCCTCTTCTCCTTTGGGGACAGTGTACGGCCACTGGATTCTTGAATGCTTTCAGAACTAAGTTCCGGAATCGTCCAGACCAGGGAGAGACTGGTCCATCTGAGACCCTCAAAATCACCAACGTAACACAGTATGTAACCCAGTGCAGTGGTTAGTGAAAGCCTCGGTGTGAAGCGCACTAAGGCCTGTCTGGCTAGGCCTGGAGTCACCATCCATGAGACAGCTCCTGACTGTCTCCCTAGAGGCAACCAGAATCCACTGAAGGTATTCCAGCTTGAGAGGATACAATCCCTTTTGCATTTTATTTATTTTTTTAAAGATTATTTATTAGAGAGAGCACGAGCAGGGGGAAGGGCAGAGAGAGAAGCAGGCTTCCCGCGGAGCAGGGACCCCGACGCGGGGCTCGATCCTGGGACCCTGGGACCCTGGGACTATGACCCGAGCCGGAGGCAGATGCTTCACCGACTGAGCCACCCCCACTTTTGCATTTTATAAAGCTGCTTCTGGCTGCTGAGTGGGCAGTGAGTCAGGAGGCAGAGCAGCAACCAGATGGGAGACGGTGGTGGAGAGGCAGAGAGAATGGACTAAGAGATCCAGAAAAAAGGTGGTAAGACTTGGTGATTGTAGGGAGTTAAGGAGAGGGTCATATCCTGGCATTTCCTGTGTGTGGCTGTGTTCTACGAAGAAGGTGTTGCTGCCCTGCTCTATTTTCCCCAAGGCTGTGGAGACTGCTCAGCACAAATACAAGGTGATAGGCAGGTAGAATTAATGGAGAATACCTGAAAATTTGAGTAAGTACATGTACCGGCCCAAATGTGAGGTGCTGAGAGAGTAAGTCCCGCTTGGGCTTTATCTACAGGCTGCCTTGTCCAGGTCAGGTTCCTGGGGGCTTGCTGCCATCTGTGCTGTGCAGGCCACCTTCGGGGTAGATGGCCCATTTGGGGCCCTGCTTTTATGTGGGTCACTGAAGACGGTGAGGTGGTGGGAAGTATGGACGTTGTGCCCCTGGGCGAACCTGGCAGGGGCTGGGGGTGAGGGCCCCAAGACGGGGAGCCACACAGTGGGGCCAGAGATGCCTTCACGAGTTCAGAGAGCACCATAGCTCAGAGGGAATAGCTGTTGTTTCTGACGACAGAACTGAAAGAGACTTCAAGATAAAGAAGGGCAGACTTTCCAGAATCAGAGCCTTTACTCTTTGAACCAGCTACCACCAAGCAAAGGGTGCCCCTTTATCACTGGGAGTCTTAAATACAGGCCAGAAGGCTATTGGCCAGGCCCTTCACGAGAGTGTGTGTGGCACCCACTCATCTGTCCTCTTGTATTCGGGTCTGTTCACTCTGGCTCTGGCTCTGTGCTGTGCCCTGTGTTGTGGGGGACTCCCAGCACTTGGGAGTCTTCTGACATAATAGAGGAACAGCTCCCACACCCATTATTACAGCACGGTGTGATGTCCGCGTGGACAGGAGCAGGTGGGAGAGCCTGGAGGTAGAGAGATGGCAATGGCTGAAATTGTGAGTTGGGAGAGGGTTGGTGAAGTCTTCCATCCAGGACTGGGGTTCAGTGGGGAGGAAGGCATTGCAGAACCTGGGAATAGTGTGTGCCAAAGCCTGGAGGATGCCGCTGCCCCCCTCTGGATAGGTAGGGCAGGCTAGGGAAGAAGGTGGGAGTGGGTGGTGGCATCGGAGTCAAATGGAAGGGCCCCGTGGCTTTTATAGAAGTGTGTGCAGGGCACTGGAGGGCTGTCTGCACAGGAGGCAGTTCATTTTGCATTGTAGAAAGTTTCTGTGGTCACAGAGAGAACAAGTAGAAGGGAAGTGGACAGGTTAAAGCCCAGGACCAGTCAGGAGGCCATGCAGGCTGGAGATGGTGAGGGTAGGGATGGACGTGGGGGAGGCCAAAGAGGCGTTCAGAGGAGCAGCTGACATGGGCAAGGGTGTGACCGTGGGTGGGACGGGCAGTGAACGTGGACCACTTAGTAAGAAGCACTTGCTCCATAGAGCTGGACTCTGCATCTGGGATTCTTGGAAGGGTTTGGAAATGTGTTTAGGAATCATTACAGATTAGGTCTGGGGATATGGAGAGAGAACTGGGGAGAGCAGATAACATAAGAACAAGAGAGAATCAACAGCACAAGTCCGGGGGCGCCTGGGTGGCTCAGTCGTTAAGCGTCTGCCTTCGGCTCAGGTCATGATCCCAGGGTCCTGGGATCGGGCCCCCCATTGGGCTCCCTGTTCAGCGGGGAGTCTGCTTCTCCCTCTGCCTGCCGCTCTGCCTACTTGTGCTTTGTCTCTTTAAAAAAAAACCAAAACAGTACAAGTCTGGTAGACATCAGTACTTCAGTGGCGTGTCGATGAAAAAAGGCAGAGGAACGGGAACTGGAAAAGGGGTTGAGGAGTGATTAGAGGAGTTGTAGAGCCAGGAAGGAAGGGGTGATGGGGTCCATGGAGAGGAGAGGTGCCAGACATTTCACTGAGCAGTGGAAAGGTGAGCATGAAGACAGCCATGGGACTCCCGGTGTGCAGACAGTGAGGGGTGTGCAGAAAGCAGTTGAATCGAGTGGGAAGTGGTTCTTTCTAATGTCAAGATGTCATGCTGTAAACACTAAAATCACTGGCAGGGAAAGTACCAACAGGTGCTAAATACTTCTCTGTAAATTTGGAATCCCCTGCTTTCTCCCCCCACATACTCACCCCGCTCCGTGATGCTCTTGCTATTTCCACTTTTCCGATCATCTTTAGTGTTACTGTATCTTTAAATGCTCATCAAAAATTATTTAGACAGAGTACTATGGGAATAAAACAAAATGATACAGTGTGGATGGTGCTCCTTTCTTATGATGATTTTCTCATTGACTCCATGATGAAAGAGAGCAGGTCCAGAGAGGTCACCAAACCACACACATGCCAATAACAGTTCAGGCAGGTAGAGGATTATTTTCTTGGGAGAAGTCAACCATGAACGGTACATTTGTGAGGTATTTTTCTGATCCTATTTTCTTTATTTTTTAAAGTGTATATTTTGAAAGGTGAATTTTTAGAATGGCATATCTTTTAAACCTTGAAATTCTACAGAAATTGTTTCTATTTTCTTTTTAACTAAACAGATGGAGCAGATTTGTTGTCTTATGTTCTCTTTTCATAAATATTTTCAAATTATTTCATTAATTTTAAGTGAGGAAGAAGCAAATGCATGTAAACAGCTGCTCCCATGTTGATGGGTGAGGAGTTTGAAAGTACACTTGATTCTTCTTACGTTGCATCAGCCTCTGGGCCTTCAGAGTTTGGTTCTTGCTATTGAGATGGTTCTTTGGCTGGTGGGAGCCATGGTCTTGTGCATGTGCATGTGCCCCTTTGGATCACTACATTTGTATCTTTGGGGTAAATACCCAGTAGTGCAATTGCTGGGTCATAGGGCAGCTCTATTTTCAACTCTTTGAGGAACCTCCGTACTGTTTTCCAGAGTGGTTGCACCAGCTTGCATTCCCACCAACAGTGTAGGAGGGTTCCCCTTTCTCCACATCCCCGCCAACATCTGTTGTTTCCTGACTTGTTAATTTTAGCCATTCTGACGGGTGTGAGGTGGTATCTCGTTGAGGTTTTGATTTGGATTTCCCTGATGCCGAGCGATGTTGAGCACTTTTTCATGTGTCTGTTGGCCATTTGGATGTCATCTTTGCAGAAATGTCTGTTCATGTCTTCTGCTCATTTCTTGATTGGATCATTTGTTCTTTGGGTGTTGAGTTTGATAAGTTCTTTATAGATTTTAGATACTAGCCCTTTATTTGCTATGTCATTTGTAAATATCTTGCAAATAATCTTCTCCCATTCTGTCAGTTGTCTTTTGTTCCCTGTTATTAAGATCTTACTTTAGTACAGTATATTTGTTATAATTAATGAATCAATATTGATACATACTGTGAATTAAATTCTATATTCAGATTTCCTTAGTTTTGACTTAATGTCCTTTTTCTGTTCCAGGAATCCAAGTAGGATGCCCTATTATATCATGTCTCCTTAGGCTCCTCTTGATCAAGACATTTCTCAGACTTCCCTTGTTTGTGGTAACCTTACAGTTTTGAGGAATGCTGGTCAGGTATTTTGCAGAATGTCCCACAATTTGGATTTATCTGATTCTTTTCTCATGATTAGACTGGGGTTTTGGGTTTTAGGGAGGAAGACCACAGAGGTAAATACCCTTCTTCTCATATCGCGTTAAGGCTACATATTGTTAACACGACTCATCTCTGTGGATGTTGACCTGGAGCTCCTGGCTATGGTGTGGTGGCCAGATGTCTCCACTGTAAAGTTACCCTTTCTTCTCCTTCCACACTGTAGTCTTCGGAAGGAACTTGCTATGCACAGTCCACACTTAAGGAGTGGGGATTATGCTCCCTCTCCTTGAGGGTGGAGAATCTACATAAATTATTTGGAATTCTTCTGCACAGATGTATCTCTTTCTCCATTTATTCAGTCATTTCTTTTATACTCTGGGTTATACTCTAATACTACTTTATTTTTTTTGCTCACATTTTTCCACCTTAGGTTATTGGGAGCTCTTTTAGTTGGTTTGTATGTCTCTGAATACTCCCATCATTGTGGATTTTTTTTTCAGCACTTCTTCACTTCCTGACACTACAAGGTACTTTAGGCTCATCTGGTGTGTTTCCTGTCCCATGCTGGAATTTGCTATTTCTCCAAGAAGTCTTGGTTCTTTTATTTGAAATGGTATTGGAAACTGAGTGCTAGGCGTGCTCACTGCTGCTGTGGAGTCATTGCTTCCAGAATATCTTAGCTGACAGAGCAGTGAGAGATATGTGTGAACGTATGCATGCTTATAAACATTTCTCTCTGTAATTCGTAGTATCTCTGTCAAGCTAAAGATAAGCTTGTACTGCCTTCAACTCCATTCTGTCATCACAGGGACAATCCCAGTCTATGCCTCTTGATTCTGGTTCTACTCCAACAATGAGGACACTGGTTCCCGCCATCCACCCCTGTTTACATAATTGTTGGATTTCAGAATACATGAATAGTTAGCAGTGTCAGAACTGTTAGTCTGTAGTCCTCGGGCAGCAGCTTTATCAACTAGAACACCGGGCTTCTGTGCACTTCCTTTTGAACAGGCCCTCCTCATTTCCAAAGTGACTGAAGACAGCAGCCTTCTCCAAGCACTTCATTGACAGGGTTTCCCACATTTCCAGCACAGTTGGATTCTCTCATCATACTCTTCATTCCTTCCTGGGGTCCCCTGCCTCCCTGTTGATTTTTTTGTTGTTGTTGTTAATTTGCATTCACTAAGATTCATCTTTGTGCTGCGAAGTTTGCTGGGTTTCAACAGACTCTTAGAGTCAAGTATCCACAGTTACAGCAACATACTGAGAAGTTTTCTTGCCTTAAAAAACTTGGTGCTTCACCTCCCTCCCTTCTCCTTGGACCCTTAGCAACCAGTGATCTTTTTATTATGTTGTTGCCTTTTCCAGAGTTTTCTGATTGGTTTCTTTCACTTAGCACTCTTCATTTAAGAATGGCTTATTTCAGGGGTGCCTGGGTGGCTCAGTCATTATGTGTCTGCCTTCAGCTCAGGTCATGATCCCAGGGTCCTGGGATTGAGCCCCGCGTGGGGCTCCCTGCTCAGCAGGAAGCCTGCTTCTCCCTCTCCCACTCCCCCTGCTTGTGTTCCCTCTCTCACTGTCTCTCTATGTCAAATAAATAAATAAAATATTTTTTTTAAAAGTGACTTATTTCAAATACTGTGATAACAGCCCTGTTCCACCCAGGGACCCGATGAATGTACTCCTGCCCACTATGTTTGTGCTGATCCTCAGGAGCCTGCAGAGACACCACGCTGAACTGGAAGCCCATGGGTGTTATTTGCATGTTATTTGCAGGGCAATGCTGTGCATTAGACTTGCCTGTACAAGGGTTTCTTTTTCTTACGTGAGGCCCACAGAGTGTCTGTTGAGGTATGTCCAAGGGAAAATGGCACTGGACCTGTTTGGATGGTGTCCTTTTATGTGGCTGCAAGGTGTGCATGGTTTAGAGGAACTGGAGGGACAGAGCACTTCGTGATTGGTGTGTTGTCGCTCACCTCCCACCTTCTACATAAACTGATGTTCTCTTGTGTTCACATCTCAGTATGTGACCTCTGTCTCGTTATTTAAATGGGATTACCAGGCCATGCTGTTCCATGTAGGCCCTGGGACAGGCTGCAGGATGGGGTCTACACCTGGGAGTGGTGAGAGATTGTAGCCAGCTGCCTCCGTATGTTTGGGTGGTGGGGAAGGAGGAGGGAAAGTGTGCGAGGGAATCTGGGGCGGAGGTTCTGCAGTGGTTGCACCTATGAGGAAAGGATACAGAGCCCTGAATATCAGAAGGAAAATTAACCTGCCATTTTCTGCCATCCCCAAGTCCTGGCCAACTGTTTCAACCTTTTGACTTGAGAAAAATAAATTCAAAATTGCCTATTAGTTGCAGTTGTGTTGCTTGGGTGAGAGTCTTTGTACACCACTTACAGTCTCACTCATGGGAGGGGAAGCTCGTTGTGGGAGGTGTCGTGAGGCAGCTGACATGTCTTGGTTCTCCCTGGATCTGCTCACGGGAACGTGTCTTGTCACCTTTCTTACTAAGTAATTGTCTCTGAAAAGAATCCTGTCCCAGTCCATCACAGTGTGCTTTGTATCCTTTCTGACTGTCGTTCTCACATCTGATCTGCCCATAATTCTTTCTCCTTCTGTCCCTTCTCCTCTTCATTTTTTAAAGACCATGGTTCTTTCTCTTCCATTCTAGTGTTCTAGTAGTTTTCATCAAGTGGGAGAATTTCTGATGTCTTTACTATTTCCATACAAAACAAGAGAACCTGGGAGGTCTAGCACAAGTTACAATGGATGGCAAAGAAGGGAAGAACTTTTTTTTTTAGGATTTTATTTATTTATTTATTTATTTGACAGAGAGAGAGAGACACAGTGAGAGAGGGAACACGAGCAGGGGGAGTGGGAGAGGGAGAAGCAGGCTTCCCGCGGAGCAGGGAGCCTGATGCGGGGCTCGATCCCAGGACCACGGGACCATGACCTGAGCCGAAGGCAGACGCTTAATGACTGAGCCACCCATGCGCCCTGAAGAACCGTTTTTAATGAAATCTTGCAAAAGATAAAACAGCCTTATCCTGAATTTGTTAGAATCAGAGAGAGAGGGAGGGAGGGAAAGAGCTTGAGGTAAATCAGGCTCTTATGGGGTGATAATTTGAGAATTTATTAGCTTGCTCATTTACATACTCTGTTGAACACCTGCCGTGGGTTGAGTAAGTGAAATAAAATTTCCTCAGAGCACTCCAGACATCTAAGTTATTCTTTGTCACTGGGGCTGCAGGAGACCCCAGAGGAAAAAGCTAAAAATGCAGTTATAAAATTGAAAATATATCAAGTGTTCCCTCAGAGAACCAGGCCCAGAGATATGTCTCTTAGCATGCACAAAACAAAGCAAGTTTATTAGCATGTTCTTGAAACTTGGGGAAATGGGAACCTTGAAATATTATCAGTAGGTTGTTACTAATTTAAGTGAAAATATTCTCTCCTTGGAGACTTCTGGGGAATGAAATATTGTTTTTTTTTCAAAGATTTTATTTATTTGACAGAGAGAGACACAGTGAGAGAGGGAACACAAGCAGTGGGAGTGGGAGAGGGAGAAGCAGGCTTCCCGCGGAGCAGGGAGCCCGATGCGGGGCTCGATCCCAGGACCCCGGGATTATGACCTGAGCTGAAGGCAGACGCCTAACGACTGAGCCACCCAGGCGCCCCGAAATACTGTATTTCACTTGTGTTTGTCTGTAGAAGACTGTGAACAAATGCTTGCTGAGTGGAATTATGTTTAAGGTGCATGGAATTGCCCAGAGCACCCCACTAGGCATGGAGCAAAGAGCGTTGCACGTCACCATGTTTCTCCTGTGCAAACCTGTAGACAGCTCTGCTAGCCGCCTTCAGTTCTTGCTGTGTGGCCACCCAGGGCCTTGGGCCCACCTGCCAACCCCAGACAAAGGAAGGGGCTCATCACAGGGTCTTTGCTGCATGCTGTCCAGTCGTCAGCCCTGCCTTCTGATACAGGCTGACGTTTCACCTTCTCCTGTAGTGTGTTTGCCAGCACAACCCAGAATATAGGTGTAAGTGAAGCTGTGGAGACTAGAAAGAAGGAGAATAAATCTGGAGCCTTGACTCCCACACGTGCTGTTGCGGTCCTGCTTTCCGCACTTGTCCTGAGCTCTGGTTCTGCCTTGTTATTGTGACTCTGGTTGATAGAGAGCAGAAATGGGGTTGGATGTTACGTTCCGCATTAGCCTGAAGTGAGGCACAGAGTTGACTCCCAGCGATGCGGTTGTGCCCTCCTGTGCGGTGTGCAAGTTTCCACGGGGAGATTCAGGACGTGCGCGTCGACACTGTCCCGTCTCCTTGCCAGGAGGAAGAGTCCTTGGGCCTGCACCGCAGGATCCAACAGCTTTGACAGAGAAGGTCATAAAGGCACATTGCTGCAGGCTTTTACCGAAGACAGTGTTAACCAGCCCTGGACAAGGTCACAGAGGGAAAGGCCTTCCCTTGACCGTTTGCTTGCAGCTTCTGCTGTGGGAGCTGCTGGTGACCTCCTCCCTCCGCGGTCACTCGCTCTCCTGGACCCCCGTCTCCCCTTCCCCTCACCTTCTCGCCTTTACAGACCTCACCACGCCCGCCCCAGCACCAGCTCTTGTCTCCACGGTCCACACCTTGTCCCCCCCCAGCACCAGCTCTTACCTCCACGGTCCACACCTTGTCCCCCCTCTTCTGGAGCTTTCCCAGTGTGCGTGCCATCACCTCCTCCGCGTCCTGGTCCTTTACCCGAACTGAGCTAGGCCCTCACCGCCTGCTCCTCCGGGCTCTCCTCTTTCCCTTCACCTCCTGGGTCCTTCTGTTGCCGAGTCAGAACCACACCATCACCTGGACCCCAGCATCTTCCTCCTTCCTTCTGGCCCAGACAGTGCCCTTGTTCTCTGCTGCCCTCCTTCTGACCAGCTGCCAGGTGTATCTTCTCTGACGGGGTGTAGGTGCATTGCCCAAACCCCTCCTCCAAAGCTTGTGAACAGTGGTGTGGCTTGGCTTCCTGCTGCTGTCCATTGTGGGTGTCCCCTGCACAGTCCTGAGCCCCGTGCATGCCAACCCTTCCCCATAGGGTGTGTCTGTCGTGTGGGGTCTCCCTGGAATGCCTGTCTCTCTCCAGAGCTAGTCCATCCCCCACTCCCTGCCTTTCCATGCCTGCTTCTTCCAGGTCACTTTGTGATGTCCCTCAGTCAGCTGTGCTAGAGTTTTCTGTTATACCTGCCTATCAGAGTGGGAGTCCCTTGTAACAGTTAGTGAATAGTACAGAACAAAGCGCCGCAAGACTTTTTTTTTTTTTAAGATTTTATTTATTTATTTGACAGAGAGACACAGAGAGAGCAGGAACACGAGCAGGGGGAGTGGGAGAGGGAGAAGCAGGCTTCCCGCGGAGCAGGGAGCCCGATGCGGGGCTCGATCCCAGGACCCCGGGACCATGACCCGAGCCAAAGGCAGACGCTTAACGACTGAGCCACCCAGGCGCCCCAAAGCACCCCAAGACTTAAAGCAGTAATTCTTTATTATTTCTTTGGGGTCTCAGCTGCTTTAGGCTGTGCCTACTTGGGTGTCTGCCCACATATCTCTCCTCCCCTTCCTGGCACCCACAGGCTGGTGCAGGCATGTCCTTCCGATGGTGATGACAGAGGAGAGAGGGGGAATGTGAAAATACGGCAGGCTTTTGCGGCCTGGGCTCAGAATTGGCATTCCCCCACTCAACCTCATTGTGGTGCCAAAGCAAGTCAAGTAGTGGAGCTGGAATCTAGGGGTGGGGCCTGCTCAGAAGGTGTGGCTGGAAGCTGGTCAAGAAGCAGGTCATTCACAGCACCTACTACGTCCATTGTCCTCATTGCCACCCTAGTGCAGCTCCTCCTTATTGTCACATATGTGGTGACCTCTTCCAGTATGTCAGGCTTTCATGGAACTTCCATTTGAAGAGGAGAAGGTGAGCAACACACAAGACACATACTGCCTTTAGACCTGGTAATTGCTGTGAAGGGGGACAGAGTTGGGTCAGTGACCTCACAGCCTGTATCTTTTTGTTGTTGTTGTTGATTGCTATAGTTTATTTATTTATTTTTCTTTTTTTCAAATTTAAATTCAATTAGCCAGCTTATAGTACATCGTTTGTTTCTGATGTAGTGTTCAGTAATTCATCAGTTGCGTATAACACCCGGTGCTCACCACATCACGTGCCCTCCTTAATGCCCATCCCCCAATCACCCCATCCCCCCACCCACAACCCCTCCCGGAATCCTCGGTTTGTTTCCTAGAGTTAAGAGTCTCTCATGGTTTTTGTCGTTCTCTGATGACTTCCCATTCAGTTTTCCCTCCCTTCCCCTATGATTCTCTGTGCTGTTTCTTATGTTCCACATATGAGTGAAACCATATGATAATTGTCTTTCTCTGATTGACTTATTTCGCTCAGCATAATCCCCTCCAGTTCCATCCATGTCGATGTAAATGATAGGTATTCATCCTTTCTGTTGGCTGAGTGATATTCCATCGCATATATACACTACATCCTCTATATTCACTCGTCTGTTGATGGACACCTCATAACAGCCCGTATCTATCTCTGCTGGCCCTCTGCAGACCCGATTCACCGCCTCGTCCCCGCGCATAGGGATGCATCTGTCCTTGATTTCTCTGTTGTCCCCAAGGCAGCTTAGGACACGTGTAATAGTTGTAGCTGCGGTTTATTGGATGCCACCCATGTGTCAGTGTTATTCAGCACCACCCTTAACATCCCAGGGCCCTGCCATATTTTGTGCACATTTACAGGTGAAATCACTGGGGCTTGGAGGTTAGGGAGGGTTTCAGGGTTGCCAGGGGCACTCTCCTGCTCTCCTAGCTTCTCCTTCCCTTTCTCCTCTGTTCTCTGGCTCTTCCTTTTTTTGATCTACCTGCCCCACTTGGAATGAAATCATCTAAGCCAGAGGCAGATGCAGGAATACACGCTTTCAAATTAAGTGTGCTTTTGTTTTTTAAAAAGCTTAGGATTTTATCTTTTGATGATTGTAATTTCATAAGACTGTGGACAGCCCCTTGCAGCAAACAGGATGACTTGGACATCCCTGAGGTGTACCATTGCATATACATAGTTGTCACATTGAGAGAGAACACATCTTAGGAACTGGTCAGCAGAGATAATTCTGTGTATGCCTAAAGGCAAAGCTTTTAATCCATCTTGGCGGTTCAGGATGTGTGTTAAATTGCATTAGAGATCCTAAAACGTGGCCTTGTCTGGAGGCTTCATTCTGCCAGAAGTGCCTTTTGAGCTTATTTTACATTATTTATATATTTTTTGACCACTGATGTTTCAGATTCATGCCCCAGTGATGTAGGGAGACAAAAGAGGAGGGCAGTGCCCCAGAGTGACATAAAACAGTAACTCTCTTCCTGCGTGCCTCATTTTATGTTTCAGCCCCTGTTATGTCTCTGGGTTCTCCCACTGTTCCTTTGAAGTAAGGAAAGGTGATATTTAATCCTTTAACAAATTCAGAAGCTGAGGTTTCAAGGCACACTCATATGTTGGTGAGAGGCGATTTGTAAACATCTTTCTAAAATCTTAACACATAACACCTTAAAAAATCTGGAGGTTTTTTTTTTTTTTTTTAGATTTTATTTTTAAGTAATTTCTGTACCCAATGTGGGGTTCAAACCCACAACCCTGAGATCAAGAGTCATATGTTTTACCCACTGAGCCAGCCAGGTGCCCCTGGAGCTCTTTTTGTAAGAATTTATTCTGAGGGGAAAGAAATTGGAGATATCCCCAAGGCCTAACAATCAGGACTGCTGATTATAGCATTATTTTTAATGGGGAAAATTAGAAACCATGTAAGGTTACTTCAAGGGGGCATTGGTTAAATAGTTGATGTACATGTGTAAAATTAATTATTTTGTAGTGATTAAAATTTATGGTGGTGAGAAATATCAAGTATGGAATTGTTCACAATGCATTATAGGTAAAAGGTGCTGTTTATAAAATTGCATGTACAGTGTGATCTTAGTTCTTTTGAATATGCAGGGAAAAATGACTGAAAACCAAAATGACTGAAAATAGGGATGTTATCTTTGGATGAGGAGCTAACTAGTATTATTCTTGTGATTTTCTGCATTTTCTTAATTTTCTAGGCTTTTGTGATACAAAATATCTTCAATAATGGTTTTACTTTAAGTAAACAGGTGCAGAGAGAATGTGTAGTTCATCCATGGCCACATGACTGACTTCTAGCACCTTCTACTTCTAAGCAAGAACTCTTTCCAACACTTGAGGTTGAATTTTCGGTGTTCCGTGATGTCATTTCTGTTCTCTTATCACCACAGTGCCCAGTTTGCTCCTCTTGAGAGGAGGGCACGGAAGAGATGCTTCCATTTTGGAAAAGGCTGACCTGGTGGGAGGGGGAGGGAGCTCTGTCCTGTGACCCACCCCTCTTCTCCGGCCTTCCTTTTTCCCCTCTTTCCCCAGCTCTCAACCAGCCTTACTGCTCTCCAGTACCCTGCACGGAGGTAGCCATGACTCAGATACAGATGGGAAGGATCTGTTTATTAAATTTGCATGAGATGGGGGCGCCTGAGTGGCTCAGTCGTTAAGCGTCTGCCTTTGGCTCAGGTCATGGTCCCAGGGTCCTAGGATCGAGCCCCGCATTGGGCTCCCTGCTCTGCGGGAAGCCTGCTTCTCCCTCTCCCACTCCCTCTGCTTGTGTTCCCTCTCTCGCTGTGTCTCTCTCTGTCAAAAAAAAAAAAAAAATTTGCATGAGATGTACAGCTGGGAATCCAGAAACATTTAGGCTGGAAATGGGGTAAAGCAGGAATGTGACCTTCCAAGAGTAATAGAAAGCAGTCAAGCCAAATAGGAGAGAGAAAAATGAGTAATAAAAAATGAAAATAGATTTAGGGAACTCAATGACATCATCAAGTATAATAATATTTGCATTTTAGGGATCCCAGAAGGAGGAGAGGGAAAAGGGGGGCAAAAAAAAGTAATAGCTAAAATTTCTCTAATTGGGAATGGAAATAGACATCTAGGTCCAGGAGGTACAGAAAGCCCCCAACAAAATCAACCCCAGGAGGTCCACACCAGGGCACATAGCAATTAAAATGGCAAATAGTGATTAAAAAGAATTTTAAAAGCAGAAAGAGAAAACAGTTACATACAAGGGAAACCCTATTAGGCTATCAGCTGATTTTTCAGCAGAAACTATGGAGGCCAGAAGGGAGTGGCATGGCATGATTTATGCAGAGTACCAAAAGGAAAAACCCTGCAACCAAGAATACTCTACCTAGCAAGGCTGTCATTCAGAATAGAAGGAGAGATAAAGAGTTTCCTAGACAAACAAAAGTTAAGGAAATTCATGACCACTAAACCAGCCTTATAAGAAATGGTAAAGGGGTTTCTTTGAGTGGAAAGGAAAGTCCTTAAGTGGAATAAGAAAAGTAGGAAGGACAAAAGTAGTAAAATTAAGTTTACTTATAAAAATTAGTCAAGGGACTCACAAAAGGATGTAAAGTATGACATTATATACCTAAAATGTGAGGTGTGGAGGAGTAAAGAATGAGTTCAAACTTAAGCAGCCATCAATTTAATATAGACTGCTATATGCATAAGATGTTATATATAAACCTAATGGTAACCACAAATCAAAAACTTTAAATCAAAAAAATTAAAGAGAAAGCAATCCCAAGTATATCCCTTAAGAAAGCCAGCACACTGTGAGTGAAGAGAGCAAGAGAAGAAAGGAGCAGAGAAAAACAACAACAACAAAAAACATAAAACAAGTAAGAAAATGACAATAAGTACATACCTATCAATAATTATTTTGAATGTAAATGCTCCAATCAAAAGACAGGGTGACAGAATGGACAAAAAAGCAAGACCCACCTCTATGCTGCCCACAACACACTCATTTCAGACCTAAAGACACCTGGAGGTTGAAAGTGAAGGGATGGAAAGCATTTATCATGCAAATGGAATTGAAAAGAAAGCTGGGGTAGCAATACTTATATTGAATAAAATAGACTTTAAAACAGAGAGTTAACAAAAGGAAAAAAGGATACTATATAATCCTAAGGGAATAGTCCAACAGGAAGATACAACAATTGTAAATATTTATGCACCCAACATGAGAGCACCCAAATACAAAAGCAGCTAATAACAGACAAAAAGGAAATAATCCATAGTAATACAATAGTTGTAGGGAAGTTTAACACCCAGTTAGATAAATGGAAAGATCATCCAAACAGAAAATCAACAAGGAAACAGTGCCTTTGAATGGCACACTGGACCAGATTGACTTAATAGTTATATTCAGAAAAAAAATAGTTATATTCAGAACATTCCATTCTCAATCAGTAGAATACACATTCTTTTCAAGTGCACATGGAACATTCTCCAGAATAGACCACATGTTAGGCCATAAAACAAGGGTCAACAAATTAAAAAAGACCAAAGTCATACCATGCATCTTTTCTGACCATACCACTATGAAACTAGAAATCGACCACAAGAAAAAATCTGGAAAGACCACAAATACATGGAGGTTAAATAACACCTACTAAATAATGAATGGGTCAACCAAGAAATCAAATAGAAAATAAAAATATACATGGAGACAAATGCAAATGAAAACACAATGGTCCAAAATCTTTGAGATGCAGCAAAAGCTGTTCTAAGAGAAAAGTTTTTAGCAATACAGGCCTACCTCAAGAAGCAAGAAAAATCTTGTATTAATAAGATGACCTTATACCTAAAGGAGCTAGAAAAAGAACAAACAAAACCCAAAACCAGCAGAGGGAAGAAAATAATAAAAGAGTAGAGCAGAAATGAATGAAATAGAAACCTCAAAACCAATAGAACAGATCAATGAAACCAGGAGCTGGTTCTTTGAAAAGATCAGGAAAATTGATAAACCTCTAGCCAGACTCATCTAAATAAATAAATAAGTAAATAAGTAAATAAATAAGAGAGGACTCAAAATCAGAAATGAGAGAGGAGAAGTAGCAATCGACATTGCAGAAATATGAAGGATTGTAAGATAATATTATGAAAAATTATATGTCAACAAATTGCACAGCCTAGAAGAAATGGATAAACTCCTAGAATCATATAATGTACCAAAACTGAAGCAGGAAGACATAAAAAATTTGAACAGACTAATTACCGGCAATGAAACTGAATTAGTAATTAAAAACTCCCAAAAAACCAAAGTCCAAGACCAGATGGCTTCACAGGTGAATTCTGTCAAACATTTAAAGAAAAGGTAATACTTATTCTTCTCAAACTATACTAAAAATTACAAGAGGAGGGAAAACTTCCAAATTCATTTTATGAAACCAGCATTACCCTGATACCAAAACCCAATAAAGACACCACAAAAAAGAGAACTGTAGGCCACCAATATCTCTGATGAACATAGATGCAAAAATCCTTGACTAAATATTAGCAAACCAAGTCCAGCAATACAGTAAAAAGATCATTCACCACGATCAAGTGGGATTTACTTCTGGGTTGCAGGGTGGTTTTAATACTTGAAAAACAATCAATGTGGTACTTCCCATCAACAAAAGAAAGGATAAAAATCATATGATCATTTAAATAGATGCAGAAAAAGCATTTGACAAAGTACAACATCCATTCATGATAAAAACCCTTAATGAAGTAGATCCAGAGGGAACATACCTCAACATAATAAAGGCCATCTATGAAAAACACACAGCTAACATCATACTCAATGGTGAAAAACTGAGAGCTTATCCCCCAAGGTCAGGAACAAGACGAGAATGTCCACTCTCACCACTTTATTCAATATAGTGCTGGAAGTCCTGGCCACAGCAGTCAGACAACACAAAGAAACAAAAGGCATCCATATTGGTAAGGAAGGAGTAAAACTTTCACAATTTGCAGATGATGTGATTCTATATATAGAAAACCAAAGATTCTACTGAAAAACCACTAGAACTCATAAATGAATTCAGTAAGGCTTCAGGAAACAAAATCAATATACAGAAATTGGTTGCATTTCTATACACTAATAATGAAACAGCAGAAAGAGAAATTAACAGTTCCATTTACAGTTGCACCAAAAAATAACAAAATACCCAGGAATAAACTTAAACAAGGAGGTAAAAGACCTGTACTCTGAAAACTATAAAACACTGATGAAAGAAATTAAAGGTGACACAAACATGGAAAGATATTCCATGCTCATGGATTGGAAGAACAAATATTGTTAAAATGTCTATACTACCCTAAGCAATGTATAGATTTAAGGCAATCCCTATCAAAATACCAACATCAATTTTTCTCAGAACTAGAACAAATAATCTTAAAATTTGTATGGAACCACAAAAGACCGTGAGTAGCCAAAGCAATCTTTAAAAAGAAGAGAGGGCGCCTGGCTGGTTCAGTTGGTTGAGCGCCCGACTCTTGATTTTGGGTCAGGTCGTGATCTTGGGGTCATGAGATCAAACTCCATGTTGGGCTCTTCACTCAGTGGGGGAGTCTGCTTCTCTCTCTCTCTCTCAAATAAATAAATCTTTAAGGAAAAAAAAGAAGAACAAAATTGGAGGTATCACAATCCCAGATTTCAAGATATACCACAAAGCTGTAGTGATCGAAACAGTACGGTACTGGCACAAAAATAGACACATAGATCAATGGAACAAAATAGAAAACCCAGAAATAAACCCACAATTACATGGTCAATTAATATTTGACAAAGGAGGAAAGAATATACAATAGAAAAAAGTCTCTTCAACAAATGGTATTGGGAAAACAGGACAGCTAGATGCAAAGAGTGAAACTAAACCACTTTCTTACACCACACATGAAAATAAACTCAAAGTGGGTTAAGGACCTAAATGTGAGGCCTGAAACCATAAAAATCCTAGAAGAGAGCACAGGCAATAATTTCTCTGACAATGGCTAAAATGTTGCTATAGCAACATTTTTCTAGATATGTCTCCTGAGGCAAGGGAAACAAAAGCAAAAATAAACTACTGTTACTACAGCAAAATAAAAAGCTTCTGCACAGTGAAGGAAACATTCAACAAAACTAAAAGGCAACATATTGAATGGGAGAAGATATTTGCAAATGACATATCTGATAAAGGGCTAGTATCCAAAAATATATAAAAGAATTTATACAACTCAACATCAACCCCCTCCAAATAATTCAATTAAAAATGGGCAGAAGACATGAACAGACATTTCTCCAAAGAGGACATCCAGATGGTGGACAGACATGTGAAAAGATGCTCAATGTCATTCACAATCAAGGAAATGCAAATGAAAACCACAATGAGATATCACCTCACACCTGTCAGAATGGCTAAAATCAAAACCACAAGAAACAACAGGTGTTGGGGAGGATGTGATAAAAAAGGATCCCTCATGCACTGTTGGTGGGAATGTAAACTGGAGCAGCCGCTGCGGAAAACAGTATGGAGGGTCTTCACAAAGTTAAAAACAGAACTACTCTATGATCCAGTAATCACACTACTGGGTATTTATCCAAAACATAGAAAACACTAATTCGAAGGGATACATGCACCCCTGTGTTTATTGTAGCACTATTTACGATGGTGAAATTATGGAAGTAACCCAAGCGTCCATCCATAGATGAATGGATAAAGAAGTGGTGTGTGTGTGTGTAATGGACACACACAAACACATGCATCTATATATGTAATGGAATACATATAGTGGAATATACATATATACATAGGTGTATATATATAATGGAATGTGTTTGTGTATGTAATTGAATATATATAATGGAATGTGTGTGTATATATATGTACATATACATACATATATAATGGAATATTACTCATAAAAAAGAATGAGATCCTGCCATTTGCAACAACATGGATGGAGTGAGGGAGTATTGTTCTAAGTGAAATAAGTCAGAGTAAAGACAAACACTTAGGATTTCACTCATGTGGAATTTAAGAAACAAAACAAAGGAAAAAACAGACAAAACCCCCCGGACTCTTAACTGTAGAGCCCAAACTGATGATCAGAGGGGGGTGGGTGAACTAGGTTGGGGTTGTGGAGAGTACATTTACCGTGATGAGCACTGAGTGAGGTATAGAACTGTTGAATCAGTATATTGTCTACCTGAAACTACTACAACACTGCATGTTAACTATGCTGGAATTAAAATTTAAAAAGATAAAAAAATTCTTATGCGATGCACCCAGTTGTCCCTGGTATTTCAGATCAGTGTTAAAAGGGAGATGTATTTCGGTTTTCATTGTTGGGAAGCAAGGGGACACTGCATTGTGTTATTTGTGGACAACTGCTCATCAACGGTGACAGAAACATTCTTTATCTCATTTATAAACAAACCCAGAAAATTGTCAAAGTAAGCCTTTGGCGCTCACAGTGTAAGAATTCCTAACGTCAGATCATAGGAACAGGTTTTGCTTTTTAATCCTGATTAAATTACAATGTACATTTGAACATATCTAGTCTTAAAATTGAATCAAATATGTGATGTGATGAGCACTGAGTGTTCCATGCAACTGATGAATAACTGAACTCTACATCTGAAACTAATGATATATGTTGGCTAATTTAATTTAAATAAAAAAATTGAACCCAATATGTATGCAAAAATTAGTTGATACATGATTTTGTTTTAAAAGATTTATTTATTTTTAGAGAGAGAGCGCTCATGTGCCCATGTGAGGGTGGGGAGGGGCAGAGGGAAAGGGAGAGAGAGAATTTCCAGCAGACCCCCCACTGAGCATGGAGCCCGACTCAGGGCTTGATCCCATGACCCTGAGGTCATGACCTGGAGCTGAAACCAAGAGTCGGATGCTCAACCGACTGAGCCACCCAGGTGCCCCAACATATGATTTTTCTTACATAATTAATTTGAAGTAACTTGAATAAGATATGCCACTTGTCATTTGGGATGAGAAAGAATTTGGGTCCCAAAAAATAAATTGTAAAGCGTTAGTTATAGTTACTTTATAATACAATCATTAATAATATGCTGATCCAGGTTTTTTGTCAGGACCCCCACTTATGTACACCCTGAAATATGATAAATACCATGTTCTATCATGTGATGATGACAAGATGACATAAATCTCCCAAGGAGGGTCCTGAGATTATATGAGTATCATAGTGGCCCGTGCATCAAGAATGGCTGAGAAACCAGGTAAGTCAGCCCAGCACTGCTGACAATCTTGGTTCCCTTTAAGCCATGCATGCATCTCACACATTATGGGAGGTTTGGCTGTGTCACCCATGTGTGCCACCTCTCAGCGATCCTACTTTTCATGTAGTTCACCTTATTCTGGCCTTCAGCACTGCTCTGTCTGGGGCGTGCTCGTGCCTGGCACCGTGGGGTTCTCTGAGTCGGCTTCCCTGTGTCTGTCTCCTGACACAGTGGTTATTTGCACTCTTGGTATTTGACATTGGAGGCTCCTCTTTAGATATTTTCCCAAAGCTTTCCTTTAGCTTTGTATCTATGGAAACAAGCTTAGAAATGCTTTCTTAATCCCAAAGAACAATTCAGGTAATATCCTTCTTTGGAAGATATTATTCCATTTCAGGAAATTGAAGCAAAAATGAAAGAGCCAATCAAAATGGCGCTCAGAATACATCTACTTGAGATCCATCAGCATATTCTTAATGGTTGTATTTATAAAGTATGACAAGTAGTAAACATAAAGTAATAAAGCAGGAATGTATAGTGTTGACAACACATTTCCCAACAATTAGCTCCTGCACCTTAAAAATAAAACACAAAATTCTGGTAGATATCCTGAATTTGGAATAGTTTTTTTTTTTAAAGATTTTATTTATTTATTTGAGGGAGAGTGAGAGAAAGAGAATGAGAGAGGGCACAGTCAGAGGGAGAAGCGGACTCCCCGTTCAGTGGGGCTTGATCTCGGGGATCACGACCTGAGCCAAAGGCAGACACTTAACCCACTGAGCCACCCAGGCGCCCCTATTCTTAAATAAATATATGCAATTAGGAACTTGAACTCAAGGGAATTACTCAAGATAAGAATTTAGTTTTTCTTTATTTTAGAAAAATGTTAACAGAACTTGATGGTTGGCAGGTCCCAGCTAGTGGGCCCTTTTCCAGAGTAGGTGTGGAGTTCTCTGGGTAGAAGCTGAATTTGTGGATGGGGGGACCAACGGGAACTGCCTCAGGATAGTGGCCCCTGCCTCAAACAAGAACCTTGTTCACAGAGACAAAAGGAGATGTGTGGCAAACCATGGCCTTTTCAGCCCCTGCTGAATGCAAATACCATCTTCAGAGACAGAGCCAACCAAGCAAAGATGTGGGGAGGTGGGCTGGGGAGGGCCAGCTGTCATGACCTGGTGATTGGCATGGTATCCAGAGTCCACCTCACCAGCTTGCCCATGTTTGTGTGGGTTTCTAGCTGTGTCCCCTGCTAGGAAGGAAGCGTTGACGTAGAGGGGCACTGAACCTGTGGCCACCCTGTCACACAGAATGAGGTGAGAGAGGTTTGCCCGGAAGCTGTGCAGCGAGCAGGCAGTGCGTAGAGTGGAACAGATTGAGGTGTGTTTGTTGCATGATCAGCTCTCAGTTATTCCTGGGCAGGTGACTGCACAGCCCTAGGGCCCTGAGTAATACACACCAGTCATGTGTGTATTCCTGGATGTGCTAGCAGGACGGTGTGATAGCAGGACGGGGTGCCAGGCACGCTGGGCACTTCATCCTCAAAACTGCCGAGTGCAAGGAGCTCACCCCATTCACAGCTGAGAAAACTGAGTCAGAGGGGGTCTTTGCCAAGGCTGTGCATCCAGCACGAGGCAGAGCCAGGCCATCAATCTGGATGGAGGTGAAAAATGAAGATGACTTTAAAAAAAAAAAACATCGCTTCATTCACGTCTTACACCTTCCTTTTCTTTGCTAATGCAATTCCTAGAAGAATATAATTTGGGGCACCTGGGTGGCTCAGTCATTGAATGTCTGCCTTCAGCTCAGGTCATGATCTCAGGGTCCTGGGATCGAGCCCCGCATCGGGCTCCCTGCTTGGCGGGAAGCCTGCTTCTTCCTCTCCCCTTCCCCCTGCTTGTGCTCTCTCTCTTGCTCTCTCTGTCAAATAAATAAAATCTAAATATATATGTGTGTGTGTGTACACACACACACACACACACACACACACACACACACACACATATAATTTAATGTAATTCCCCAGAACTGCAGGTCTTCATAGCCCTTAGTGTTTTACACTAGGGAGAGACTGATAAAATGGCTTTGCTGACAATCCCTGTTCTGGTAAACTCTGGCACTGAAACTGATTTGATAAGGAATTGCCACTGTTTGGTCAGTATCAATTATTGAAAGGCTGTACTAGACACAGTACCTGGGGCTCCTGGGGCTCAAGGTGCAGTTGCTCTTTTCTAAAGGCTTGGACAAGCCAGGACAGAGACACAAAGTCCGTAACCATAAACAACAGAGCATGTGAGGTTCAGTGGGGAGGTGGGCAGTGGGCTCCGAAGCATGTTGGGAGCAGTGGTGACTGTGTCTAGGGTGTCCGATGCGGCTTCTCGTGGAAGTTAGCTGGGCGCCGAGAGAAAGTAAGGCTTATATTATTTAACTTTGCTGTGTGTGTGTGTGTGTGTGTGTGTGTGTGTGTGTGTGT
>NW_027397161.1:1170707-1195798 GCF_003265705.2 Callorhinus ursinus | reverse complement strand
TGTGTGTGTGTGTGTGTGTGTGTGTGTGTGTGTGTGTGTTAAGTAAACCCTATGCCTAATGTGGGGCTCGAAGTTATGAGATCAATAGTTGTATGCTCCACGTCAGCCAGCCAGGCACCCCTGCCTTACATTTTTGGAGTTATGAAGTCTGTGTATGTTCCTTGCAAAAAGGTGGTACTGAAGTATCAAACACCTTCCCAGAGGCTGCTGTGAGGACCTGAGTGTATTTCCTGAGACCTGCTTCTTTGCGTTCGCATGACTCAGGTTGTTGCTATGCCCACTGGGGTGTGGGTGGGAAATCTGAGGACGGACTTTACTCCTGGTGCTTCACCTGCTGCTGGCCCCAAAGTAGGCCCCCGATGAATAACTGCTCGGTGAATAAGTGAGTGAGTGCCGTCCCTGGCGGGTGGGTTTCAAAGACAACACAGGCTGGTTAGAGGCAGCTGGTGACGGCTTGGTCCTGGGCCCGCATGTCCACACGACAACTTTCTTGGGCCAGCCGACACTGGTTCACGCTGTCAGATGTCAGTTCATGTCACCCGGGTCTTAGAGTCCTCTGTAACACCTTAGTTAGAACTTCCTTTTGCCCCCGCACCTGTCAGGGGCAGGGGTGAGGCTGCCGTCAGCCTCCACCTGCGGCTGCCGGGAGCCTGAGCTCGCCCCACCCTGGCGGAGATGAGCCCAGCATGTGTTCCTCTGGCATCTGGGGGGACTGCCCTACTGACCTGGAGGTCCTGGGGGTCGTGGTGGAGGACGGAGAACATGCACCCAGCTGCCACCCCCTGGACCTCTGCCCACTCATGGGAGGGTCCCTCCTGCTGCTTAGCAGGTGGGTCAGATCCACCAGGTTCCGGGTCCAGGATGGGCGTGGTGCCTCCCTGCACACTCTCAGGGTGTTCTGCCCCACGGGAGGCGAGTCTTCACCCAATGAGGGTGGATAGGTTGATTACCAAATATCTTGTAGCCGTTAACTGTTTTGATGCCACTTTTCCAGTAAAAGGAGTAGTTGAACCAAGAGAATGTTATTGCTGAGGTGTGGACTCCTCACATTTGGGAGCTGGGGCCTTGGAGAATTCCTGCTCAGCTTCTGATCCCTACAAGCGGAGAAGTGATTCCTCACACATTAAATCACCCAGTTTACTGAGTGCCTACTGTGCGCCAGGGGCTCTTGGGGGAGCTGCGAAGTCCTGACAGAGGAGGCACGGGAACGTGAAGATGAACAGAAACTGTGAATGTTCACCTGGGGGGGGGAGTTGAGGGGAGCTGACCAAAGGGTGTTTGTGCCCAGCCCCAGGTCTGAGGTATTACTGGGGACCACTGTGAGCCAAGAGCTGTCCTTGCTGGCCTGGCGTCTGCCAGGCGTGAGGTGGAGCTGTAGCTCCAGGACCTGCCACGAAGGGTCACCCAGTGGCCTGTAGGTGCTGCAGCTGGGCAGGCTTTCCTGCTACGCTGAATAGTCTGGTCTGTTCATTGCTCGGTTCCAGTTACTCACAACTTGGCTAGGCATGAACCTTCATATGTAAAGCACTGCACACATGCACCATCTTGAAGCTTTTAGATTGTTGCTATTTAGATGTCTGAGAGCCAAGAATCCGCTCCCAGGAGAAGAGAAATGGTCTGGGTTAGTGGAGAATGAACAAAGTACATAGCAAATCAACACCAAAATAAAAAAACCACCAAAAACAATGATGTCTGGCCACCCTGGGTTCCCCTGAGGTGCAGCCAAGGGGTACACCCTGCCCCTCCTGGGCCTGTTTGCCATTGTTTGTTTTATTTTCTCTAGTGTCTGCTCTGAGACATGCCTCACGTTGGCTGTACCTGGGGTGGTGCTCCTGGTAAGTGTTGGCAGGATGGGCCTTGGAAGAGACCTGCTTTGCCCATACCTTTCATGTCTGCATATGGCTGAAGCCACCCGAGTCCAGGCGTTACCAGCTACTTGCTCTGCAGGGCCTCCCATCTCTTCCTGCTGGGGTGGGAGCTGCTCGCAGGGCTCCTGGGAGCAGAGGCAGGGTGTGGAGGCCAAG
Source organism: Callorhinus ursinus (assembly GCF_003265705.2). Lineage (NCBI taxonomy): Eukaryota > Metazoa > Chordata > Mammalia > Carnivora > Otariidae > Callorhinus > Callorhinus ursinus. Next base: position 1,193,774 of record NW_027397161.1, on the reverse strand, counting down.
AACAGAGCCACGGCGGGCAAGAGCCCAGTGGTACTCACTTAGTGGGAGCTGTGTGGTAAAAGGAGTAGTAATGTGGGGATGCCACCCGGGTGTTAAGCATCCGACTCTTGTTTTCAGCTCAGGTAATGCTCTCAGGGTCGTGAGATCGAGCCCCGTGTTGGGCTCTGGGCCCGCGCTCAGGGCAGAGTCTGCTTGGGACTCTCCTCTCCCTTTTCCCACTGTTCTTCCACCCCCGCCCCTCTAAAATAAATAAATAAATCTTTCAAGGGAAAAGTAAAAAGGAGAAGCAGTGTGCGGGAGCAGGGGTTCTCCTTCCCTCCAAGGGTGCGTGCATGTGCAATCCCTCGCCAGATAATGGCACAGACTTGCCTTTTCCTTCCCTCAGATCTGCTCCAGGCCCACAGAAGAGCAAGAGTTGCAGGTGGAGGTAGGTAGAAGGGATGAGAGCTGCAGGTTGAGCATCTGGACATAGAGCTCCGTCAAGTAAAGTCCTAGTGGTGTCACCTGCCTCTGTCTACCCAGGTGAACTCTTGTGTGGACACGCAGCCACTCTTCTTACCTGGAACAGCTTGGAATAGTGGAGACAGCAGGTGTTGGGGGAGAGACAGACCAGCTTTGAGTCAAGCTACGGGCATATTATTAACCTTCTTGAGTCCAGGTTTCTTTTTCTGCGAAATGGGACTAGGCATTGCTGTAGGCAACTGGGGAAAGTCATTAGATTAGTCAAAGTGTTGTTTACTTTTGGGAGTGCTCAGTGAGAAGAGGGGAATGATCAAGTAAGAGAGTCTGTGTATGAGAGGACTTTGTTACTTGTGAAAAATTGCCTTTGGGAAAAGATAACCTACTTGTTATTAACATGCATTTGGGTAGAGTCCACATACCAGTTGGATTTTATTTGGCTACAATACTAAACCATTTTTGGCTTAGTAGCAATATCGGCTCTCAATTTTAAGAAAATTTCCTGAGAATCCTTGGGTTCTAAGAGTCTTCCAGAGGCTTTGTAGAAGATAGAGTCACTGCTCCTGTTCATGTGGTCTGTCTGAGAGAGAAACTATTTTATTATTGGTGAGAGAACTCATTTTACTTTCATCTTTTTCTTACATTATGCAGTCACAAAACCTCTCTATTTTGCTTGTGTGCATTGGCATCCATCTCAGTGCTTCTGCGAACACCTGCAAGTGGGAGGCAGCCAGGAAAAGAGCAGACCCTGGAGGGTAATTAGCTCGCCTGTGGGTGGGTGGGACGTTGGCGATGGGGCCCTTGATTTTCAGGCCACTCTCCCCTCTGGGCAGTGTCACCGCCTGGAGGGGACACCCTGGGAACGGAAAAGTGCTGGAGTGGGGTCCGTGCAGCTGTGGGTGGGCAGGTCCCAGTCAGCCAGGGGGTGGGGATCCTGCTCACTGTTTCCACCACAAAACACAAAACCCCTTCTAAGCGTCTCAGGAATGATGGGAGGCAGAGCTGGCCTGGCTCCTTGCAGGGTTGCTGGGTCCTTTTTCTGTTTGAATAGGAAAAGAAAAAGAGGCATCGATGTGGTGACACGATCTTGCTCGGTATTCTGAGAAAATAAAAGGGGAGCAGAATTAGAACTAGAAAGGTTTGGTACGTGTATCCGTGAGTGTAGCATGTGTGTGTTTGTGAGTGTGACTGTGTGTAGTGTGTCTGCGGCTGCGTGTATCGGTCAGTGTGCATGTGTGTTCTGAAGCTGGCGGGAAATCTATGGATATGATGAGTAAGGGGTGCCCCCACTTCATAGCCGTACTCTGGGTGGTCAGCCAGGGGAGTGGTGTGAGCATTTTGGAAATGTTGCCTTTGTTTTCATGAAAAGGGTGGATAACACCATCAAAATTGAGGAATTCCAGTTTTAAGCACTAGGCACCGAGATGGACTGCTTCATGGGCTTGCTTCATGGATGTAACTGCCCAGCTTTGGAGTGGCATCTGGTCTTGAGACCCTTCATGAGCTTGACCGTGAGATTGCAGTGTGAACAAATTGACTCTGGAGCTGCGCGTAGCCTGCCAGGGGAGGGAGGGAGGTGGGTGCCGTTGGAGAAGGAAGTGTGTCTGATGGAGAGCCCAGGGCGGAGCCAAGTGTCTCACCCAGATGTCTTTTTCTTTCTATGATTTATGGTCATAATTAGTATTAGTAGGTGATTGATACTTAAAATGAAATATGGCCTTTCTTAATTTTAGAGCAAATAACAACACAAATAAATTAGCAGTCAAATTAGTGTAGTGCATGGCTGGGTGAAGTATGCATAACACGTGCAGTTCTGCTGAGAAACAACTTGAAATACCACTGGTGGAAGTCTCTGGGATGCGGTTTTTACCAGTTCCCTGCAATGTCCCCTTGAGACAGCAGGTTGTTGTTCCAGAGTCTGGATTCAAGAGTTAATTTCGATGCATGTCTCGTTCCAGTCGAGTCTGTCAGCTGTGTCAGAGCAGCACGGGAAGTGAGTAAAGGCTGCTTCCTGCTGCCTTTCCTCGCAGAGCCTGTCATTTCCAGGTGATAAACGCAAGACTGTTAATGTGAGTGAGTCTTGGGCTTAAGTGTGGGGCTGCCCTTGTCCCTGCGTCCAGCCTTCCTCTGGGGTCTTCTGTGGGCACTGGAAATGCACTGGGATAATCCTGGCCATGGAGAAGGGCGAATGTGGCCCTCTGAGCATCTGGGCCGGTGGGAGGGGTGGCCAGACCGCTTGGGCTCCTCGAGAGGCCCTTGGTGGTTTGCATCCGGTCTTCCATGGTGACAGTCTCCTGGACTGGAGTGGGGCCATAAAGGTCAGCCGGCCTGGCCCTGGTTGCTCATGATACTGAGACTGGACGAGCCCATTGCCTTTGTCACGGTCACTGCTTCTGGGGGAACCAGACTGGATGCAGGTCTTGCTAACTCTCAGTGGTGGCAGGCTGTCTCTTGGATGGTTTTTGGCAGTTCTCCTTCCAGGCCGTTGTACCTTTTCCACCTCACAGGGCCTGGCTCAGGTGCTGAGAGAGAAGGAGGTGTGAGTGAGTGGCCCTGGGAGCAGAGCTGTGTGGCACGGGGAACAGGGACACAGCAGCAAATGGGGTGCTTGGGTCAGTTCACGGATGGAGAGAGTAGTGAAGATGTGTGTTCCTACCAGACTAAGACGCGAAATGGTATTTGTCGTGAGATGTTGTTTCAGGAAAGCAGACCCTTTGCTTTGAGTTGAGGCCTGGGGTGGCCAGCCAGGGAGCATCTCCCTGGCTTTGTGCCCTCCGCCTGTCTTTAGGGCTTCTCCTGGGTGGGGTGGGGACTGTAATATCTTGCTCTTAAAATTGTTGTAAGGGCAAAGTGAGACTACTTATCCTCATGAATTCATGGTAATGCTGTCTCCTGACTCGACTCCTCTGGTTCTGCAACAACATTTGCTTTTGTAGCCTCTGCAGGTCCTGTTTTTGTGCCTTCCTCAACCCATATTTGTTTCAGAGAATGCTTCCAACTCTAAGGATTTTAGAACAATTCCCTAGTGAGCAAATTAATAATCAGGGCTTTACATTGACCCCGGGGGTGGATTCCTTCATAATGAGTAACCTCCTCCTAACCTGCGATTCTCTCGCATGCATCTTGCTGCCCTGGAGCATCTGCCAGATACAGGGTACACGTAGAGGAAATGGCAAAGGACAAAAAGATAAATTTATGTGGTTTCTAATCTTGAGACTCTCCTATTCAGGAGAGGGAGATGTGCCTCTAGGTAGACAATCACAACCTACAGTGGGCCCCTAACAATACTAATCTGCCAGTCTAGTCAGGAGATTCCATGGCAACTTCTGAGCTGGGTCTTAGTGGATAAATAGGAGTTTGTCAGTTGGAAAAACAGGAATATAGGTATCGTGCTGTGTCAGGAATATGCGCTCAGTGTTGGTAGAAGGCCTGATGTGTTCAGAATATGTCAGGCTTTTGTAGGCTGGTGGCGTTCCCCTGGGGTGGGTGTGAGTATAGCATCAGGGGCCTGGGCAGGGTCTCATTGGGGTCTTGGTCTAGCCCTCCCTTGTTCATATGTTCACCTGACTGGCTCACCCTCTGGAAGGTGGGTGTTTCTTTCCATGTCCTTTCTTGATGCACTTGAACACAGGGCAGAATGTCTACCTTCTCTGACCTGCCACTACCCCTCTGTGGAGGGTAACTGCATTTGGGGTCGCACTCACTTCACATTCTTGTCTGTCTCTCCTTATGGAGGACGGGAGTCTGCTTCCCTCCACCTTCTTTCTGTGGTCCTGGCAGCACATGCGGGCCGTCTGTCCACTTTGGGCCTCACGCAGTGGGTATTGGGCACAGTGTGTGACAGAAGGACCCGGAGGTCCTATTTTAGTGATGATGCTGACAGAGCCCTGTGGGGCTCAGGAGATGTCTATGTGGATGGCCACCCCCACCTCCCTCTGCGGCTCTGGAAGGTGCCCTTGGGCAGACCACCCCTCCCTGTTGCCGGAAGGGACAGCACGTGTGCGAGTGTCCTCCCGATGGAGACGCCGGTCCACGTACACTTACTCCCTCTCAATGACTCAAGCCAGGCTTCCAAATTCAGCATCATCTCAGAAAAGCCAAACCCAAAGAGCCTGTGTGGGTCTGCTTTGTTTCTTGGACGCTCAGGAGTCGGCAGATGTAACGGCCCTGGACGGCTGCACTGACCCCTTTCTCTCTTGTGCTTCCTCCCCAGGCTGTCTGTTTGAGGACGGCCTCTGCAGACCATCTGAGACCTGCGTAAACGGTAAGTGTGCGGGTCCCAGCTGACACGCGGCTGTGGGTCTGGGTGTGCCTCGACCCTGCCAGCCACCGGCGGGCTCACCACGTGGAGCCAACGTTCTGGGTGAGGTTCATTTTCTTCAGTGCCCCTGAGGAGAGCTGTGGAGCTGAAACGTCTCTAAGCGTTAGTAAAAACGTGACGGAGCCTTAACTCAAGTGGAACACGTTGTCGATATGCACGTCTGTGTGTCTGCATCTGGGTCTGTACCCCAGGACAGACAGCGACTCACCAGCAGCTTTAGAACGGTAGGCGGTGAAATCGGTGCCCTGACTCCGGCTGGACCCGCCGCATCCCTCAGCTCAGTTTTGCTCCTTCAGCAGGAAGCCATTCATCCTTTAGACCGCCTGTTTCTTCTCTGGTTAGGCAGAGAAAAAAACGTTTGGTGTTCTGCGTTTTCAGAGAGGGCTCTAAGCTCCCAGGGAATGGGAGTCCTCTGGTAGCCGGGTCAAGGAAAGACAGGCACATCTGCCTTGCTCACAAGGGCTGCCTCTCAGCAAAGACTTGTGTCCTGTGTGATGGCTGCAGGTCTGGGGCAGTGTGCCCCTTGGTAGTGGCCTTCAAATGCTAAGGGCGGAGTTAGGGTTCATTGCCCGCACAGGGGGTTCGCCCAGGGCAGCTTCTCCTGAAGCCACACTGGGTCTGCAGGAGGCCCCGGTAGCTCTGGGAAGACCAGCGTGAAGGGCAGAGACCTGCCTTTCTTTCCAGGTAGTTTGTGCAGTGTGTTTGGGGTGAAGTTGGCACAGGCATCTCTCACTCCCCCAGCTCTCTGTGCCAACAGGGGTGTCTAGGTGGAGCCTGATTCACAGGGGACTTGGACCCTCTGCACGAGTGAAAGGCGCCTTCGGCCTGACTGCGTGTGAGCTCAGCTGGTCCTTGCTGGGCCGACATGGGACACCACTGGAGAGTCTGAAAGCCAAAACCCAGTTGCTGTGCGTCCTATGGAGATAACAGCCTGTGTACCGGATGATTTTGGGGCTGGGAACAATCATGCTTGTGTCCTGGTAGCTCATGTGCCCTGGGGACAAATCGCTATAGCTCTGGATAGTTCTGCTTTGTGGGTTGTCTTTTTTTTTTTTTTGGCTGTGGAGGGGTTTGGGGGAAGAATTCTGTGCAGCTTGTGATGATGGAGACCTAGGCTGGAGGGAGAGTGTGTTAGAACCTCCATGATGGCCGGATGTGGAGTTTGTAGCCGCCGGGCCCGGCCAACCTGGGCGCGTCTGACTCTTCCACACCGTCAGGCCTCTCCCTGGGCCTCGCCTCCCAGGCTGCTTGTGATTGTACCTTGTGCAGCTTTTATTTGGAGGCAACTTTTAAAAAATAATCTTATTTTTAAAAATATGCCACCTGCCCTCAGTGAAGTTTGATTATAAAGGAAACAGATGTGTGTGTGTTTAATTAAATTGGAGACGTAAATGGCACCGGCACAATAAAAACTATAGTTCTGTTCCCTCTCCTTTGTCCTTGACAAAAACCAGGCCTAGAAGTCTTGACCCTTCTGGAGGTTTTTCTTCCCTAGCCTCAGCTCGCCTCCTTGGCGTGAAATCACAGTAACATGCACAAGAGAATAGCTTTGAGTTCTTTAGAAAAATAAAGTAATTTAAATGTAAATATAAATACGCAGGCTTTGATTTCTGGAGACAGACAATATTTGATATTTTTTCTATACAGTTAAGGTCTAGGAAACAGCAAAGCGGGCGTCATCCAGTCTCACAAAATTGTGTGCTATGAATAGCAGACAGGGAGTGCCAAGGAAGATGTGCAGCCTGGATCTGTGGTTTGCCACCACATCATTCAGCCTACCAGATGGTGGGGCAGGGAGGTGTGGCCCAGCAGCTTCATGGGGATGCAGAGGGCAGGCCACGGTGTGGAGTCCAGAACGTTCTGTGGTCAGACACAGGTTTCCTCTCTTTTCCTTCCCCTCCCCTTCCATTTCTTGGGATACAAAGAGAAATGTGTAAACCTATTAATCTTATATATGTTCTCAAATTGTCCAACAGACCTTTTTAATCATAATTAAAATTAAAGTGTTTTCATAGGATAAGATACTTTGTAAAGAAAGTCAAAAGATAAACTTACTTACCAGCTCACACCTATTAGGATGGCTTCTGTAAAAAACAAAAACAGGAAACAGCAAGTGTTGGTGAGGATGTGGGGAAATCAGCCCTTGTGTTCTACTGGCAGGAATGTAAGCACAGCTGCCTAGGAAAAAAGTGTGAAGGATCCTCAAAAAATTAAACATAGAATTACCATGCGATCTAGCAATCTCAAAGGAATATCCCAAAGAATGGAAAGCAGGGACTCAAGTAGATATTTGCACACATGTTCACAGTAGCATCATGCACAACGGCCAGGAGGGAGAAACAACACAAATGTTCATCACAGATGAATAAACAAAATATAGTGTATTTTTTTTATTCAAACAAAATATACACATACCATGGAATATCATCAGCCTTGAAAGGGAAGGGATTTCCAACATCTACTACAACATGGATGAACCTTGTGGACATCGTGCTCAGGGAAGTTAAACTAGTCACAAAATGGCAAATGCTCAGGGGCGCCTGGGTGGCTCAGTCTGTTCAGCATCCAGCTCTTGGTTTTGGCTCAGGTCATGATCTCAGGGTCGTGAGATCAAGCCCAGTGTGGAGCTCTGTGCTCAGCCAGGAGCCTGCTTGAGATTCTCTCCCTTTGTCCCTCCCTCCCATGCTTGCTCTATCTCTGTCTCTCTCTCTCTTTCAAATAAAAAAATCTTAAAAAGGAGGGGCAGGGCTCTGTGATTCCACCTTTGCGAGGTCCCTGGAGCCATCAGATCCATAGAGACAGGTGGGCACTGGGGGACTGGGGGAGGGGGCTTTAGTTCATGTCTAATGGGGACAGAGTTTCAGTTTGGGAAGAGAGAAAGTTCTGGAGACGGTGGTGCTGATGGTTGCGCAACCATGTGAATGTGCTCAGTGCTGCTGAATGGTACACTTAGAGATGGTTTAGATGCCACATTTTATGTTATTAATGTTATGTTATTTAATGTCACAATTAAAGAAAAGATAACCAGACTGGGAGAACCATTAACAACATGTTGGTGGACCAAAGGTTCTTATTCTTAATTATGAAGAGCTCCTATACCTTATAAGAAAAAGGCAAAGCATCGATTAGGAAATTGGGCAAAGATATAAATGGTAATTTGCAAAAGAGGAAATGAAAATGGTCCACATATTATATGAAAATATGTTTATCCTCAGTACAACTTAAGGAAGTTTAAATATAAACCACACCCAGCAGATTTCCAGAAATTAAAATGATGAATAACACATCCAGTGCTCGGGAGAACTCAGGAAGGTGGGCACAGACCCACTCTGCTGGTAAGCATGTGAGTTGGTCACAGTCTTTTGGAATGTAATCTGGCAATATCTATTAAATGACAAATATACTGATGATTTGTTTTGGGGATTCACATATATAAAAGCAAAGTTATACAACAGTATTTATAGTGGCAAAAACTGTAACACCTGTAAATCCACTGATAGGGGAATGGTTTCATAAATTATGGTGGATCTGTAGTATGGAAAATTACACAGCTACTTAAAAATGAGTTAAATGTCTGTTTCCTGCCCAGGAAAAATGTCCCTTATGTGGTAAGTAGAAAAAGTAAGTTGCAGAGCAGTGGTTATAATATGATCCTGTTTTCTGGAAAAGCCTATATATGTGCTCCCCACTCCCACCCCTAGCAGATGACCAGAAGGGACAATGACAAGTACCACTTGTATCTTTTAGGGAACTAGGGGCAATTTGGAGAGGGTATATATGGGAGGGATTAACTTGTGTTTAAAGATCTTTGTTTGTTAAAGCAATCTTGTGTTACTTTTGTAATAAAACTTATCTAACGAAGACATTTCAGAGTCTGCTGAACTGATTTGGAAAGGCAGATCTGGTTTTGGCCTGCTGACTCAGGTGCTGATCTTTACCAGCAGGACTCCAGCCAAGCCCACAGCCCCCACAGGGGTGGCCCTGAGGAGCCATGACACCCCTGTTCTGGTTTCAGATGGAAGCTTTGGGGTGGAAATGTCTTTAGGTGTCTCAGGTGGGTGGTCAGGCAGATAGTTGGTACCTGAGGTGGGAATAGTATTGGGCAGGGAGCTGGACAATAACCTGTGCAAAGCATAGCCCCAGAAGTCCGGGGGGGGACACTTGAGGGGGCCAGGAGGGCAGGGAGTGGGCGCTGGGGCTGGGGGAGGGGACAGCACCCCGTCCCTGCTGGACGGCCTTCCAGCTCCAGTAAACAGCATCTGTCGATGGAGGAGGGGCCTCGGCAGGCTGTGCGTGGAGAGGGGCTAAGGCCGAATCTGGAGGAAAGGTCAGCTGGGGTCAGGTCTAAGGCCACGCACCGCGGCCTCCTTCTTGCGTTGGCCCTTCCCGGGCTGCTGCTGGTCCTCAGTTGGACAGGCTCTGAGCCCCCAGCATGTGAAGGGACCTCCCTCCTTCCCTCTCTCTCTCCTGCTCCTTCCTCCCGTCTTTCATTGCCTTCCAAAGCTTTCTTGAGGTATGAAGGAAGCCGACCAAATAAATATTTTTGTTGGAAGTGCTCAGAACAGTTTTTTATTTTCATTTTCGTGTTTAGTGATCACAGGCTGGGTCTGTCAACGGCAGGTCATGATCTACTGGGGTACCCAGCATGCTGCGGAAAATTTGATAAACAGAGATCCTCTGTTTTATTGCTCTGAAAAAAACAATAAGAAGCTGTAATTTGGCACTGGGGGACAATGAAAAAGTATAGTCGGTTTGAAAAGAGATTAAGTAGTAGCAATAAAACCTATATCATATGAGTTGTGACCACCTGGAGAGCCTGAGAAGGCCTGTGGGGTCTGGACAGCCTGAGGCCCCTCTGGCCCCTGTGGGGTCTGGACAGCCTGAGGCCTCTGGCCAAGGAGGTTTTCTGGCTGAGGAGACCTGACTGCAGTTGGCTCTGTGGGGAGGGCTCTGCTTCACCAGGAAGCCAAGCTTGGTGTTCAGGACCCACCAACTAAGGTTCATTTTAGGGAGCTTAGCAGTGGGTTTCCATAGAATGAATTTTAAAAATCAGCTTTATGGTAACCACTTTCACTTCTTATTTGGAAGGTGATGCTCCTGGTTTGACTCTGCTGTTTGGGTAATGAAGCAGCACTGTGGAATTTTGAAGTTCTGGTTCTGTACTTGTCCTGACGGGCTTGTAGATGCCAGGGAGGTAGAGTTGATAATAGTTTTATCTGGATAAATCACAAGTTCATGGTGTTATAAATTCTGGATAAAGATGTTGAGGAACATGGCAACATCTTTAAAGATCATTTTATCAGCAAGATGTAGAGGCCACATCCGTGGGTTTTGATCTTCACCAATGACAGCATTCACTTGGGCAATTCCTGAAGCATGCGTTTGAGAGTTAACATGTGAGATTTGCATGCCAGCCCGTGAGTTCAAGGCTACGGGTGACATCTCTTGTGAAGACTCTCTCGGCGTTGTGGAAATGATAACTAGTGGCCATTCATTTTTTCTTTTACCTGGTCACTCAACAAGTACTTTTCCACTGAAGGCCTGCACTGAGCACACTTTGGTAGGGCAATGCAAATGAGACTAATCCTGAGACGTAAGAAACTAGGAAGAAATTTAGGATTTGAATATTCTAAAGTCCTTCACTTTTGGGGCAACCCTAGTGTCTTGAGTGATCCATGTTGCACTGGACCCCCTGGGAGGGAGTTGTTTCCTTGACCAATTCCTGAGTCTTGGGAGGGAAGTTGTATTAATTTATTGTGTGCCCAAATGGTGGGGCATTTGTAACCTGTGTTGGTTTTTTTAAGTGTCCTGGGAGTCCATTTGCCTGGGGTCAGAGAAGTAATTTCTTTAAGGAAGCATGGTTCTCCTGCCGTGTCCTCAGTTCTGAATGATAATCTGCCCCTTCTGTGGAGAAGAGACCTAGTGAAGGTGGCGTGTCCCTGCCACGGGGGAGGAGCATCAGTCCGTGGCCACCTCTGGGAAGTGACCGGTTGTGCGGCCACTTTCCAGAGAGCCATTGCTTTTGCCACAAGCTGTGCTGCCCCAAGAGCCTCCTCTCGCCAAGTCCCAGAGGGAAGGCTCCATCCCTGGTGATGACCTGCAGACCCGCCGGGAAATCCCATGTTGGCCCGGGTCCCTGAGCTGTCCTCACAGTGTGGCAGCCTTCAGCCAGCTGACCAGAGAGCAGACAGGCAGAGTGTCTTTGCTGCCGTTTGACTGCCTCTTGGTGTTTGCGTCCCTTCTCCAAGCAGAGGATGTGAACTTGCACTTCTTAGCCCCCATGTGCTCACGTTGGCTGGTGGGCTCCATTCTGACAGGCACAGCTTATGATGCCTCTGCTGAGGCTCACCCCGTACTTCTGTGCCTGGACTTGGGCCCCCTCCTCCTTCCTGGCTTCGTTACGCGCCGCCTCTCACGTCTCGTCCTTTAATGGAGATGTGCTCACAGTAGAAGCTTTGAAAAATGGAAAAGAGCAGGAAAATTGAAGGCACTACCCTCGATGGTCTCTGTTTATGGTTTAGCAGTGTTGCCTTTGGCCTTTGTCCTCCCCCTATTTTGTGCCCATGTCTTCATGTTACACCTGCAGTTACGTGCCCTGAGTTTTCAGTTAGCGTTCTACCACTAGCATTTTCTGATGCTGTTAACCATTTGCAAACTTCTTTTTAATCTCTGCCTAGTACTTGAAGTGCTGGAGTATAACATAACCTTAAAAAGCATTTCCATCTTTTTTTTTTAATATTTAAGATATGTTCACTACTGTTTAAATTAATATAAATATCATAGCAGAAAAGAGCTTTGTGCTTGAAGTTTTTTTAGTATTTTGGTCATTTTCCTATAAGATAGTCTTACAAATCCGATTAGTGGATCGTGGACTGTGGGGCTCTTGAGGCACGTGACATGCTGGCAAACCGATTTCTACGAAGGGGTCTTAATTTTTGCCCCCATGGCATGCATGAAAGTGAACATCTCACTTCCCAGTGTAAGCATGGTGTTTAAAAAATCTTTGCAATTTTGCTTTCCTTTTTTATTTACGGTGGAGTAGTTGATTATTATCCCTTCGGGATCTATTTTTAGGACATAGCATCTGTTTTTGGTTGTTTCTCAGTTAGGGTTATTGCCCATAGGCTCAAATCCACTGAAGAAAGAATTTAGAAACCTGCTCTCTTAGTAGTTGGGTTACTTACATGACTGCATGGGAACTCTTCTGTGACCTGTTCTAGATTGATGTAGTCATCTCTTTTTCTTACGATGTTACTTCTGGAGCACTTAGGGTTTTCCTCTAATGGTCAGAATTATTTGAGTTTGTTTTTGTAAGTTGTCCTTGTTTGTTTCCTCCCCAGCCTTGGGGCCCCTCGTGCATAGTAACCCCGGTTCCCGCCTGCTCTTCTCTGCAGGGTCTTCCATGTCTCTGGTTTCCACTCATTTGCTGTGCTCCCCTCCAGCGGGTCTGCCTGCCTTGCTCTCCTCTGTGTACCTCTTGCCCTGCAACTCTGTCACCTCCTGGCCTCAGACCTTCAACTGCCCCTCTTCCTACAGAAGGAGCTTAGACTCCTGCGGCCAGCATGAACGTTTGAAGTCATTTACCAGGTGCCTCCAAACACAGGGTTACTTCAAAGTGACCTCTCTTTGTCTGGTTCATTTCTCGTTGTCCCACACTCTCCCATTCCCATACCCCCCTCCCCTCCCCCAGTTCGGGCCACCTCCCATTCATTCATGCTCTGGTCTTGCCTGCCTTCCACTGCTCACCAAAAACACTAAACGGTTTGTCCTACTCACGACACTCAATGAGTATTTTTCAAAGTTTGTGTTTTAACTTCCCTTCTGGATTGAAGATTTTTGAGAAATCTTGAAGTACTCCCTTTCTTCTGCTAGTTGTAATGTGCATGTGGGGAATATTTACTGATTTCCTGACAGTCTGCATCCTGACGTGGAGATGACTGGTAACAGATGAGTGAGCGATCTTTCCTGCTGTTCCCTGAGCCTTTCACTATGTCAGCCCAGCTCATTCTCTTCAGGCAAGTGCCCTGAACTTGTGAAAGCATTGCTGGTGGAAGGGGGACCACTTATGGAGTCAATGCACAGACCACTCCTTGCCCATGCCCCCTTCCTCCTCGCCTCTGCCGTTAGGTTCCCACCCTTGCACGTCTTCTGCACACTCACCTGCCCTGTCCCGTCGGCCGGGCCTCACTGTCTTCAGCCAAGGATTGGCACATGGCTAAGTTATGAACCCTCACTTGCACTCCCTGCTTGTTGGGGTAGCTGATGGTGGTCAGGGCTAGGGGTGACCTGGCAGGACTTGGAATTGACTGCTGTAACCTACTTGGAGACCCTGCCTACATCTTGTGACCGACTGTAAGACTGGTGAGAGCATGGATTCTGATAGTTGCTGTTTGGGGAGTCACGGGAGGGAGAATGCCGGAGGAGTGTTGTTAACATGAGTGTGCACAGGAACAGCGTGTAAAGAGATAGAAATGACTCTCCTCAACCTTTGCAGGGTCAGCCTGGGGCTCCTGGCATCCTTCCCACATCCTGCTCCCGAGTTGGAGTCTTTTTTACGTGTCTGTTGAGTTCTAAGGAGTAGAAGTAGAAGGAGAGAGAGAGTAGGGCTACCCATGCAGGTTCATGGCTTTTTTTTCCTGGAGGGTTTTTATTTGATGTGTGACCCAAAGGCGAGTCTTTGTCCAAAACAGTTTATGTGTAACAGCTGTGGTCATATCGCTCCCTGTTTTCTGTGGGTCAAGGTGCTGCAAATCTGCGCTCTGTGAGGGTTCAGTGCCAGGCAATGAAGCTAATTCTGTCCTCTCTTTCTGATGTAGTTTCAAGTGTTGTATGTGGGGACAAGTGGCCCTTTCTGCAGCTCATAGAACCAGAGCTGTTAAATCTATTTAGATTTTGAGAAATGTATGGGAAGGACACCTTATTGAGATTTCAAAGATTTTTGTTTTATTTTGCTTTAGTAGAGAATTTGGCACATTTTTAAAAAAGTCAACAACTTGGACACTTATGTATGTTGGTTTAAAGCTGAATGGCTGTTTGGAGAGTAGAAAATTAGAACCAGATGTTTTAGGAGCCACTACACAGGTATTATCCACAAAGTGTGAAGCAGAATTCTCTCTCATATTATGTGGTGAAGGTTTCCAGAACCTTCTAGTGCCCTAGTTCTCCAGAGACATGCCTGCCAGGTTAAAGCACTCCTGGGGGCTTGAGAAGGATGTCATGTTGTGAAGTTCATTTAAAAATGAAACTTATTAGAAATAAGGATGTGTCCTCTATTTGTCATTTTCTAGCTGACACATACCGTTCTATGAATGTTACGGTGGTGGTACCAAAAGTCTCCTCTGTCAGGAAGTCCTCCTGGTTGATTTGGAATCTCCTCCTCCTCTCTTCTCAGTGCTTACCCACCCCTCATGAGCTCCTGAGATTGGGGAATATCTTTGTATTCTGGGGGCCAGGATGTCACCTGACATGCGGGAATCCTCAGCATAGGCTGACAGAATGAAGGAGGTTGTTAAGAGACCAAGGAAGGAACAGGAAGGCATAATTTTGCACCAACTCAGAGTGTCTAAGTTCTCACTGCTTTATATTCACATCTGCTAAATGGATTTTTAAAATGAAAAGTTTTATTTTCTTAACTATAACCTAGAAAATCTGGAAATAAAGAATAAAGGGCACAAAAATATTACCCCAAAGAGAACACCACAGCTCATTCTTCCATTTGAGCACATTGTCCTTCTTGTCCTGAGACGTTTATACGTAATGTTCGATATGCTCAAATAAGGCATGTGAGCGCAGGACAGTGCACACCGGTGAGCGCACCACCTAGTGTGAGAAATAGAGCATCACCATTACTCGACCCCACTTTGCAATTCTTTTGATAATAGAAGACGGTAGCAAAGTCTTAGTGTATTAAAAAGAGAATGTGTTAGTCCCTGGGGTCTTCCTTTGCTTTTCTCTTTTAGGTTTATCACACATTGCTTCAAAAATAAATTATACAATAGTGTATGGACATATTCTCATGAGAAAAGAACACTAGTGATATGTAGACCCAAAGGCAAAGAGCTTCTTCCATATCCCTCCCCTCTGCCAATCATCACCCCCGCCCAGAGGCAGTGGTGGTTACCAGTGGCTGTGTGGCCTGCCAGACCATTTTCCACGCCCATTAACGTAGAATGTGCCAGGCATTTGGTCATGAAAAAGATCCAGCAAGTAGCGCACACAATGGTCTCACCCCCTTCATCTCAGCTAATTAATTGTCGAAACGACGTGTATTGTCCAGGGCTGCTCTGTGGGCAGGATCTTGCCTCCTCGTCCTCACAGAGGGGCAGCGGGTACCCCACATGCAGACGCACAGCCCAGAGATGTGGGATTATATCACCTGGCGTGACCAGGAGGCTTGTTGCCCTCCCAAATTCCAATTAATCAAACCTAAAAGGAATGGAAATTAATTACCGAGTTAAACAGCATGAAGCAAAGTTTAATTTGGCATATTAACAGGAGAAGAAATGCAATTTTGAGCCTTCACGTTAATGACCTGAGTTAAAATTGATTCAGCTCCATTTGTGCACATGTGCATACTCCAGGATATGCACGTACAGGCCCACACATACCCACATATACAGCGTCACTGATACGATCCTAATTTAATCATATTGGGTGTGTCTTTGTAACTAAAATAATCGACGAGGGGGAAATAGTGTGAGTATATATTGTTCCTAATAAACAGAGTAATATAAGTCCCAGTGCGTAATGAGGGTAGGTTCAGAGCCTAGGTGTGCTGCCTGGAACTTGTCCCCCAAGTCAGGGTGTTAGATGAACTCTTGTGGACTGCGCTTCTGCACACTGTGGTTCTGAGGGCGCTGATCCCCAGACTTCTTCCCCATCAGACTGCCTCCTGACCCTCAGTCAAGACCGTATTGTATTTCTTGCTGCTAGAGTCAATCAATAGGCCCCACCGAGGATGCCTTGGAATTTCACATAACTAGGAGACTGGCTCCTTGGCCCCACTCCCAAGCGCACAGAAGTGGCCTGCAGCAGTTCTGTGTTGCACTCATCATTGCCGGCTGGGAAGCCCACAGGATACGGTTCATACGTCACACCTGGGGGCCTTCCCTCACCAGGCCTCCCTCTAGGACCATTCTCTGACAGGACACTTCCTTCAGCCAAGTGACTTGTTTTCCCCAGAGCCCTGGCACCCTGCTTTCCTAACTGTTCTCGATTTCATCCTGCCCGATGGGTTTGCCGCTCATCTCCACCTTCTGAAGGCCCACCCCTCTCCACAGAGGAAGTGGAATGCGAGAGGAATTGCCCCATTTCCCAGCTGGATTGCTGACTTTGAGGACAGTGGACATGTGCATTTGTTAAGACATTCTTCAAATACTGTTTTTTCCTTTTGTCCCCAGTTTCTAGAGTGATATACTAATTCATTAACTTCCAAATCTCCAGTTTTGAAGTTGGGATAGGATAATTAATTGTCCACTAGATGAAACTCATTTGCATGTTTTCTGTGGCATATCCAAACCCAGAACCATTTAGAGGGTTTCTCTAGGGGAAAGTTAACTCAAAGTTCTAGTTATAGATGGTGTTTTCTACAGGGTCCAGGATCCACAGCCTTCCCACCATTGCCCTGAGAGTTTAATCAGCTTTTTGATAAATGAGCAGATTCCATGTATGGAGTTGCTTCCGTTTGGTTCACAGTTTGCTGTGATGAACGGTCGTGACATTGCCGAGCTCGGTGTGGATGGTGACTGTGGGGCGGTGTCCGCCTCCCACACCGGCTCTAGCCTGCCGTTCTGGCCTGAATCTCGGCTGGTGTGTCTATATGCTCTGCTACCACTTCGTGTCACGCATTCGAGAGCTCAGAGTCTCAGAATGCCGCCGGTGTGGAAGGAAGGAGACGCTCTGTTGTGAAGGGTTGGGATTATATCAGAGCCAAGAATTGTTAATGGTTAGGTTTATATTGCAGTAATTTTGGCTTTGCAAATTTTTTCTTTTTCTTTCAAATGCTTGAAACAGTTTTTATGATACTTGCAGCCAAAAATTGATATTTGAAGCAACGGCTCATTCCTTTCCACACTGTTAGAGGGTCTCTCGAAGCCAAGAAGGCGTTTCATTAGCTCCTTTTAAGCCACCCTAGATTTTCTGAGTGGACGGCTGTGCTCTCTTCAGGAGCCCATGTCCGGGGGGGCGCTTTGCAGTCTATGCAGCTGTCACCGCACAGAGCTGGGAAGCCTGTCCCCCTTGCCTTCTTCCCCCGGAGTCCGGTTGCCATGGTGATCAGAAGACCATCCAGGATGCGGTGGGCCCCAGCGTCCTGCCTTACTCAGTGTGCAGCGGCACCTGCAAGAGCAGGGACGACGTGGGTGTGAGCATCCCTGTCTGGCTGCAGGCCCTGTGTGCTCTCCTGCGGACAGCCCAGGTCTGCGGTGCTGTTCCCAGTGTGGGCCCATGCCTGTCAGTGGTGGGGACGCCCACACACCGACTGTGGCAACTTGTTCCAGGGACAGTTCCTTCAGAGAAGGGACTTGGGTTTGTAGCAGGGATGGCTTTAAAGTTTTAACATATTCTCACAGCTGTTCCGTCTCCCTTTCTAGGACTCTGAGTCTAGAATTGGTGCAGTATTTAGAGAAATCTGCAACATCCTGATTTGATTTCGATTCAGTTTTTTTGGAAGCATTGGAGGAGACAGGAAGTTGGCATTGGGGCTTAGAAGCTGTTGAGGGGCATCCGGGTGACTCAGTTGGTTGAGCGTCCGACTCTCGGTTTTGGCTCAGATCATGGTCTCGGGTTGTGAGATTGAGCTCTGCGCTCAGTGGGGAGTCCGCTTGAGATTCTCTCCCTCTCCTCCTGCTTTCTCTCTCTTTCTCTCTCTCTCTCAAATAAATCTTAAAAAAAAAAAAAAAGCTGTTGATATTTTCAGCTACAACCAAGAGGCTGGATGAATAGTGTATATCAGTGGTTGTGCCACTTTGAATAGCACAAAAACTCTTTGTCATTAAAGCAAAATTTTATACTAAACTTTGATTCTAAAGATTACACTTAAAACAAAAAACTTACCTTTTGGTGTATGGGAGACTGTTAGACCTAATTCCAATGGTTAAGCTTGTGGTGTGTTGGTAAACGTCCAACAGCCAGCTTTGAGGGGTGCAGGGAGACTGATTTCCAGCCAACATGATGCACTTTTGAAGCAGTTTCCACAGAGGTGGGTCTCTGTGTTGAATGGCAGTTAAAAGGTGGGTGACCAGCGGTCTCTGTTACCCTGACTCACGTGGTTCTCACCAATGCTGAATTCATGTGATCAAGCTTGGTTTGGGATTGTTTTGGAACCTGCCGTACTTTGTTACCAGGTTTCAAGCTTGTGAGATGTTCCTGTTGGATTAACACCCCACTTGTCTCTTTTGTAACTGAAATAGCATTAAATAATAATAGTGTGTTTGCCTGGATTATACTTTTCTGAGTGTTTTCACATATGTTATCTCATTAGATTTTTGCAACATCCCTGAACGATTTTTTTTCTCCCTGAGGTATTTTTGTTCTCATTTAACAGATGGCAAACTCGGTCTCCTAGATGTTAAGTGTGGTGACGCAGGGGCAGAATCCCATCTAGGACCCACAGTTGACCCAGCCCACTTTTCCCCTGACAGAACTCACCATTTGCTTCTCAAAGCTGCATGGAACCACAGTGGCTCACCATCATGAGCTTTTAAGATGCATGTTCTAGGTTCACTATGAAGATCCACGGTAACCATTATTCGCCTCTTGTGAACTGTTTATGAAGCTGACAAAAGAGCAAATGGTCATTTATGGGTTAGAGATGAGTGTTGAAGTGTGAGTAACTGCATTCCTGGTAACCTCTGTGGGAACCTGTAACTCTTGGAGCCTCTGCAGGCCGTCTTGTAACTGAGTGTCTCTGTTTGCCGGCCTGTGAATTTCACTGATAGAGTGAATCAGGAGTCTCATACATACCTTACCCCTGGAGAAGTCCTGTGGCCAGGGTACCCATCAATTTAGGGAGGTTCTTGGTTATATTCATTTGGTTTGAAATCCATGTTGTTAGTGGAGTTTTAAGCTTGTTCTCAGAATTGGAAGAAATCCCAGAGACTGGAAAGTGGGTGAAGGTGCACGTGTGAGCCCCTGTCAAGTTCCACTGCTGGCAGATCCGGGGGCTTTGTGGGCAGGAGGGGTGAGGAGGGAGAGGGGGCTCAGTCCTGTAGAGGCTTCTTTCACCTGCTGGGAGAAGGCCCTCCCCACTCTGAGGGCCTTCAGCAGTATCTTTCTAAGTAGAGAAGAGCTGTTCCTTGGCTTTCCTCCAACTAAAGGGCCCTGTGAGGTGTGACCGGGGGACAGTTTGCTTTCCTGTTCTTGCCTCCATTTTGGGAAACAGACAAACTCTCAGATTTTTGCTTAAAGTGATCCCCTGAAAGAAGAGGAGAGAGCAAGGAGGGAAACTTGATGGTCTGAGGGGCTCTCAGCTCTAGCAGCTTGTCTGGACAGACCTCTGCTCCTGGAGGTGGGCAGTGTGGTTGTGCAGAGGTCAGGGCAGCTCAAGGCAAAGTGTTCAGTGTTTGAGCAGTGTGACACGGCGAAGATTAGAACTAGCCCAAGATGAATGGATGCATTCAGAGAGCAATCGCCCAAAGCTGCAGTCCAGACGAGCACTGGTCTTACCAAAACTGAAGACAAGTAGGGTTTTTAAGTCCTTCAGGGTTCATTCCGACAGTGATGAGCAAGAGTGGGATGTGGTGCCGCTCTGGTGCCTGGTAGGTCCTATGGCCGGTGGTGCTCCACCCTGAAGTTCCTGGGGTTGGGGTGGTGCTTACTCACCCTTCCCTCCCATACCTTATGCCTTCCCTGCTCTCCCGCCAAGGTGCATCGCAACTCATCCCTTACATTCCCTGAGGCGTGCACTCAGGGTTGTGTATTTTCCTGGGCAGGGCGGGGGTGGGGGCAGTCATGGAGTTTGCTGTCTACCGCGGTGCCTGGCGTCATCCTTTACCTCAGGCTTTTCTTGCCTTTGTCTCCCGCTGCATATCTTTGTTCATTTGCTCCGAGTACTGTTCTGAGGAAGAATGGGCTGTGTTTGGGGTGTTCCCAGTGTTTGTCTGTTGTAAGGAAGGGCCTTTGGGGGACCCCACTGACTTCCTTGTGAAG
Organism: Callorhinus ursinus; assembly: GCF_003265705.2. Classification (NCBI taxonomy): domain Eukaryota; kingdom Metazoa; phylum Chordata; class Mammalia; order Carnivora; family Otariidae; genus Callorhinus; species Callorhinus ursinus. The sequence goes on along the minus strand of NW_027397161.1, from coordinate 1,173,847 downwards.
TGGGGGGTGGGGCTTATCTCAGGCACCACCTGGAAAATTTCCTTCATTCCTTGAGAGTCTGGAAAGATGCAGAAATGTAAGAAATAAAAGTAAATACATAAAAAGTAGTTTATCCCATAAGCCACTAGAAAAACACATAGCTGTCTTTTTAAGCGGTCAGATCCTGTTGGTCAGTCTTGGTATTCTGGCCAAACGGAATCAATTATCTTTGTCCCAGTTGTTGAAATAAAACATTGTAACCATATTTGACTATAACCTATGTCCAAATAGAACTGTTCCACTTCTACTTTATTATTTTCTGACAAGTCACATCCCATTATGATGGTAGAAAAATCCCCATTCCTTATGTTTTCCTTTGGCTAGGTTTCTCTCTCACTTGCTGTGTGGCACGAACAAATGTACTTTGGCTACTCTGATGACCTGGTAGGGTTTTGTTTCTCGTATTGGTTTCAGGGAACAGGAATTCAGTTAAGCATTAATAAGACCACTGGGACCACTGAGGGTGATGGAGGAGGGGGGCAGGGCCACTTGCCTTTTCACATCAGCATGCAGCTCCCAGGTCACTAACTCAGTCTGTTCATCTGATTGGCTCAGGCCAGTCTTCAGACTTAAACCACTGAGTCACGTGTCTCCTTCTGGCCCAGTAGAGTCAAAATTGGGGGGCTCTTGAGCTGCATACACCCACTGTTTTCGGGCTGGTGGGCACCTCTTTATCACAAATGAAGGTGTATTAGCAGTTTGTATTTTGTTTCTTCACTCTCTGAAAAGAAACACAAAACAGCCAGACCCAAACTTTATGCATTTTTGAGTCTGCTTTTGTGGACTAATGTTTTAATTTTCTTTATCTGAAAGCCTGATGCCATTGATTCATCTGTTGTTGTGTGCATGTGCACGCACACGTGTGTTTGTGTACCTTTGTATATACACTGTGGTCGTGATCTCTGGTACAGACATATTGGACTGGAAGTCAGGAGACTGGGGCCAGCCTGGGACACCAGGCTTTTTTCTTGACCTTCTCTATTCAAGTCGCTTCTCCATGGAAGATGCTGGATTTTTCACCTGTAAAATGAGGAGTTTGGCTATATCAGTGGTTATCAACCTTGGTTGCCCATTAGAAATACCTGGAAGCTTTTAAGTAATACCAGTGCTCAGACAGTGCCTGGCAGACTTGAATCAGACTCTGGGGAGTGGGGCCCGGACATTAGCTTGCTTGCTTTTCTTCCTTTCTTCTTTTTTTTAAGCTCCTTGCAGTTAGAGTTGAGAAGCACTGGGCCACACGATCTTTAAGAAATCTGCCAATTAAAAAAAAAAAAAAAAAGAAAGAAACCTTCCAGCCCTAAAAATTCCATGAGCTCTGCACTAAAATGCCCGCTGTGTTTTATGCCGTGAAGCCAAAGGTATGGAGGGGAATTCAGTCTCCTCATTATGATTTCTATGGTTTGTTAGCAAGAACATCATTAGCATCAACGATATTTCCCTGTGGACACACAAATCAGTGCAGATGACTAACTTACCATTTAACAAATTGTACATTACAATGCAAAAGTGTCTTCGGTAAATAAATAACCCTGGTCTAATTGAGTGGCAGTGTTCTGTTTTTAAGGATATTCTGTTATTAAGGATATTAGCCCAACACACAGGAAGACTATGAAAAAGCTAGCAATTGTTACTGATACCTGCGTGGTGTTCTACAATTAGTAGGAGATTTCATATGCTTTGTTTCGCTTGAGCCACAAAATTCCAGTTTCATCTTAGATTGGCTGCTTGTAAGCCTGTTATTTTTTCAGCTAGAAAGAGGGTAGGGTAGAGGGGGAAGCAGGAACGTGAACGCTGGCCATAACATGATCTAATACGACATAAGAGCAAGGCCTGATCCGGGGCCTGCAAGGTCTTCGGTGGTAGAATTCCCTAGGTTATGGAGGCCGATGACTTAAACATATGCCATGTAAAGTGAGGAGGTAAACTGTGTTTGCTGTACGGGGGTCCTGTATATCACTCTACGGATGCATCTTGTAACGGGAAGACCACTGGGCAACAAGGGACGGGATCTGGATTCAAGGCCTGAAAGTGTATTTCCAGGCTGAGCAGCTGAGCACACAGGATCAGGGGTCTCTCTATGCTGTAGGCTCAGGAGGTCAGAGTTTAAGTTTAGCACATGCCTGGATGTAGCCAGCTCTTAATGAGCATGTTCTGGAGGCTGTTGGACACATACGTTTAGGGCAGTGTCTGGGGCTGAGACATATAATGGACATGGTAGTGACCATGTGCCATCGGAGTCAGTCCAACAAGACTGAGAACCAAGTCTCCTGGAGACTCACAAGTACTGACTCTAAGCCCCAGTTTGCTTGTCTGTAGAGTGAGTATAATAATATCTTCCTTGTAGAAAGGTGAAGTGGGGTATTGCAAGGAAAATGTCGAGTATGTATGTGGCAAATACGGGACACTCAGTGAATGTTAGGTAAAACTGTTATAACAATAAGTGCCCACAGTGAGCATCCCTCTAATGGAGGGATAAAGTAGCACACAAAGAACTTGCATGTGAGAGGGAGCAAGGGAAGCTCCCTGAAAGAAGAACAAGAAAACATACAGAAAGTAAGGAGGGGACGGACAGAAATGGCATCAGTGAGAATCAAGACAGGCTCAGGGAGGGGAGGAAATTGTGAAGGCTGTAGAGATGCCACTGTGTCTCTTCACAAAAGTTTTCTGAGGTGGGCACTCTCAGTGTCACCCCGTGATAGGAGAGAGGCCCATGACCACACTACTAATTAGTGCTGGAATTAGGATTTGTACCTGTCTATAACCTGGGCTGTTCTACAGACTTTCTAAGTAGCTGTGTTCTCCTAAGCAAGTTACTTAACCTCTCGGAACTTCAACTTTCTTAGGTCGAAAATGGGGATGATACTCTTTATCTGAAGGTTCAGTGAAAATGAGCATAAACGGTCTAGCATAGAACCTAGCACGCAGGTGATATTTAATAAATGGCGTAGTAACTCTACTGATAATGGCGATAATGATGACAATGATGATGGCCATGGTGGTGGTGATGATGATGATGATGATGATGATGATGATGGCCACAATGGTGGTGTTGGTGGTGGATGATGGTAAGGATGGTGATGGTGATGATGATGATAAGGATG
>NW_027397161.1:1158413-1170697 GCF_003265705.2 Callorhinus ursinus | reverse complement strand
GATGGTGGTGGATGATGATGACAGTGATGGTGATGGTGATATTGGTGATGGTGGTGGAGATGATGACAGTGATGGTGATGATGATGATGACCGTGATGATGGTGACAATGTTGGTGGCCATGATGATGGTGATGAAGGTGATGATATTGATTCCGATGATGGTAATGATGATGATGGTGATGACACCTAGATTCTTGGACTTCCAGTTATCTACTTATATATTGAGGGACGTGGTCTGGAAGTGCCTGCTATGAGGGGATTGGAGGTCTTGTGACAGGTTCTGGTCGAGAACATTGGCTGCCATGTGTGAAGGTCTGCATCACTTTTGAGAGGTGATAAACAAGCTCATCCAAGCACCTTTGGGAAGAGCCTAACAATTTGCTTTATGTTTGGAGAAATATGGGGAGAGTTGTGATTTTAGGCTTGGGGAAGGTGGTCCTGGTCAGGGGCCCTGCTGTGTGGATGCAGAAAGGAGAGTAGCAAAGGGTGTGAATGAGTCAAATAGGGGAAGCACAGATGAATCATAAATCTGAGGAGAAATGCACCTATAGCTGTTCTACCAAGTTAGGAAAGATTTTCACTCAGATGCTTGGTATTTTAGTAAGCTAGAACCCTCATATGCCTCTAATGAGAGAATTAGTTATTTCTCTTGAAAGTTCTAAATATGCTACTACTCTTTAGACTCAGTAACTCAGATTGGAGTAATCTATCCTAAAGAAATGCTTTTAAATACGGAGATGAGTACTGATGTGTGAAGATGTTTAACAGTTTCTTTATAATGTGGAAAAACTAAAACCATGTATGTGACCAGTAGCAGCAGAGACTGGTCACATCAGTGTGGTATCAGCAGCCTCCAGAGATGGTCATGAGGAAGTTTTACTGGCTCAGGAAATGTTCACAGTGGAATGCCAATGTCTGATAGAAAATGCAGGGGGGCGGACTGAGGCTACAGATTGAACTCAACTATGTCTAAAAATAAGTAATTATGCAAAGAAAAACATTAGAAGAAAATGCGTCTATAATGATTTTTTTTTGTTCATGCATCTCTGCATATTCCAATTTTATGCCATAAGATTTTATTGCTCATATAACCAGAAAAAAAGTTATCAAAATCTGGGACTTTGGAAATTTGTGGTTTCTTCTCTGCATTTTTACAAGGTGATCTTCTGACTTTGAGTGAAGCCGCATGACCTTGGCGTACACTTCTTGTATGAAATACTGTTGTTTCTTGGCAGCGTGTCCTGGGTATGAGGAAGTTGGTCTGTGATCTCTGCAAGGAGCTTCTTCCTGACTGACTCTGTGGGCAGTGGTGGGCTTTCTCTCTCCCTTCACTGCTAGCCTACACAGGGAGCCCGCCCCTCTCTCTGATTCCTTCCATTCTGAGATACTCTGCCCTCAGAAGTGCTGCAGGCACTGTTCTCGGTGTTCTTAACCAGTCTTGGGACTGGAGGGTGGAGCATCACTATCAGAAGCACCACTGGGTGAGGGAGCTGGGGGTGGTGCCTTGACGTCCCCAGGGACCTTCCAGGACCAGTGTCAGAGAACTGCATGGCTCATATATATATATATTTTAAGATTTTATTTATTTATTTGACAGAGAGAGACACAGCGAGAGAGGGAACACAAGCAGGGGGAGCGGGAGAGGGAGAAGCAGGCTTCCTGCTGAGCAGGGAGCCCGATGTGGGGCTCGATCCCAGGACCCTGGGACCATGACCTGAGCCGAAGGCAGACGCTGAACGACTGAGCCACCCAGGCGCCCCCGCACAGCTCATATTTGTACTGATGAACTTTCATGTGTAGACGGGTGGATGTGTAGACAGATATCTTCTTATGCTCTTCTGCAGGAGGAAGGGCCTGGATTGGTAACCTGGGATGAGTCTGGTTTGTTAGGGAGGCCCCGTGCCCCTGGAGTTCATTTTCCTCATTGGTGTTCTGTGATGGAGAAACGGTGGGAGACCCAGGGCCACGGCAGGGACTGCGGTAGCTGGAGGAGGGCCGATGGGCAGCTGGACCTCATTTACTGCAGGGGCCTGGGGATCCCAGCCGCAGGGTTTTGTGAGTCCTTTGTGTGTGGACAGTGGGAGAAGGAGAAGCAACAGCAGTCTGACTAAGCAGTGGGTGGTCTTTGCGGGATTGTGTGGACCAGGCAGGGACAGCTCAGAGCCAGGCATCCCAGGGCTGCAGGGGGCTCCCGGTTCCCTCCCATATGCTGCTGTGTCCATGGGCACCTCAGGCAGGTCATCTTCCTCTGTCTGTCCTCAGTGTTTTCCCTGGAAAGTGGAGACATTAGAATGTGTGGTCTCCAGAGTCCTTGTCACCTCAACGTGCAGTGAGTCCAGCACCGGGGCAGCCAGGCCGAGGCCCTGGTGTCGCCAGGTGATGGCCTTGCTCTGTGTCTCCACGGGGGCTGCTCTTTTTTGCCTACCCCCTCCTTAGTTTCTAGCCAGTGCTCCCCTCCCACACATGCCTCTTCATCCTCTCTGAGCTGTGATCATAGCCTGCCTTTGAACGTGGTGCAGCCCTGAGAGCTAAGCGCAGCGCCACCAGCTAGTTGATGGAGATGTGTTCTGGATTCACCTCATGCCAGGCCAGCATGAGCCCACTGCTGGGATGAGAGGCTCTGGGAGCATACCCCCATGGGGAGCTGGCATGGCTGGTGTTCTCTGGGCCTAGGCTTGAAAGTCAGGCCCATCTGGGCTTGAATCCCAAGTCTGCCAGCCTGTTAGCCTCTCTGAGCATCCGTTTCCTCACCTGGAAGGTGGGGGTGTTGCAGGGTTGTTGGGAGCATAGGGTGAGAGGCTGAGCTGCTAGGCACCGCTGTGGCTCCTGTACTCACCCTGGGGACGAGTGTGGAGGTGGTATGTATGCGGGGCTTTTGGAAATCTTAGTACTCAGGCCACACCCTTGTCAATTAAATCAGATTTGGGGATGAGGCCGGGCACCGCAGATTCCCCTGTGAGCGATTTCTAGCCTGGGAGTCGTGCTTGAGCACCGCTGGGCCTCAGGGGAGAGGCCCGCTGTGGTGCCCGGTAGCAGAGGTGGGAGCATGCAGGCTGACATGCCCTGGTGAGGCTTTGCCGGAAGGATGTGCACTAAGGTTTGCTTCATTCCATGGTTAGAAGTGGTGTCACAGCTGAACGCAAGTGCCTGGGAGAGAATTAACCTTCCCTCAGAGCCACGCACCCCACTTTTCAACCACTTCTTCTACTCCCAGTTTCTACAACTAAAGAAAAAATGTAAAAATCCATCCATTCAGACTTGGAGGAGAATTGGAATATTTCCAAATGGAGGAAATTTAGTCATAGATGTGAAGTTTTGACCTTGCTGAGAGAATTCAGGATGTGAATAATATACTCCAAAGGATTCAAAATGGGATTCTGTTTTTATCATACTTTCCTGGGAGGCCAGATTTAACTCCTTGGAGAAGGGAGGTTTTAGAGTGCGTGTCCGTCACCATGTGCTAGGTGCAGTACTGTGTGTGGGCCCCCACCCTACTCCACCCTTTTTGTATCCTTCTTTTTCAGGCAGCGATGTTTGTCTTAGGCTGATGTGGGTGGGATCTCCTGTGGGAGGAGTCCTGCTAGAGCTAAGGTGGCAAGGGTTTCTTTCACTGGTGATTCCAGAGATGCTTTGCCGGAGTTAAGTGGGAAGCAGAATTAGGAAAAAATGACAGAGCCTAGAATTTTTGCAGTCAGATAAGGAGGACTTTACGAAGTGAAGATTCTGAGAAAGGATTCAGAAAACTCATCATCAACCAGTTACAGTTCGTCTGGTCCTATTGAAACAATAAATATTATTGAGTCCATCTAGTATATAAGATGTATGGACCTTGTTTGGTTCTCAAGTCAAACAATTCAACTGTAAGATGACATTTTTGCTTTTAATAATTTTTTTATTTTTAAAAGGACTTTATTTATTTATTTTAGAGCAAGAGAACTTGTGCATGTGAGTGGGGGGACGGGCAGAGGGGGAGAGAATCCCAAGCAAACTCCCTGCTGAGCGCTGAGCCTGAGGCTGGGCTCCATCTCACGACCTTGAGATCATGACCTGAGCTGAAATCAAGAGTCGGACCCTTAACTCACTAAGTCAACCAGGTGCCCCAAGATGACATTTTAAAAAGTCAGTTGGAGAAAATTTTTCTTTTTTTAAAGATTTTATTTATTTGACAGAGAGAGACACAGCGAGAGAGGGAACACAAGCAGGGGGAGCGGGAGAGGGAGAAGCAGGCTTCCCGCGGAGCAGGGAGCCCGATGCGGGGCTCGATCCCAGGACCCTGGGATCATGACCTGAGCTGAAGGCAGAGGCCCAACAACTGAGCCACCCAGGTGCCCCATTTTTTTAAAGATTTTATTTATTTATCTGCCAGAGACAGTGAGAGAGGGAACACAAGCAGGGGGAGAGGCAGAGGGAGAAGCAGGCTCCCCACTGAGCAGGGAGCCCGATGTGGGGCTTGGTCCCAGGACCCCGGGATCATGACCTGAGCCGAAGGCAGATGCTTAACCATCTGAGCCACCCAGGTGCCCCAGTTGGGGAAAATTTAACAGTAATTGGGTATTAGAAATTTATGTATAAAGAACTGTTGTTCATTTTGCTAGATGTGATATTGGGTTTGTAATTTTATCTTTTAAAGTCCTCATCTGTTAGAGATATGCAGTAGGTGTATTAGCTTTTCTTTAACTTACTCCAGCTCCTCCCAGAAGTGGGTTGGGGGGCAGGAGGAATGACTATTGCACTTGGTCAATGGATGCAGGAACATGAATCATATTGTTCACTCTACTTCTGTGTGTGTTTGAAAATTGTCACAGTAAAAACTTAAAATTTGCTGCCACCATGCTGGTTGCCCTAGTCATAGTGTAGTGTGTTTTGTTTTGTTTTTCCAGAATGCTTGGATCTCTCCAAGGCAGCTCGTGGAGGTGGTAGTGAGGGGACCTAGAAGGGAGTGGAGATTAACCAGCTGTCTTCTGTGTTTTCCCAAAGTGGGCTCTGAACACAGCAGTTAACAGAGGGAGGGGGTGGGGACTGCGTTCATTACCCGCTGCACATAGGGCTAGGTTAGGCTAACACAATAAAATATCGGAAGTGTGAGTGCTCACTGTGCGGGAAGGCCTTGTGTAATATATTCATGCACGAAATATCTATGCTTTTCGGTTTTTAATACATTGACAGTAACGGGGTCTGTTCATGCATTTCGTTATGATCTGACGTGTAGCCATACTTCTCCTGTGGCTAACGATAAAGAGAAATAGAATTGTCATCTTTGACATTTGATTCACTCACCACTTTTTGAGTGAACAATGGTCCAGGTGTAAGTAAGAGATAATTACTGTGCCTACTGCGTGTTGCTGTGGGTAAGTGAGGGCGGCCTCGGGGAGCGGGCTGCCCTGGTCTGCAAGCCGGAGGACGGCCAGCTTGTACGTCTCATGGGTGGGGGCAAGGGTGGGCCGGCAGGAGGCCCTGGCATAGTGTGTTGTAGTCACTCGTGTGGAGCTTCTTGCCCCAGGAGCTTCTGCGCCTGTGCCGGGCTGTCGTCCACTCTCTGTGGAGCACCCTGCACGTGGGAGGAAATGTGTCAGTATTTTGTGGTCGAAGACAAAAGTTCTAAAGACAACCGTGTCATGGTGTGGGCATGTAGTGCTGTTCCCAGCCACATGGGTCTGGGGCAGCTGCAGGGTGCAGTGATTTTGTCTCCAGACCATCTCAGCAGAGCTGGCTGGCCCAGGCTGCTCTGGGTGGTGGGTGCCCGAGAATCTCTGCGTGGAGCCATGCTTCCTCCCTGTCCTGGGAACCGGCAAAGAGAAAGATGATGCGCGTTGGGAGGGGCAGTGAGGGCCCGTACGGAGGGGGAGATGGTCCTGCAGTGTGGGAAGCCGGGTTTCAGGACTTTTCACTGTGAGGGATGAGAGCCAGGGTCTGAGCCTTGACACCAAAGGAGTTGTAGTTAGTACTTTCATGCCAAGTCTGCAAAGTGCCACTCACTGGCCGTTTTTGTCAATAAAGGTTTATTGGCACACTGCCACACCCATCCGGTCACACTCCAGGGCAGCTCTCCAGGCACGAGGGCTCAGACGACACACGGCCCACTCAGCCAAAATCGTGTGCTCCCTGGTCCTTCTCAGAGAAAGCTTGAGGACTCTTGGGTTTATGTCAGCTACTGTCAGCCTTTGGCGGACTGAGGAATCTTTTCCTTTGTTATCAAATTTAAATCAGTTTGAAAAAATACACGTGGACTCATTACTTCCAGTACCCTGTCAAGGTTGGGAGCTTTTAAAGCCTAGGGTGACCTGATCTGATTGGTACTGAAATGTGTCAGAGAGGAAGAGTGTGCAGGGAGCACTCCCTGGGGTCTGAGGGACTCTGGGCAGTGGCTGCTGAGGACAGTGCCCTTACGTGAAGTCAGGGCACCGGAGGCGGGCACCTCTCCCAGAGATGGTGAGCTGCCTGGGCACAGGTTGACTTCAGGTGTCCACAGTGTGTCTGGGTAAATAGACAGATGGAATAAAGACCTAGATATAAACGAATAGAGGGATTTGTTCCTTAATTATTTCCTTGGTAAATTGTGGCTCAATAAACAAAATTATTTCTAACATATCAACCTGAGGTATACACCAAAACCATTCTTGTCACAACTTTAAGAATGTTACTCAATTTACATGTTTTGTTTTAGTTTCTTACCAGATGGACATGTTTATTTCCCTTCCCTGTATAGTTTTATCTCAGCTTCACTGCATACTCAGGTTTATCACATTAAGTGATCATAGTTCTGATGGCCAGGACTTTTTAGTGGTTTAGCACGATTTTACATATTTACACGTTTAGAGGCTTTTGGGGGGGTTTTTACGTCTGGTTCTGGACTGTAGCCTCCTCCCCGCACACTTACTCCACACCGTGCCCTTGATTTCCCTGGCGCGCCCGCGGTGCCCACGATGCAAACTGCAGAGCTGGGGGCTGTTGCTGGTTGTCACTCCCGGTTCTCCGTTTGACCTTTGTCTGCTTGTGGGACAGCGTCTGTGTAACTGTCAGCCTGCTGTCTGCTTCACTGGTACCTGCTGGAACTCGAGTGGCTTGTACAAACTGGGGATGCACGGAGGCCCCGGGTCCTGTGGGGTGCAGGGGCTCTGACTGACTCTAGAAAACTCCCCTCCTGGGAGCAGAGTACACGTTGTTCCTGATCTGTGTATCGGTGCATTTAAGGAACCATTTCCATACATTTGGGTGTTTTTTCTATAACCAGAACATGAGTCCCCCGAGGCCCATCACCACCCGCCTTCCCCTGGAACCGCCCTTCTTGGTAGGCGGCTTCTCGGCGAGCCTGCACGAGCCGCCCCCCATCCGCAGCCTCTCTACCGTTCCTCCGTCCGTAGCATCTGACCAGTCTGGATGTTAGTTACTGTGGTCTGTCTGCCGGCTGGAAGGTGGACAGCAGGCGTGCAGGGTCTTGCCTGTCTTGCTGTCTGATGTTGCCCGGTGTCTACAACCACCCACCACAAAGTTGGCGCAAAGCAGATGTTGCTCAATGATTGGTATTTATTTTGTGTTAATGACACAAGTTGCTCTAAGCTTTCCCTCAGCTAGTTTGATCAGAGTCATGCGTGTAAGTGGTTTTAAGCATTCAGTCCATGTGAGGTTATGATAAAAGCAACAGACCCTGGCTTCCCCTCCCCAGGCCCCCAGCCCTGGGAGCACCACTCGACTGTTCTGTTGACCTCACACTTCCGCCCTATTTCCTTCTGGGTCCCCTGGTCCTTCTCTGTGGAGCCTCTGCTGAGATGGCCACAGCTTCGTCATTGCCTCCCACAGTGCCAGGGCCCTCCCATCGCTTCTCCCTCACCCAGTTCCAGGCCCTGTGTGCCAAAATTTTGCTTCAGTGTTAACGATCCTAACATCCGTTCTGTAACTCTGGCTGCAGGTTGATCTTAGGCAGTTTTCCAACATCGTGGCTGTGAAAACAGTGCTTGTTAAGAAGCTGAGTGGGAGTCTCTGACTGCCCTGTGCCCTTAGAGGAGGGGGGCTTTGTCCAGTTCGCATCATCTCCATTTTGACTTCACAGTTGCCCCCAATCATGCCACTTTGGGTTGGTGTACTTGGGCCCTTTTCTTAGTTTTTGTTTTCTAAGCTCCTGGTCACTTTTTCCCTGTCTCTATCCTCGGGGCGCCTGGGTCATTAAGTGTCTACCTTCAGCTCAGGTCGTGATCCCAGGGTCCTGGGATCGAGCCCCGTGTCAGGCTCCCTGCTCCACTAGGAGCCTGCTTCTCCCTCTGCCCTCCTCCTGCTTGTGCTCTCTGTCTCTGTCAAATAAATAAAATCTTATAAAAAAAAAAAAGTCTTTACCCTCATCCCCTCCGGACCTCACTTATACCATCTGTTTATCAAGTCTCACTCCCAGAGGGTTCCTTCTAAGAATTCAAGGCTCCAGCCTGCTGGCACGGGGCCACCTTGCGCCCTCCTCCACAGCGGATGCTGGGTGGCTCCTGTTACTGTCTGTGAGTGGCAGGGCCTTCAGCTGCAGTGCAGTGCTGTGGCCAGGACCAGGCTGCGGAGGGCAGGGATGCCAGCCTCCTTGTCCTGCACATGGAGCTGTACCAGGTTTGCAGCAGGAAGGGTTTGCACACAGTAGGAATTGCTCTGGGTCTGACACTTACCATTTCTCATGCCCGCCTCCCATTGTCTGCTGCGAGTCCTTGCGTTCCTAGAAGAGGGCACAGTGCCCTTGACCCCACGGGCCAGTCTGCTCACACTCTCTCACTGAGCCCTACTCCAGAATTTCATAGCTACTCTTCAGGGGACAAAACAACTCTCACCATTTCCTGCCGCCTGTGGAGGAACAAAACAAGTAAGGCACCATGCTTTGCAGCGTCTGCCTTGAGTCCTGCTAACAAACACTGGAAACTTCACCTACCCTCATGCCTGGCTTCGTGGGGGAACTTGGGTCGGCACGAACATCCTGGGAAAAACAGTTGAACCAATTCATTTACAAGTCCACATAGACTCCTAAGAATAGTAGGTGTAAGTAGAGTGCTCAGGTCTTGGTTATCCACCTTGACATGGAGAACCCACAAGTCAAAGCACCGCATTAGCTGAGATTAAGTGTACTTACGTCAGTGCTGTATCTCTTGGGAAGATTGTTTTCTTTTTCATTTTTATTGTTATGTTAATCACCATACATTACATCATTAGTTCTTGATGTAGGGTTCCCTGATTCATTGTTTGTGCATAACACCCAGTGCTCCACGCAGAACGTGCCCTCTTTAATACCCATCACCAGGCTAACCCATCCCCCCCCCCCCCTCCCCTCTAGAACCCTCAGTTTGTTTTTCAGAGTCCATCGTCTCTCATGGTTCGTCTCTCCCTCTGACTTACTCCCCTTCATTCTTCCCCTCCTGCTATCTTCTTCTTTTTCTTTTTTCTTAACATATATTGCATTATTTGTTTCAGAAGTACAGATCTGTGATTCAACAGTCTTGCACAGTTCACAGCGCTCACCATAGCACATACCCTCCCCAATGCCTATCACCCAGCCACCCCATCCCTCCCACCCCCCACCACTCCAGCAACCCTCAGTTTGTTTCCTGAGATTAAGAATTCCTCATATCAGTGAGGTCATAGGATACATGTCTTTCTCTGATTGACTTATTTCAGTCAGCATAACACCCTCCAGTTCCATCCACGTCCTTGCAAATGGCAAGATCTCATTCCTTTTGATGGCTGCATAATATTCCATTGTGTATATATACCACATCTTTATCCATTCATCTGTCAATGGACATCTTGGTTCTTTCCACAGTTTGGCTATTGTGGACATTGCTGCTATAAACATCGGGGTGCACGTACCCCTTCGGGTCCCTACATTTGTATCTTTGGGGTAAATACCCAGTAGTGCAATTGCTGCATCGTATGGTGGCTCTATTTTCAACTGTTTGAGGAACCTCCATACTGTTTTCCAGAGGGGTTGCACCAGCTTGCATTCCCACCAACAGTGTAGGGGGGTTCCCCTTTCTCCGCATCTCCGCCAACATCTGTCGTTTCCTGACTTGTTCATTTTAGCCATTCTGACGGGTGTGAGGTGGTATCTCATGGAGGTTTTGATTTGGATTTCCCTGATGCCGAGCGATGTTGAGCACTTTTTCATGTGTCTGTTGGCCATTTGGATGTCTTCTTTGGAAAAATGTCTGTTCATGTCTTCTGCCCATTTCTTGATTGGATTATTTGTTCTTTGGGTGTTGAGTTTGATAAGTTCTTTATAGATTTTGGATACTAGCCCTTTATCGGATATGTCATTTGCAAATATTTTCTCCCATTCTGTCGGTTGTCTTTTGGTTTTGTGAACTGTTTCTTTTGCTGTGCAAAAGCTTTTTGTCTTCATGAAATCCCAATAGTTCATTTTTGCCCTTGCTTCCCTTGCCTTTGGGGATATTTCTAGGAAGAATTTGCTGCGGCTGAGGTCGAAGAGGTTGCTACTTCTGTTCTCTTTTAGAATTTTGATGGACTCCTGTCTCACGTTTAGGTCTTTCAACCATTTGGAGTCTGTTTTTGTGTGTGGTGTAAGGAAATGGTCCAGTTTCATTCTTCGGCATGTGGCTTATCCAATTTTCCCAACACCATTTGTTGAAGAGACTGTCTTTATTCCATTGGACATTCTTTCCTGCTTTGTCAAAGATGAGCTGACCATAGAGTTGAGGGTCCATTTCTGGGCTCTCTGTTCTGTTCCATTGATCTATGTATCTGTTTTTGTGCCAGTACCATACTGTCTTGATGATGACAGCTTTGTAATAGAGCTGGAAGTCCGGAATTGTGATACCGCCAGCTTTGCTTTTCTTTTTCAATATTCCTCTGGCTATTTGGGATCTCTTCTGGTTCCATACAAATTTTAGGATTATTTGTTCCATTTCTTTGAAAGAAATGGATGGTATTTTGATGGGGATTGCATTGAATGTGTAGCTTGCTCTAGGTAGCATTGACATCTTCACAGTGTTTGTTCTTCCAATCCGTGAGCATGGAACGTTTTTCCATTTCTTTGTGTCTTCTTCAATTTCTTTCATGAGTATTTTATAGTTTTCTGAGCACAGATCCTTTGCCTCTTTGGTTAAATTTATTCCTAGGTATCTTATGGTTTTGGGTGCAGTTGTAAATGGGATCGACTCCTTAATTTGTCTCTCTTCTGTCTTGTTGGTGTATAGGAATGCCACTGATTTCTGTGCATTGATTTTATATCCTGCTACTTTACTGAATTCCTGTATGAGTTCTGGCAGTTTTGGGGTGGAGTCTTTTGGGTTTTCCACATACAGTATCATATCATCTGCAAAGAGTGAGACTTTGACTTCCTCTTTGCCGATTTGGATGCCTTTGATTTCTTTTTGGTGTCTGATTGCTGTGGCTAGGACTTCTAATACTAGGTTGAATAGCAGTGGTGATAGTGGACATCCCTGCCGCGTTCCTGACCTTAGGGGAAAGCTCTCAGCTTTTCCCCATTGAGAATGATATTCGCTGTAGGTTTTTCATAGATGGCTTTTATGATCTTGAGGTATGTACCCTCTATCCCTATACTCTGAAGAGTTTTGATCAAGAAAGGATGCTGGACTTTTTCAAATGCTTTTTCTGCATCTATTGAGAGGATTGTATGATTCTTGTTTTTCTTTTGTTAATGTATTGTATCACGTTGATTGATTTGCGGATGTTGAACCAACCTTGTAGCCCAGGGATAAATCCCACTTGGTCGTGGTGAATAATCCTTTTAATGTACTGTTGGATCCTATTGGCTAGTATTTTGGTGAGAATTTTTGCATCCATGTTCATCAAGGATATTGGTCTGTAATTCTCCTTTTTGATGGGGTCTTTGTCTGGTTTTGGGATCAAGGTAATGGTGGCCTCATAAAATGAGTTTGGAAGTTTTCCTTCCATTTCTGTTTTTTGGAACAGCTTCAGGAGAATAGGTATTAATTCTTCTTTAAATGTTTGGTAAAATACCCCTGGGAAGCCATCTGGCCCTGGGCTTTTGTTTCTTGGGAGATTTTTGATGACTGCTTCAATTTCCTTAGTGGTTATAGGTCTGTTCAGGTTTTCTGTTTCTTCCTGGTTCAGTTTTGGTAGTTGATACATCTCTAGGAATGCACCCATTTCTTCCAGGTTATCTAATTTGCTGGCATAGAGTTGCTCATAATATGTTCTTATAATTGTTTGTATTTCTTTGGTGTTGGTTGTGATCTCTCCTCTTTCATTCATGATTTTGTTGATTTGGGTCATTTTTCTTTTTGATAAGTCTGGCCAGGGGTTTATCAATCTTGTTAATT
>NW_027397161.1:1118596-1153413 GCF_003265705.2 Callorhinus ursinus | reverse complement strand
GGAGGGTTCCACCCCCCGCTTAGCCACTGGAGCGACGTCCCTCCGCGGAGCCGACTTCTAAAAGGTCCGATTTTGTGCTCCGCGGCTCTAGCAGTTGCCAGAAGCGGCCGACGGAGGCCCCCTCCCCCGCCGTCTATCCTCCCGAATATCGCCTCGGATTCACTTCTCCGCACGTCCTACCTTCCAGAAAGTGATCGCTTTTCTGTTCAGAGAGTTGCTGCTATTCTTTTCTTCGATCTCCTGTTGAGTTCGTAGGTGTTCAGGATGGTTTGATCCCTATTCAGCTGAATTCCTGGGACCAGACAAAATCCAGGTCTCCTACTCCTCCGCCATCTTGCCTGTAATCGGGAAGATTATTTTCTGAACATTGTCTTTGCCAGTGAGGATGGCACAGGAGAAGGCTGGATACTTGAATGGAGACGGGACCCAAACAAACAGTTAAAAATCCCCATAGACATTCCTATTTGCAGAAATAGGTAAAAAAGTGTAATACAGATTAATAATTATTGAAAGTCATTCAAGAGTGATTTTTTCCTACCTAGTCCTGTTCTCAAATTAAAACTGATTTTTTAAGACCAAAGTTTTATAACAAAAATGTACTTTTTCATTCATTTCCATTTACCCTAAGACAGACTCCCTCTCCACTGTTGTATAAGAGAGTTGGCCATCCTGCACCTGCAGAATAAGGTGCTTGCTAATGAAGTAGTGGCAACTAGGGACAGCATCTCTCTGGGATGCTTCATCACTGTCAGGTAGGGAATCACAGTGACTCTCCGAGGGCTTCAGTGTTGGTACAGTGTCTTGTTGGCACGGCTTGTTTTGAGCAGAAGGTGCTGGCTGGCAAAATCCAAAGGGCAGAGTTTTATGGAAACCTTATTTGTTTTTCCATTCTACAAATAATGTTCTTCATTAAAGAAAAAAATGGAAAGTGCAGAAGAGCAAAAAGAAGACGAGGGATTCATGGTTCTGTCACTTCCTACAACCATTGTTACTTTTGACCTCTTTTTTCCCCTAGTATATTTCCCACACTTGGACATGTTTTATGCATTTATAAGCATAGTTGTTATTAGCATTCTGTCTTGAAATTACGTAGTAAATATTTTCCTATGTTATTTCATGATCTTTCTAAATATACCTTTAACCGAGTAGTTTTGGGCCCTAAAATTAATGGGAAAACACAATCCCCTTTAACTGGAAAAGTCATTCATTGACCATTTTTTAAAAAGATTTATTTATTTGAGAGAGAGAGAGCCAGAGCGAGCATGTGTGTGCACACGCCAGGGGAGGGGCAGAGGGAGAGGGAGAGAGAGAATCTGAAGCCGACTCCCCGCTGAGCAGAGAGCCCAATATGGGGCCCGATCCCGGGACCCAGAGATCACGACCTGAGCTAAAATCACGAGTAGGATGCTTAACTGACTGAGCCACCCAGGGGCCCTCATTCACCATTTTGTGAGGAGACTTTTGTTGAACAAGTATCTAGTGCTAGGCTCCTGAATAATAATGATGGGAAAACACTCTGCTAACTCCACCTTATGGGGGAAGAGGAAAGCTCAGGCTTAGAGTTAAGGGTAGGGAGGAGGAGAGTGAGCTCTAGAGAGAAGTTCTAGGCAAGCATTCGCTCAGTGTTTGTAGTGTGGCTTTCACGGTCCTCACCTGCGGTGTCCAGACAAACCTCCATCGTCAGTAGGGCCACGTTAGGTATGCTGTCCGCCCACCACTATTCACTTTAGAAGAAATGAAATGTGTAGAACAAGTTAATTATGGGAACACTGTTTATAAAAATGTCACCTTCCAGTAGAACTTCCAAAGAATTGATTAATCCAAAGATAATTAGACAGCTCTGGAGCATAAACACACACACACACACACCCCTTTCCAATTCTCTCTTGCAAAGATAGCACTCATATACAAGCTGTAAAATTAGCACACATTCAGAAGACACAGCACAGTGCCACTCAAATACTCTTATACAATTCCTACATAAAATATTAACTCATGTAATCCAGTAGCACATTAAAAGAATACTATGTCAGAACCAACTAGGGGCTCATTCCAAGAATAAAGAATGATTCAATAGTAAGAAGTTAATACAGTTTATCATATTGATGGCTTAAAGGAGAAATACAGGTATTTATTTACAAAAAGATTTGAGAAAATTCAACATCTATTTTTTGATAAAGATTCTTAATAAAGTAGGAATAAATGGAAAATTCCTTAACATGAGAAGTTTTATAGGTAGGTAGAGAAATTGATAGACAAGTGTTAGAACCCAGCATAATGACATGGATTTCAGCATTCATACATGCACACATGTGTGCACAAATGAGTATTAGCTGTCAGCTGTTATTTAGCATAGCTTTGGCACTATCAACCCAGGGGTTCTCACCCTTGCTGCTGGGCATCACCTGGGAGCTTTTAAGAGCTTCCATTGTCTCCATTCTGCCCCAGGTCAATGGAATCAGAATCTCTGGGATTGAGACCACTGTATTAGCAAATCAAATAAATGTGAAAAATATAAGAGGTATAAAACCAAAAGAAAGAGACAATATGATCATTATTTCCAGGTAATATGGTTATATACCTGGAAAACCTAAATGAACCCATTGAATTACTACTGACGGTATTTGGTGGGGTGACTGGTTACACATTTAATGGAGAAATGAGCTTTCCTATCTACCAACAACTAAGGGAAAACATAATGGGAGATGCTTAAACCATTTGGAAATAATCTGAAGAATGTATGTCATGTATGGAATACCCTCTCAAACTCTGCTGAGGGAATTCTGCTTCTGAGTATGGTGACCAGCTTGCAACAGACCAGTTTTACCCTAAAGCTAATATATGTGCTGCCGAAGTGAGCACTACCCTAAAGCTAATAGAAAAGCTGGATAAACAGCAGAAAATTACCTGTGGGAGATACCAGAGAGGTACAAAGATAGCCCAAGGTTGCAGGAAGGGGAACCAGTTCTGGTGACCTGGCGTCGTTGCATTTGCCAATCAATAATCAATCCTGGCAGAGGGAGGGCAAAGGAGAAAGCAGCTGCTGGGGGTTTCAGAGTGGTCATTCAGGGTCTTTCAAGGTGTGAAACCTCTGGGGGACACCCTAGGCTTTTAATCAGGACCTCTGGAGAGCTGGGACTACCTACAGCAGGAGAAAGGATGGATAGTAATAACCCCATCTCCAGCCTGGCCACAGCAGGCTCAGGTAATCTGCCCTGCACTGCTGACTGCCAGAAGTTGAAGAAGAACTCTGTGGGGTAAGATATCAGCTTGAACCTCTTCCCTTTTTCACACACGATATCAGCATGTGGTCAAAATTGCCATGGGTGTTAAGTGACAGGACCAAGAGAGAACAGGCAGATAGCAGAGACAGATGAGGAGGTGGCCCAGGTATTGAAGTCATCAGGCTTTGGCACTGAAATAATGGTGATTAATATATTCAGAACAACAGTTGATAAGTGGAGAATTTCAGAGAAGTACAATATATAAAAAAGAACCACATGGAAATTCCAGCACTGAAGAATGTACTACGTGGATTTAGGAATGTAACCTAGGGGTTTAATAGCAGATTGGACAAAGTGGAAGTGAATGGGAAGTAGGTCAGAAGACCATATCCAGAGAGAGGAAAACATGGAAAAAAATAGAGAGAGAGACATATGGACATTGTAAGGAGGTAACATAGTGTGGATTGAAGTCCACAAAGGGGAGGAGACAGAGAATGGGGAGAAGCAAGTTTGAAGGGATAAAGACTAATAGTTTTCCAAGATGTGTGAGAGACATCAAGCAAAAACTCAAGCATTATGAACCTTAAGAAGAATACACATGCGCGTGTGCGCGCGCACACACACACGGGAATGGTATAGAAAACTTGTTGAAAATGAAAATTTAAAAATAGGGCCTAAAAACAGAAGAGGCACATAACCTCCTAGGTTATAAGACTGCATGGGAGATTGCACTACTGTCCCATGTCTCCCTTTTTACCTGCACACATCCCTATTGCTGAGTAACCTTGTGTGATGGATGGCACTCCTCGCCCATTGTCTTATTCTGGGCTCAGCTTCTGGCTTAGCTTGGCTAGTCCGGTGAGGAGGGAATAATAGAGGTGCTGGTCCTGACACTAGGGGCCGCTCCTGCTCACATGGTGGTCGTTTGAAGTCCGTGGGTTTTGGGGGTGATTCTTTATGCCATTGAGAGCTGACTTCGATAGGTAGGGGCAGCCAGAAGATAATGGAATGCTATCTTTAAAGAACTGAAAGAAGATAACTGCCAACCTAAAATTCTATACCCAGAGAAATTATCTTTAAAAAGACAGTGAAATAACCGGGTAGAAAGTCTGTGGCCATAGAGGGAAACGTGCAGTGGAGAAGGGGTGAAGAGCCGTGTGGAGGAGGTAGACTCACGGACAAATCCAGAATCTCCTCTGAGAGGTATGAGGACGGTCGGATAATTGGCAAGACAGTGTTTCTGGGTTGGAAGGTCTAATATTGTATTATGTCAGTTCTCTCAGAATTACCTTTATGTTTAAGCAATTACAATAAAACCTTAACAAATTCTCTTGGAATTAAGCAAACTAGTTTTAAAGTTCGTGTTGAGAAGTACATATGAGGCTGAACAGGAAAGTGATGAACCCAAGATGTTGTTTGCTGGCTGTGGACTGACCATCCCATGCCACAGTGCTTTATGATGATGGGGTATTCAGACCCGAGTGGTTGTGATCGTAAATAGGCAGACAGATTGAAGGAAAAGAATAGAAAGTCTAGAAATAGACCTGAATGCATATGGGTATTTAGTATATGATAATGATGACATTTTAAATCAGTGGGGGAAAAGATGTATTATTCAGTAATGATTTGGGGACAACTGGCCAGACATTTGGAAAATACAGAGCTGAGTCCCTCCCAAACTCCTTACCCCAAAATAAAATCCAGATGGTTCAAAGATTTAAAGTATAATGGGATTTTATAAGTACTAGAAGAGAACTTGGGGGAATTTTTAATAATTTTGAGAAGGAATAAATCTTTTAAGCAAGATAGAAAACACATTATCTATGAAAATTTAAAATACACATACTTTTAACTCACCAGCCCCACTCCTACAAAATTACGTGATGAATATGCTTAAGTGTATGTGTAAAGAATCAAATGTAAAATGATTCTTTGGAACATTGTAATAGAAAAACCACAAACATCTTAAATATCCTTCAAATTATGGTTCATCCTGAATATGGAACTGTATATGTGTTGATTTAGAAAGACCTCAAGACATTTTGAATGAAAAACGAAGATGCAGAACAGCTGGGATCCATATTAGAAAAAAATGAAATTGGCCCTAATTTCTTTTAGAAAAGTCAAGTCCTATACACTTAAGTGTGAAAGGTAAAACAATAAAGATTTTTATTTTTTTATTTTATTTTTTTTAAGATTTTATTTATTTATTTGACAGAGAGAGACAGCAAGAGAGGGAACACAAGCAGGGGGAGTGGGAGAGGGAGAAGCAGGCTTCCCGCGGAGCAGGGAGCCCGATGCGGGGCTTGATCCCGGGACCCCGGGACCATGACCCGAGCTGAAGGCAGACGCTTAACGACTGAGCCCCCCAGGCGCCCAAAACAATAAAGATTTTTAGATGCAAATACAATGATTTTGTGACCTTAGCCGACAAAGATTTTGAAATAGGACATAAAAATCACTAACCACAAAGGAAAGGATGGATAATTTCAACTATGTTAAAATCACGAACATTTCTTAATTAAAAAGACACTAAAAAGAGTTAAAAAACAAGTAACAGAATGGGAGAAGACATTTTTAAAATTAATTATTTTTGAGAGAGAGGGAGAGAGAGGGAGGAGAGGGAGGGGCAGAGGGATAGAGAGAGAGAGAGAGAGAGAGAGAATCTTAAGCAGATTCCACTCTCAGCACGGGGCCCTAGCAGGGCTCCATCTCACGACCCTGAGATCATGATCTGGGCTGAAATCAAGAGTTGTACACTTAACCGACTGAGCCACCCATTTGCCCCAGGAGAAGACATTTTTAACATTTATCAGCAACAAGTTTCATACTCAAAATATGTAAAGAATCCTAACAAACCATTAAGAAAAGACAGAGACAAGAAAAATTGGCATAATGTTTTAACAGGACCTTCTAAGGAGAAAATCCAGATGATTGAGAAATATATAAGATGGTGTTCTCCCTAATTATGAAATTGGAGAAATTAAATTGAGGCCACATGAAATATGGTAGATCAGCTACTCAACTGGCAAAAACTCAAAGTTTACAACTTTTGGATGTTACTGAGAATTGAGCACAGGAGAACTCAGGCCCAGTGGTGGTGGCATAAACAAGGAGTAAAAAGAAGAAAGATGAGCCCCTCACCCCCCCTTTTGTGTGACCAGTGTGTGTGTGTCCTCCCAGAAGAAGTTCTGAAGGGTGCCAAGAGTCGGCGGGCAGCAACCTGTAGATTGGTTCAGTGGGATAGGAAAAAAATTTATATTTCGTTGTAAATTTTTTTTTTTGCTGTTTTTTCAATGGGAAAAGAAGTCACCTAAGACTTCTACAATACATATTAAAAACATACTTTAAAGTATTTAAATGACATGCAGCCTTCCCAGTGTGTGTCTCACTGGTACAGAGCTGTGTTTTGCCTTCATGTATGAGGGAGAGAGAATGGTGGGGAACGTTCCTCTACGGCAAGGCTGGGGTCTGCACGGTGGGACTGTTTCGGGACATTCTTCTGCACGCTGCTGAGGTTGAACACAGAGAGACAATCTCCTGAAAGTATTTCTGGACCCCCAACTAAGTTTGCTCTTATTGTTACTCTTAGCAAGTGTCCGGAAGCAGTACTTCACAGGTGTGATAAGATTGACATGGACCAAAGGGTGTGCTCGGGGTGCCCATAAGTGCCTGATCTAGACTGCAGGGTCCTGCTTCCTGGGAGAGAGGAAGCTTCCCTCCAGTGTCTGTCTTCTGGTTCTTTTCAGTGCTTAGCACACTGCTGAGTGGTTCTGTCTGTAAGTTCTGCAGTGATCCAGAGTGGTTGTTTTTCCATGTTTTCAGCAAATGAAACAATTCATTAAATAAACTTACTATGTCTGCATGTTCAGCAGACAATAATGAACATTCTTACAACTAAGCAGTAGTTTATATCTAAGTTTCCTTTTAAGGAAGAAAAAATAAAATTCAAAGATATGCTTGAGACTTCATTGTGAGTCCACATGGGAGCCGTATATTTTTCTGCAGGGGTCAGATGTTGCACTACTGAGAAAAGAGGGGTTCTCTTGGTTCCTCTCTGCCTCTCAACAGCGTTTGGTTGCCAATTAATGTAGCACATGTGTGCCGAGCACCCCCTCTTCCTGGCATTTTGTAGGCAGTAGAATTTAGTGTAAGCAGTGGGCTAGGCTTTCTCTGTGATGTGCACGCCAGAGAAAGGAGCTGAGAGGAAGCATGTCATCTACCTGTCTCCTGCCTCCTTTCTCCCCAGGCTTTGCAGTGCTCATGGCCATGTTCTGAGGTCTCCTGGATGCTTCTGAGTCCAGACAGTGACTCGGGTGAGGACCGGTGGCCAGGGAGGTCCTCCCTCCACAGACTGATAGCTGCACCACGGCCACCTGTGAAGCAGCCGCCTGGGGAAACTGCCCCCCGCTGACTTTTCAGCCTGTTTCCCACCTCCTGTCGCCTCTGTCACCTTCCGGACATCCTCTAAATCAGACACGTTTGAGTTTTTGTTTTAGAAAATTTTGAAGCTGGAGACCAGGGAACGTAAGAACACATCACTTGGTCACAGCTGTGTTGGCCTCCCGTCATAGCCGCGGTCAGACATGTGTGTCCCGTGGATGGATATGGGGCTGAGCTGTGGCTGGGACATGAAGGGGAGAGGGCCTGCTGGGCAAGCGCTTCCTCACGCAGAGCCATCCTCCTGGCTGTAGGGTCAGTGACTTTGCCGAGTAAAACTTGCTGCTTTTCAAAGTGAGCACAAATAAGGTTGGTTGGTGGGTGTGAATAAGAGGAAGAAGATGGCAGACATTGCTGCCCGCGCGGTAAAGGCTATTAGAAATGGGGTCGTTCTGGTTTCATATCTGGAGAAGGAAGTGAAAGGGATGCGTGTGGTAATAATAATGAATAATTTCCCTGCACTGCCATCACTTTGATCTGCAGCATTTGAGGTTGGTCCTAGCTCTGCCATCTTCATTTTAATACCAACTATAATACAACCTTGAAAACCTAATAACTTAGGAACAAAAGGAGGTTTTAGTATTTCTGTCTGCTGGGAAAATCACAGAGGGTTAAATGATTATAAAAATGAATTATCGGTCACAAGTTTAGTTTGTTTGTTTGTTTGTTTGTTTAAAGTGGGCTCCCTGCCCAGCATGGAACCAAACGCGGCTCGAACTCACGACCCTGAGGTCAAGACTGAGCTGAGACCAAGGGTCAGATGCTTAACTGGCTGAGCCGCCCACGCGTCCCATGGTCACAAGTTTCCATGACTACTGAAAAAAACGTGTCTTGTTAATAGTTTCCTTGAGGTGCTGCAGCTGCCGAATTGCTCAGCCTGCCAACATGCAGAGGAAAAGTCTCTGTCATCGCTGGTCTGTTTCACTGTGTGACAGATAGGGCTGGATTTAGAGAGAACAAGCAAACAAGAGTCTAAATCCCCTGATTCGCCTCAGCCAAAACCTTGCCAGCTCAGGTTCCACTCATTTGCGGTGTGGACTTAGGCAGAGCCCATGCGTGTCTCTCTGTCCGTGGGGACCGGCCCTGTGTGTTCATGGGCCCTTTGTCCCTGCAGGGATGTGTGTAACCCCAGGGACGGGGCAGAACACGCGGGTGGTTTGCTTTCCATGGCCCAGGCGGTGGGATGTGCTGCGCGCCATTTTCTTTGGAACCTTTGCTCTTTCAGGAGCCGTATCTCAGGATGTTGGACAGTTTCGCAGCTTCCATCAGAACTGTGGTAGAATCACAGTTCCTCACGTAAATGTTCTGGTGATGGGTGATGGGGAGGGAGAAAGGTCACATCACAGCGCTGTTTTCTTCTGGCAGTTCCAGCAACTTCAACTTAACGCGTGCCGCCCTTTCCTGTGGCTCTCCACCCCGCTTGCTTTTGGCGTAACACATTCATTTCAAGCAGACTGAGTATATCACAAGGTATTGTTGCACACACTCAGCTCAGCTGTCTGCTTGCAGTTCATCTGGAAGATTCCTGTGCATTTAGTGCATGAGCTTAGAACGTGCACCTGAGAATGGGGTTGGGGGGTTCCTCTTACTGGAAACGTGCCCCCACGCCCAGTGATCGGGCGAAAACGGAGTTCGCGCATTTGTTTCCTGGTGTTGGTTAGTTGGGGGAAGAGAAGGGAGAGAAATTGGTTTTGTTTTTCCTCTGGTGTGAATGTCCCTGGACCATGGGCTTGCCCTATTGCTTGCCACACTTAGAGGGTTCCCAGAGGTCTCAAAAACTGAAAGCCCCTTGTTCATGGCACCTTGACATGCAGGCAAATGGTGGAACACTGAGGGAAACCAGCCCTGGGTGGATGGTGTGGGCCGCTGAGAGGCTGTGATCTTCTGCCAAAATGCAGAGGCCAGAGATGACCTTCTCTCAGGCTTCTCCCTTGACGCTCCCCAACACCTGGGAGACCCATCTTAGCCTTAGACCTGCTCTTGGGCACCAGACTAGGGAAAGGGATTGAAGGTGAGAAAGGGTCACGTCGGGGGGATGCATTACCTGGGGGAGGAGGTCACCTGGGGGCAGAAGGTCACCTGAGGTGGGAGGGTCACCTGGGAGGGGGGTCCTCTGGGGGGAGGGAGCGTCACTGAGGGGGTCACTCTGAGGAGAGGGCTGTAGGTGAGGAGCTGGGAAGCAGGTCAGAACGTATCTTTATACCTTTTGTTTGGTCCCACAGAAAAGACCCAGAAGCAGGGCTTTTCTTTTTTTTTTTAAACTATTTTTTTTTTTAAAGATTTTATTTATTTATTTGACAGAGAGAGACACAGCGAGAGAGGGAACACAAGCAGGGGGAGTGGGAGAGGGAGAAGCAGGCTTCCCGCAGAGCAGGGAGCCCGACTTGGGGCTCGATCCCAGGACCCTGAGATCATGACCTGAGCCGAAGGCAGACCCTTAACTGACTGAGCCACCCAGGCGTCCCCGAAGCAGGGCTTTTCTGAGACATTTTATTGGCAGGCACCTTGATAGTTGTGTGAGGTTATTATTTGTCTTTTCATTTTAGGTTTAACCTGGATCCAGACAGAAATTGGCATTCTTATCTAAGCAGTTCTTATCAGGGTCTTGGCCTGAAAATCACACCCTCCTCAGAAGCTCGCCCACCCACTGGGGTGAGAGATGTGTCTGCCCAAGAGCTTGGGAGGGCAGCGGTCAGCGCTCAGAAGAAGACCTTGTTAAAGGGCATCGGGCTTTCAAATGGGTGTCGAGTCAGATTTCAGAGGAAACGCAGATGTAGGTGTTGGGTGGGCGCCTGCTACCTGAAGGAAGGCCTTGTCTCGCAGTTGAAGTCCCAGCTGGGCTGAGGACAGGGAGGGAGGCGACTGGAGTCCGCATGCTTCAACCCCCCGGCAGCTGGTATGTCCCGCGAGGCCGCGGGCAGTTGTGCCCACCCCCGCCCCCAGGACCAGTGCGGGTGGGGGAAGGGGGTGCAGCGTTTCCCAGCGACCCCACTCTTCGCTAGCACTGACCAGTGCCGGTGGGAGAGGAGTCAGTGTCCAGGCTGGGGCATTTGAGAGTAAGGGATGGGGCTGCTGTAATGGTTCTGGGACGTCCCCCACCCAGGAGTGGTTGCACTCCCCACCTCACTGTCGGCCACCCAGGCTGCCCTCTGACCTGTCCCCTGGGATGTGACCTGTGGGGCCTCATGCATACAGGATGCTCTGCTGCAATCCCAAAGTGATTATGGACTATTGGGATCATTTCGCTGAGTTTTCCTTTTAGGAAGGGACCCAGCGGGCGGGCTTGCCCAGGTGGGGACAAGTGGCTCCTGATGCCCAGGGATGAAACATTCGCCCAAGCATGGCTCTTTCAGACTAGATTCTGCCTTCCTCCCTCTTCCTCCAGGGGCCTCCCGGCAGCTGGAAGCAGCGTGAGTGCTCAATTACGTAATTAATTTTAACAAGCTCCACAGTGAGATTGACCAGGTGCAGAGAGCAAGCCCACTGTTCTTAAAGATTTGTGGGAAAAATCTCATTAATTCTCCCTTGATTCATTTGATCCTTTCTCAAGAAATTCAGTTTATCAATTTGCTACAAACCAGTCCCTGGATTTATGGGGAACTCAGGAAAGAGAAGGTGACTTTGAAGCTGTAGATGCCCTGTGTTGAGATTTCACTCTTGGCGCTATTGCTGCAGATGTGGTGATGGAGACAGGGCGTCTTCTGTGGCATCAACACAGAGGTTTCTGGGCTGACAAAGACCAACTTGTCCAATGATCTGGTATCCATCTAGTGGGAAACACTGGTTTGTTATATGCTAGAACAACTATATATATATACATCCATCCTGAAAGGGTGCTGTCCTGCTTCAGTAGTTATGTTTTATATTCCTGGGCCAATGCCTTTGATACTTTGTGTTCCTTTTTTCTTTTTCTTTTTCTTTTTTTTTTTTAAAGTAGGCTCCATGCCCAGGGTGGAGCCCAATGTGGGGCTTGAACTCATGACTCTGAGATGAGCTGAGACCAAGAGTCAGATGCTTAACTGACTGAGCCACCCAGGCGCCCTGATGCTTTGTATTTTTAGAAATTTCTTTTAACCAGCTAAATGTGGGAAGTTTGTGTTTGGACCTGCTC
The DNA here is from genome assembly GCF_003265705.2 of Callorhinus ursinus. Classification (NCBI taxonomy): domain Eukaryota; kingdom Metazoa; phylum Chordata; class Mammalia; order Carnivora; family Otariidae; genus Callorhinus; species Callorhinus ursinus. The sequence continues at coordinate 1,141,638 of NW_027397161.1, read as the reverse complement.
CTCTTCTTGTCTCCCATAAGGTGGGAATAATGGAGTAGATGAAATCTGTTTTAAATTTTTCAACAATGGAAATGTATTATTTTACTTTCTGATAAAAAAGGAAACATAGATTCATTTCCTTCCATGCCTTTTTCATGTGCAGGTTTCTTATAATTAAAGCATTATACACAATAAAAAAAGGAAACATGCTGAATGGTGACTATTTGGGCAGTACAGAAAGGTAATCACCCACTTTATCCTAGAACCCCAAAATAATCATTGTGAAGGACATTTGAGTGAATATCCTTCTTGATGCCTTTATGGGCACAAAAATGGAATCCTATAATTCTCCAGATTTTTCTTGTCACTTGTTAAACACAGGCTCCTTTACCCTGGTCTGCTGAACAGTGTTCTACTGGTGGGTACTGACAGGCAGTGCCCCTTGTATGGAATTACAGTTATTTATTGAGCCAGTCCTCTAGTGATGAAAACCAAGGTTTCAGTGTTTTCCCATTATTCAGATATTAACCATCAATGAGAATCTTTTCTAAGTCCTCGTGTATTTGTGTATGGAAAGGAATGGGTGGAAAATGCTGTGGGTTTCAGTGTTCTGTTTCAGCCCCTTTAACTGGCATATGATGATGTTCTTATGTTTGGGGAAACCATCGCTCTCAGGTTTTTAACCATGTTGGGTGGTCAGAGAATGGTTTTCTGACTATTACTGTCAGTGTTGAGTAAGTGTGGCTGGTGCTGTGCCAGACTCTAATATACTTGTGTAAAGTCTGTGACCCTTCACAGATACCAAGGTCTCTAATTTGGGGCCTTTATGGAAAGCATCTAGCTCTTAGAAGCAGGACTTGGAGGTGTTTGGTGCCTGAATATCAAGCCCTTGGAACATATGTTTGAGGTGGTATCTTTGCCTACAAGAGGACAGTTTTCTAGTATGGTTCTCCAACTTTGTGGGCTGTGGCCACCCAAGCTATCTCGGTGGGTTTAATGCATGTTCTTTGTTCTTACAACTGCGTCTGGGGAGAGTGTCAGCTGAGAAGTGATGACATGTTTGAGTGTGGGCAAGAAGTTGGCAGGATCCGGTAGGATTCATGTGAGGACATGGAACTAAAACTGTTTCCTAAGTGATTTAATATATTACGTGTAGGGAATGCAGGTGGTGCCACAGCATGACACCACAGAATCTGAAACTACCTTTCCTGTGGGTCAATCCTCGTCACTCCCAGGACTCAGTATTTACACTTTGCAAAATGAGCTCCAAAAGATCTAGCCTCCCTGTGAGTGCTGAGATATACCACTTAAAATAAGCCCAGAGGGCTTTGCTTACTGGGTACTTCTATTGTTAGTCTTTCAAAACACATCTTGCAATTAATAGAAAATTGTTTCTATATCCTATACTTCCTATATCTATTTAACAGATATTTAATATATGTATTAATACACACTAACTATTGATATTTAAAAGAATGAGAGATGGCCTAGAATAGGGGTTGGCAAATTTTTCTATAAAGGGTCAGATGATAAATATTTTTTACTCTGAAGGCCAGATAAGGTCATTGTCTCTTTTTCCTCCTCTTTTCTCCTTCTTCTTCAACGCTTTAAAAGGCCCTGTAAGAAGAGACCAAAGGCAGGGTTGGGTCTGAGGGCTGTCTGTAGTTTGCTGACCTGTGATCAGAGTTTCTCCTACAGAGTTGTTGGCTATGGAAGTTCTGCTGAGCCCTGTGTTACTCAGCTGAACGTCCAGCCTAACCTAAGGTTTTAAAGGGTGTTTTAACACAGTGCGTATTCATATTTGGCAATTTCCAAGAACATTATGGTCATCAGGATTGAACTACAGACTTCCCCTCTCTTGGCTATGATGACCTAGTTTGTAGCAGAGCAGATTTCCTGCAAAGAACAACTAGAAAACCTGGATAGAAAATAGGAGATGCATATTTGAAGGCATTGGGCAGCTGCTAAAGCAACTGGGATTTGCCTAGATCCAACAGAGATAGGGCCAGTGGAGAGCCAACATCTGCAAGCTGCTCTTTCCCTCTGGGCATTTGCAATTCTTGGCAGAAGAGGCTGAGAAACTGGGGAGGAGTTGTCGGGGTAAAGGCATGGAAAAGAGAGAGGAAGCAGCAGAGCATTTTGTCCTCCCCACAAAGTGCAGTTCTCCATATCCTGAAGAGAGGTGGGCACAGGAAGAGGGTCCAGCACCCGTGGCTTTCTCCCCTGAGGCATTTGCCTAATTCTAGAGTTGCACAGCTGAAGGCTAATCTGAAGGATACAGGAAGCAGAGCAGAATTTTTGGCAGTCTCTTGATGCCAGAGAGACGAAACTGGAATTCCAGACTTTCTAAGAAAGAGGGGTCAGAACCCACATCCTAGGTCTTAGCTGAGACCCCTGATGAGTCACACCCTAGGTATGTGGATTAACCAGAGATAGAATTATCCTTACGGTGATGATGAGGGTTAGGCCTTGATTGGATTAAGTGACCTGGCCCTAATCTGGTTGCCTAACCAAGGAGGAAGGTAAGAAGATCAAGTCAACCGGGGCCTCTGCTGTTTCATAGGTGATGTCTGGCATTCAATTGTCAAGGATGAAGGGCCAAGACCAAGACACAGAAACATGATAAAGAATGCTTATAGTTATTGTACTTACCACACTTCAATTTTAAAAATAACTGTGATTGGGGCGCCTGGGTGGCTCAGTCATTAAGCGTCTGCCTTTGGCTCAGGTCGTGATCCCAGGGTCCTGGGATTGAGCCCCCACATCGGGCTCCCTGCTCAGTGGGAAGCCTGCTTCTCCCTCTCCCCCTCCCCCTGCTTGTGTTCCCTCTCTCATTATCTCTCTCTCTGTCAAATAAATAAATAAAATCTTAAAAAAAAAATAAAATAACTGTGATTGCTATGTCCAAGAAAATAGATGATAAAATAGGTTATTTTACCAGGGAAATGGATTTTTATTTTTAGAGTATGAGAGAACTAGAGAGAGAGAGAGAACGAGCATGAGTGGGGGGTGGGGCGGAGGGGCAGAGGGAAAGGGTGAGAGAGAATCTTAAGCAGGCTCCACGCCCAGTGCAGAGCCCCAGGTGGGGCTTGATCTCACAACCCTGGGATCATGACCTGAGCTGAAATCAACAGTCAGTCACTTAGCTGACTGAGCCATCCAGGCACCCCCAGGGAAATAGATTCTATGAATAAAATAATCAGATGAAGATAACAGCACTGAATCTAAAGACTTAGTGATGGGTATAACAGAAGATTAGACACGGCAGGAGAGCAGATCAGTGAAGTGGGTGTAAGTCAATAGGAAATAACCAGGCAGAACAGCAGAGCAGGCGCACCTGGCCAGTTTGGTCAGAGGAACATGCGACTCTTGATCTCAGGCTTGTGAGTTTGAGCCCCACACTGGGTGTAGAGATTACTTAAGTGAATAAATAAATAAAAACTTAAAAAAAAGAATAACAGAGCAAAGCTGATAAAAACTCTAGAAAAGAGTATATGAATGTGGGATATGCTGAAAAGGTCTACTATGCATGTCATATAAGTGGAGTCCCAGAATAGGAAGGAAGATGTTGAAGAGGCAATATTTGAGGTGATAATGTCTGAGATTTCTTTTTTAAAACTGAAGAAAGTTTACCAAACCTTGGATATTAAAAGATCTACTAAGTAGCCATTTTGTAGGTACAGAGAGGTTGAATACTGGTAGTTTCATATGGTTCAACATCATAGAATGAATTCAGATCAAACCACACCTCTGAATAGCATAGTAAAATTAGTAAAACTAAAGTTGAAGAGAAAATCTGGAAAGCAACCAGAGAAAATATCTGTCAACCCAGAAATATAATGCTCACTGAAATTATTTTTCAAATATAAAGGTGAAATAAAGACATGCCCAGACAAAACTTGTGATATTCCATCAAGAGAAGACTCTCGCTGAAATATTAAGGGGAGTTCTTCTGACAAACAAAAATAGCTCCTCATAGAAGCGGGAGATGCAGGAAGAAATGGAGAGAGCAGTGACAGAGGCAAGGAGGTGGTAAACTCACCCGGGTACTGACTGTGTGGGAGGGACGTGTCCTTAGGTTCCAGCGTCATGCTGGGTGCAACAACTGTGTTAATACTGTAATGAGTCAGGGATCCTGCTGAGATTTCTAGGATGCCCACAAAAAGAATAGCTAGCAAGTAAGGGGAAACAAGGAAGTAATAAAAACACTCAATCAAGAAGAAGGCATAAGGGAGAGAAAAAAAGGAAATGTAAAGCAGGCAGGACAAATAAAAAGTCAGTGGTAAGATGGAAGGTGCAAACCCCAATACACCAGTGATGGTGTTGAAATTAGATTGTGGGGGGCACCTAGGTGGCTCAGTAGGTTGAGCATCCGACTCTTGATTTTAGCTTAGGTCATGATCTCAGGGTTGTGAGCTTGAGCCCTGCGTGGGGCTTGGTGCTGGGCATGGAGTCTACTTGGGATTCTGTCTCTCCCTCTCTCCCTTCCCACTTGTCCCCTGTCACCCTGGGCATGCTCTCTCTCTCAAAAAAAAAAAAAAAAAAAAAAGAAATGGGCTAAATTTTTTTTTTTTTTTTTGATAGAGAGAGAACAGGAGGTTGAGTAGAGGGGCAGACAGAGAGGGAGAATCTTAAGTAGGCTCCACACCTAGTGTGGAGTCCCAAGTAGGGCTCAGTCTCACAACCCTGAGATCATGACCTGAGCTGAAACCAAGAGTCAGATGCTTAACTAACTGAGCCACCCAAGTGGCTGAAAATTAAAGATTGACATTAAAAAACTAAACTGTATTATGTGCTTTTACCAGAGGCCTCTTAAATGTGGGATATAAAAGATAGGAAAATAAAAGAATGGAAGGGGATACCATGAAAACACCTAAAGAGAGTTGGTACAACTGTACTAATACAGAGTCGATTTTAAGGTGGAAGTATGTCTAGAGATAAAAAGAATCATAAAAAAAAAAAACCCTAAGAGTCTGTTGACCAGGAACACACAATATCATAAATTTAATGCCTCTGATGTAACTTCAAAATACATAAAGCAAAAATTGAGAGAATCAAAGGAAAGATAGAAAAAATGCACAATCATGATTAGACATCAGCATCTTTCTAAATAATTGATAGAACAGACAAAAAACAACAAAAAACAAAAAACCCCAAAAAATCAACCCAAATGTACAGAAGATCTGGAGAATAAGATGAGTAAACTTAACACACAGAACATTGCACCCATCCAAATGGAATATGCATTCTTTTCAAATATAATATTTACTAAATTAACTAAAATTGATCATATGTTGGGCAAAAAACATTTCTAAAGATTAAAATCATTCAAAATGTTTCTGTGACTTGAGGAATTAAGCTAGAAATCCATAAAGTTAATAGAAAATTCCTAAATGTTTGGAAATTAAATACTCTTCTAAATACCCTATATATCAAAAAGAAATCTCAATAGAAATTAGAATATATTTTGAACTGAATGATAATGAAAATACAACATTATAAACGTTGTGAGATGCAGCTAAAGCTGCAGTTGGAAGGAAGTAATGATCTGAAGTGCTTTATTAGAAAAGAAGAGAAATTGAAAATAATCTACATATCCATTGCAAGAATTTAGAAAAAGATAGGAAATTGAACTTGAAGGAAATAATAAAGAACAAAATATAATGTAGCAGAAAATGAATGTACAGTGGAGAGAATGAACAAAGCCAGTCATTGGCTCTTTAAAAAGATTTTAATATAAATTTATGACAAGATCAGTAAAAAAGGGAAGGACCAAATTACTAATAGCAGGGATGAAAAGTGGGATCACTATAGACCCTACAGATGTCAATAAGACAATAAAGGACTGTTATGAACAATTTTGCCTGTAAATTCAGATAAAATGGCAAACTTAGATATATATATATTTTTTGCTTTGTGATCCAGCAGTTCCACTCCTAGGTGTGTATTCCCAATAGAAATGCATATGTAGATGTACAAAGGATGTGTACGAGAGTGCTCCAGGCAGCTGCATTCCTAACAGCTCCAAACTGGAAATGTGTCTTATGTGTCCATCACTTACATACAGAGGAATGTGTAAATAAATGTGCTCACACAATGGAATACTATAGAGAAATTACAGAACACCAAGTAGTGTTACACAGAAGAGTGTAGATAAATCTCACAAACACAACATTGAGCAAAGGAGCCAGACAGAAAAGTTAGCACACAAAGCGTGATTCCATTTACATGAAGTTCTAATAGTCGAAAGAGGAACCGTGGTGCTGTTATTAAGAGTGAAGGTGGCTGAGTTGGGTGGGGCGTGCGTCTGGGTTACAGATCTGTGTTTCAGTGGGTGTGCACGCTCTGTAAGAATTCATCAGGCTGGATGGTCCTCATGTGTGCACTGCTTGGAAGACATATTATATTTTAATAAAATGTTTATGAAAATATTTCTCTAGCTTGGTTCGCTTTCATAACACTTTAAACATATGCCAGGGGCCATAAAAAATATTTTCATAGCTCATCCTCACAGAATACCTTTGCAGAAGGAGACTCCAAGTGTTAAGTGACCTTCACCCTGCACTTAGGGATGGGGTCTGAGCCAGATCCCGCACCCCAGCTCCAACTCAGTGTGGGTCCTCCACTCCCTGCTCCCTTCAACAATGGCCTATATGGGAGGTTTGCTGTTTGTAGGTGTCCATAGCTGGACAAGTTTAGATGCTTGTTTAGGGAACACACCTACGCCTTCTGAGCACCTGTTGGGTGTCATGTGTTAGCCACTGTGCAGACACTTCTACATATCACTGCTTTTAGTCTGCAAGATATTACTGGAGAACGTACACATTGACTACCTCCACTGAGCTGCACTTTTCTCTTCTCCTTCCTGTTCCATGGAAGTTACACACAGTCTGGGGGTTCTGGAAAATGCATCTCGGTAAAGTCAAGGAGAAAATTCCAAATCCCTGACTGCAGCAATTGGTTCAGGAGAGGTCATGTGACCCATGCTGATCCCATCAGAGTGATTCATAGGACTTTGGGAGAATTCTGGGGAAAGACCCCTTTTTCTACTCAGGTGGACATGAAGGTAGGTGTGAGAGCGTGCCGCCATCGTCACCCAAGGGATGGAGCTAGCAGGTGCCTTCCATGACAGTGGGCCGATCAGAGAGAGGGAACGAGAGCAGACCACAGGTGACACAGGGGAGCCGTTCCGTTGGATGAAACTCCCCTGAAGTCAGCCCTTTCCTCGGGATTCTTTAGTTAAGTGAACCAATATATTTCCTGATTTTAAGCTAGTGTCAGTGACATTTTCTCCGACTTGCAACTGAAGGCATCCTAATTGTTACAGAAATGAAGATTTTGATTAGTTCTGATTTGTTCAAAATCACACAGCTAACAAATAGCAGAGCCAGGGATTAGAGCATGAGTTTTTCTCAGTCCAAGCCCTTTTTCCACTGAACTGTATCAGCGAAGCGCAAGGAGCTGGCGCTCAGTGAATTGCTTCTAGCTCATGGGTGCGAAGCCATCCCAGGATAGCTGAGCCCATGTTGAGCCCTACGAGGATGGCTGTGCCACGGAGCATCTTGTGAGGTTGCTCAGACTCATTCTCACTTAAACTCATGTAAAACAGACTCACATCACTGCTCCACTCTCAGAGACCACTCCACTTGGTAGCAAGGGCCAGGGAGCAGCCTTTGCTGCATTCCTTAGGCAGTTGCCATTCAATGTGTTTCTCTTGCGTTGGATTCATTACAAAGCATTTTAGTTTAAGCAAATTCCATGTTGCACGAGGAAGCTTTTTAACCTCATGTTGTCTTAAGGAGTGCATTGGCTCCGTCTGGGGAGCATCTTTACGTCTTTGCCCTCTGTGGATCCTTCATATTCTACCCCCTTGCTCTTTTTCCTCTAAATGATTGCCTTTCTTTGGGCTTGACATTTCAGACCCTATTAGCTCAAAATCCATGGTATGTTATGGGAATCTGCTCCTGCATCAATTTGAATTTAAATTGCATTTAAGTGAAAAGCCTGTGTATTTAGTGAAAAATCAGAAAACCAGTCTGCCTCCATCTTTCCATACATTTGAATGCTTACAGTTCTGGACTGGAGCATTTTCCTCTCAGACAGGACTCTGCTGTTTGGAAGGGCAGTTTGTGCACACCTGAGCACAAGGTAGCCAGGATAGGACTTCAAGCGGGAGTGGGGTGAGGCCAGTGGGAGCCGAGTGCACCTACAAAATTTGTGGAAGCTGAGGGTCAGGACCAAGGACTAGAGCTGATGGACAGCAGACAGGAGGTGAAGATCATTGTGGAGCTGGATGGTGAAGGGTGAGCCTAAGGCAGAAAGCCAGGAGAGGAGGTGAGTGCTGGAGTTCCTGTCAGCATTAAATTGGTGAGCATCACCCTGAGTCTGCAGCAGGAATAGGCACTAACGAAGGACTATGCTCAGTGGCCTCCTTTGAGGTTTCCTGGTGCCCAGCCATCTTCGTGCATCTGTTAGAATGTGCCATTGCTTCTGATATAAGTATGTTCTTCCTAGAGACACTGAGCAGCCTGCCCTGTTGAGAGAAGTGGTCTTGGCATGAAAAGCCTGTCTGCTGGGCAGGCACTGCCCAGGGCACAGGGATAGCCAGTCACTGACTTGTCCTTGGCGTGGTCCATGTTACCCACTGAAAAGCATGGACTGGATCAGAAAGCGGATTCTTCAGTAGCAGAGCAATCGTATGAGAATATTGAGTTAGTAACAAAAAGAGCTAGAGCTAGGAGTTAAACCCTTGGGTCCAAGTACGGGCTTTGTTGCCAACCAGTCATGTCACCCCAGAATGATTCCATCTGATCTGGTTGGAGTTTGTAGAATAGCCCAGTTCCTCCATGCCACCTTGCCTCTGCTCTTGCAGCAAAGATGTGCTGACACTAGGTGGAGGAGCAAGCGGCTGGGCAGTGAGTGCAAGACATTTTTGTTTTGCTGTAGTTCCTTTTATTGCTATAAATTCCCACTGCTATAGAAAACAGTTGTTTTTATTAGAAAAGACTCTGAGAGAAGTGATTAAGGAAAATGCAAACACAAATAGACTGAATTTTCCCAGCAAAATCAGGAAAGAAAGTTATAACTGAACTGTGACTCCCTTCCCTTTAGATTTTATACTTCCTAGCTCTCCAAATCTGCCACAGTCCGCTCGGGATTTGCTAATTGAAATTATCCACCTTGGCAAAGCGGAGGCTTGGCAAACTATGAGCAATGGTGGATACTGTGTGCCATTAAAAGGATTTTTTAAAATTATTTTTAAAAAAGTTTTTATTTAAATTCCAGTTAGTTAACATACAGTGTAATATTAGCTTCAGTTGTATATAAAATGATACCTATAAAGAGTTTTCTAAGGACATAAGGCAACTCTTATGAAATGATGTTAAATGAAAAGGGGAGCTATACAATTATATAAATAATGTGATCTCAAACATGTAAAGAGTTCCTGAATGGGGGGGGGGGGGGCAGGAAATGTGCCAGAGTGTTAATGGCAATTCCTCCAGTTGGCAGTTATGAGAAATTTTAGTTCCTCCTCTATATTTTCTCTGTGTCCAAACATTCTTTGAAAGAACAACCTAAGTGACTCTCAGGAAAGGCTTTTTAAAGGGTCTCACCATTGCTCTCTTTTTCTGAGCTGTGAAGAACAGACTCTCTTCAGTGCTCTGAATTACACCTTCCCTTTTATATATTCAGCACCTCATGCTTCCCTATTTAAAAAATTGCTTTTTTTATTCTGGCCTGAAATAAAATGCTCAGTTTCCACATCTGTCTTTTTTTTTAAATTTTATTTTATTATGTTATGTTAGTCACCATACAATACATCATTAGTTTTTGATGTGGTGATCCACGCTTGTTTTCATATAACACCCAGTGCTCCACGCAGAACGTGCCCTCCTTAATACCCATCACCAGGCTAACCCATCCCCCCACCCCCTCCCCTCTAGAACCCTCAGTTTGTTTCCCGGAGTCCGTGGTCTCTCGTGGTTCGTCTCTCCCTCCGATTCCCTCCCCCCTTCATTTCTCCCTTCCTTCTCCTAATGTCCTCTGTGCTGTTCCTTAGGTTCCACAAATAAGTGAAACCATGTGATAATTGACTTTCTCTGCTTGACTTGTTTCACTTAGCACAGTTTCATACGTGGCTCCTGTTTAAAGATCCTCAGTGACTTTGTTGGGTTCCATAACACCCTGTTTAACACTTGATTAGAGGTTAAGAGAACCACTGAAATTTGGAAACCCCGCAGAATTTAAGGCCTAGGCAGATTAGATTTTGAGGCATCTGCTAGAGAGGAATAGGATTTTAGTCTCTTTTCTGATGGCAAATCAGATAGGACCCTTTCAGTGTATAATTCCAGGTTCTCAGCTGCAACGCACAGACCTGTTGTGGTCTCTAAAGCTTTTCCTTTGTATGTACTTCTCTAGCAGCATGTGAGGGGTGGGAAGCTCCTGTCGCGTCCTGCCCAGCCAGGCTTCCTTCCTCCTGGACGCCATCTCTGGTTCCACACCTACTCTCTCTGTGGATCTGTACCTTCCCTTCCTTACCTGACACGTCTGCTTGGCCACCTAGTTAGTCCAGCCTATCTTCTCAAGAGGGTCTCTCCGATCCGCCTTCCCAAATTCATGCTGACGAAGCTTGTTGCTCCCCCTCCATGCCCCCAGTGTGCTTGGATGTACCTCCAGGTCAGTATATATCTCTCATGGTGTTTTGTTGTAACAGTCTATTTCCATATCTATCTCTCTACCACTGTGCCAGTCAGGGTTTCCAGAGGAACAGAATCAACAAGGGTGTGTGTGTGCGTGTGCGTGCCCACCTGCTTGTCTATAAAGAAATTTATTTTAAGGAATTGGCTCATGTGATTGTATGGGCATAAGTCCAAAATCTGTAGGGCAGATCTGAGTGTGCAGACTCAGGCAGGAGTCGAAGTTGCGGTCATGAGGCCGACTTCCTTTTCCGGACACCTCAGCCTTTGCTCTTCAGACCTTCAACTCATCAGATGGCGCCCACCCACATTATGGAGGGTAATGCTTTTAAAGTCAATGAAGGTGGTTGGGAATCACATTTACAAGAGAGCATCACAGCTACATACCTATATTCGTGTTTGTTTGTGCTAGGTGTGACAGCTTAGCCAAGGCGATGTATATAACTGGCCAACCAGGACTAGCTGTGGACCCTCCAGCTGCACATGCTACTTGTTGAAATGTAGCCACAGACTTATTAAGGAGGAACCAGGAGGGTCAGGTCTATGATTAATCTTCATCTCCAGCAGTAATGGTCCATCTCTCTGCTTTTGCATGGAGCAGTGTGCACTTGGGCACTCAGAGCCAGTGTGTTCTAATTACAGATTTTAGGAGCAATAAAGTGTTAATAGGCAGAGTTTCTGAAAATGATGCCCCACTTTGCTCCTTGACTGAATTCCATTATAGCCAAGCAGGAATCAATATGGCTTCTTGTTTTTTCAGTGCTTTGTTTCCGCTTGGGAGGCAGCTTAATAAAGCCAAGTGGAGAATGGACTGCCCAGCAAATGGAACTGGCGATACCACTCACCCTGCTGCCCGGGCCTCTGTGTCCACATGGGGACACTCTGCTCAAGGCACAGGCACTCCTGGGCCATGTGTCATTGTGCGTCTCGTCCTGTGAAAACCACTTGGTGTCTTGGGGTGGGAAAGGCTGAGCTGGCATGGTCAGCTAGCTGGGCGCTGGTCCTGCAGGTGGTTCCCAGGGCAGTCAGGCCACTTCTAAGCTCCCAGACTCTGAGCATGCTCTTTACGCCCTCCCATTTCATTTTCCTCATCTATAAAGTGCAAATAAGAAACTACTTCAGAGAGGAGAGTGAGGATTAAGTGAAATAAAACAAACTATTGAACACTGAAGACTGTGCGTCCTAGCAAAATTCCAGTCTGGTCTCAATTCTTTGGTCTTACCGTAGTGTAACGTCTCTGCTTCTGGATCTCCTCATCTAGAGGAGGAGGGAGCTAGACTCATCTCCAGGATCCCCTCCTCAAGGAGTGTCTGGGGTGAGCTGAGTGCTCAGTGAGACACAGTTTGGGCCTCACTGACGGGCAGTGGAGGTCACCTGGGGGAGGATCCAGTGAGATCCTCACAAACTTTACTGCCCACTGCTTGAATGTCCAGAGGGCTCTCTGCACACACACCCCTGAAGCCCCTCGGGCAGGTGTGGCCCGTGGTGTCCCCCACTCCAGGGGTGGCTGAGGCCCCACAGCTGGTGGGCTGTGGGGCCTCAGATGTGGTTATAGGTTCTCACTACTCCTTACCGTTGGGTCTCCTGTCTCTTCCTCCAGGTTAGCTCCCTGCTCAAGCCGATCCTTTGTTATCTTAAAAAGTGAAATAAGTCAGAGAAAGACAATTATCCTATGATCTCACTCATATGTGGAAGTTAAGAAACAAGACAGAGGATCATAGGGGAAGGGAGGGAAGAATAAATTCAGACAAAACTAGAGAGGGAGCCAAACCACGAGAGACTCTTAATTCCAGGGAACAAACTGAGGGTTGCTGGAGGGGAGGGGCATGGGGTAACTGGGGGATAGGCATTAGGAGGACATGTGACGTGATGAGCGCCGGGTGGTTTTTTTGTTTGCTTTTTAAACAGATTTTATTTATTTCTTTGACAGAGACACAGCGAGAGAGGGAACACAAGCAGGGGGAGTGGGAGAGGGAGAAGCAGGCTTCCCGCCGAGCAGGGAGCCCAGCGTGGGGCTTGATCGTAGGACCCTGGAATCATGACCTGAGCCGAAGGCAGACGCTTAACCACTGAGCCCCCCAGGCGCCCCCATGAGCACTGGGCATTGTATGCAACTGATGAATCTTTAACCTCTAACCCTGGAACAAAATAAAGAAAAAGAAAAAGAAAAAGAAAGTGATGGTATTTGAGGTAAATTTGCATAAGGACGCTCACTTCAGGTTTTCTTGTTGCTTTGGGCGGGGCCTAGCGGAGAAAGAAGCTCCTTCATGTTAGACTGGAATTCCTGTCCGGGAAGCTGCCTTGGGTCCTACCGGTGCTCTCCCCCTTCTCACTTTGTCTTGGAGAGCAGTCTGCAGCGCACGGTGCCTGTCCGTCTCGTCTTCCTCTCTACTTCCCCTGCAGATGAGATCCCGATATGTGAGACCTGAGTGTGTTCAGGCTGGCTGAGCTCGGTCGAGTCACTGTGACGGGGTCTGCTTGGAGGTCACCAGGAGGCCTGTGCTTCACACCTCAGGCCTTGCTCAGTGCTGCAGGCCCCAGGGTTTCACGTGGCATTTGCTGCTTCAGGTGGAGGGGTGGGTCTCTTCTTTTTTCTTATTTCTATCTTCCTTTTATTTGACTTTCTTTGAGACATGCAAGAGTTTGTGTATGCATCTGAAATGAGGATCTGGCAGGTTTCAGAATTTTCCAGCTCTCTTGCATGTCCAGATTTGTAATTCGAGAAGTCAGATGGTGTTCTTGGAGCTGCCACTGAGGGGATTTGCTGATGCCTCTCCATGTGCATATTCCAGTTGTCCCAAGCCAAAGCAGCCCATTTCTCCTTTCCCACACGTGTGGGATGCTGTCTTTGCAGATTGGAAGGCTTCGATGTTGTAGATCGTTCTTGGTTGCGGTTGAATTTCCTCGTAGGCCAGTGCCGACACAGTTGCCAACCTCTGAGGCAGGATTCAGTAAGCTTGTGAAATTAATGAATTCCAGCAAAACTGCGTGTTTTAATGACACTTCTTTTGTAGATACTCTTTGAATAGTGGATTTTACTGCAGTGTTTCTGTGATGAATCTTGATTGCCAGTGACCAAACTGCCTCTTTTAGAGTAACCTGGTCTCCAGTCTTAGCACCTGGGCCGTAGGATATTGCACACAATCTGGTAATGAAGGAGGATCTAAATTGTTTATAGTTAAGACAGCTTCACTTTTGTACTCCAGACCTTAGGGATGATAGTGATTCTTTATTTTCTCCACAGCTATTGGTGAATATGTGGCAGTAAAATGTTTGATCACTACTTCTAAATGTAAGAATTTTAGATTTCAGTTATATCCCATTTATATCAAACAGAACATATGGGTCTCAAAGCAGCACAGAACATATTGGAGACAAACCCAGTAATTTGCTCCACTATTCAGCTTCATTTTTTTTTCCACTTTCATGGAAACCATAAGATTGTTTTTGTGTTTCAGATCAAACATGTTTTTGAGCAAAGAGTACATTACCCAGCTGTCCTAAAAGCCATTACTTATCACTGTTCAAATTTAATCTGAGCCATCTGTTACATTTCTTTCTTTCCATTTATTTTTGAGGCCCATCACAGGAAAGCTGCTTCTTGACATATCTCACTTGGAGAAACTACAAAAAGGAAAATATGTTAGAAACTTTAGATAACATCTTGTCAATGCATTTTGCATAAATAATTAAGTTATATTCCACTTAGGATTCAATAACTCTATGCTCTTACCCCGAATTAAAATAAATTTGAAGACTCCAAGAAACAAAATGAATTTCCTATTAATATTTGTTAATGGGGTGGGTCTCAGTAATATGCAACAGGTTAAATTCTTCCTTTTAATTGTGATTCAGTTGAAATTTTTCTCTGAAGACCTGAGACTAAATTGTAGTATGCAGTGTATGTGCTAATGTATTTACTAATGGTAATGTGCCTGGTAAATGTGTATAACTGGTTTGTTTTTATTCCGAAGGCTGGATAAAAATCTGAGCTGCACAGGCTTAAGGCTGTAGAAGAGTTGTCACTCCAGAAATGAACTTGAATTCGCTTAATTTTATCCTAGAAGGACATTGGCAGAATTGGGTATGTGGTTGGTTTCTGAAAGCTGCACAGGCTTTGGAAATTTTAAGAAGATAATGGGTAGAGTTTCTCTGCATGACTCTTTTGGAACCTGGGGTGCTTTATTCCCGAGGACTTTGGCCCCCGTGGGCCATGACGCACTTGTGACACGGCCATGCTGGGGACGTGGACACATCTCAGTAAACAGCGATGGGATGGGGACGTAAGTCTGTCCACAGTCATGACAGATACCTTTGTGGGACACGTTTCTCACAAGGGGATGCAAGAGAAGGGAGAGTGGAGTCATCAGCCAGGGGTTATTTTTCTGGAAGCCCATTTGGTTGAGAACAAAGATATTGTTTTCATGATTTACATTAGCCCCTGTCTTTGGGAAGAGAAAAGAACACAGAAATCATGCCTACGTGTGTGAATTGATTAGGCATACTATTCGTTGAGCCTTCCCTTCTTGGAAATACGTCTTAAATTGAAAGCATAAGACAGCTTTGCAGATATGCCTCATTTGCCTTTGAAGAAGGGGGAAGAACACCCACCGACCCCTCTGCTTAAAGCAGCCCTGGACACCCCCACCTCAAAAGACAAACCCAAGATTTGTGTTCTGAAGAGTCCCCGAGACCAAAGGTGCGCAGGTCAAAGGGAGTTTGTGGCAGGCAGGACCCAGCACATGGAGGGCGATTCTCCTGTCAGTGGGTTTTTCCCAAGGCTCTCGTTGCTGTCTCTGCACTCGGCTGTGCTCTGGGTCCCAGGTAAGGCGGCTCACAGGACGCGAGCTGCTTTGGGAGGAAAAACAAGCAGTGGGTATTTGGGGGAGAGGATGCCTTCTTTGTTCCTTGCTCACTTCCTGAAGTGCTTGTACACAAATGTGGCAGAAACCTCTTATAATACAGCGTATTCCCACTTCTCTTTGCACACTTTTTCCTATTAAGTTTTTAAATTTTAATTCCAGTACAGTTAACCTACAGTGTTGTATGAGTTTCAGGTGTACAATGTAGGGATTCAGCAGTTGTACACATTACTCCGTGCTCATCCCGATGAGTGTACTCTAATCCCCATCCCCTGTGTCATCTACGCCCCCCACCTCCCCTCTGGTCACCAGCAGTGTGCTCTCTGGAGTTAAGAGTCTGTTTCTTGGTTTATCTCTCTTTTTATCCTTTGTGTCTTTGTTTTGTTTCTTAAATTTCACATATAAGTGAAATCATGGTGTTTGTCTTTCTCTGACTGACTTATTTCACTTAGAATAATATTATCTCCATCCAAGTTGTTGCAAATGGCAAGATCTCATTCTTTTTTATGGCCGAGTAATATTCCATTATATATATATAATATATATATTATGTATATACACACCGCATCTTTTTCCATTCATCTATTGACGAACACTTGAGCCTCTTTCATAATTTCGATGTAGTCCCAGTAGTTTATTTTTGCTTTTGTTTCTCTTGCCTCAGGAGACATTTCTAGAAAAATGTTGCTATGGCCAATGTCAGAAATTACTGCCTGTGCTCTCTTCTAGGATTTTTGTGGTTTCAGGTCTCATATTTAGGTCTTTAATCCATTTTGAGTTTATTTTTGTGTACAGTAAAAGAAAGTGGTCTAGTTTCATTCTTTTGCATGTAGCTGTCCAGTTTTCCCAACACCATTTGTTGAAGAGACTGTCTTTTTCCCATTTATATTCTTGCCTCCTTTGTCAAAGATTAATTGACCATGTAATTGTGGGTTTATTTCTGGGCTTTCTAGTCTGTTTCATTGATTATGCGTCTATTTTTGTGCCAGTACCATACTGTTTTTATGACTACAGCTTTGTAATATAACTTGAAGCCTGGAATTGTGATACCTCCCTCCAGTTTTCTTTTTCTTTTTCAAGATTGCTTTAGCTAGGGACACCTGGGTTGCTCAGTCAGTTAAGTGTCTGCCTTCAGCTCAGGTCATGATGCCAGGGTCCTGGGATCGAGTCCTTCATCGGGCTCCTTGCTCAGCGGGGAGTCTGCTTCTCCCTCTGCCTGGCACTCCCCCTGCTTGTGTTCCCTCTCTCTCTGACAAATAAATAAAAGTCTTAAAAAAAAAAAAAGATTGCTTTAGCTATTCAGGGTCTTTTGTGGTTCCCTACACATTTTAGGATTGTTCTAGTTCTGTGAAAAATGCTGGTGGTATTTTGACAGAGATTGCATTGAATATGTAGATTTTTTTGGGTAGTATAGATATTTTAAAAATATTTGTTTTTCCAATCCATGAGCATGGACTGTCTTTCCATGTTGGTGTCATCTTCAATTTCTCTCATTACCATTTTATAGTTTTCAGGGTACAGGTTTTTCACCTCCTTGTTTAAGTTTATTCCTGGGTATTTTATTATTTTTCATGCAATTGTAAATGAGATTGTTTTCTTAATTTCTCTTTCTGTTGCTACATTATTAGTGTATAGAAATGCAACAGATTTCTGTACATTGACTTTGTATCTTGCAACTTTACTGAATTCATTTATCAGTTCTAGTAGATTTTTGGTGGAATCTTTAGGGTTTTCTAGGTATAGTATCATGTCATCTGCAAACAGTGAAAGTTTTCTTCATTACCAATCTAGGTGCCTTTTAATTATTTTTGTTGTTTGATTGGTGTGGCTAGGACTTCTAGTACTGTGTTGAATACAAGTGGTGAGAGTGGACATTCTTGTCTGATTCCTGACTTTAGCGGAAAAGCTCTGTTTTTCCCCATTACGAGTATGATATTCACTGTGGGTTTTTCATAGATGGCCTTTATTATGTTGAGGTATGTTCCCTGTAGAGCAATTTTGTTGAAGGTCTTTATCATGAATGGTTGTTGTACTTTGTCAGATGTTTTTTTCTGCATCTATTTAAATGATCATATGGTTTTTATCCTTTCTCTTATTGCTGTGATGTATCACATTGATTGATTTGTGAATATTGAACCACCCTTGCATCCTGGAAATAAATCCCACTTGATTGTGGGGAAAGATTTTTAAAAATGTATTGTTGGATTGGGTTGGGTAGTATTTTGTTGAAGATTTTTGCATCTGTGTTCATCAGAGATACTGGCCTATAGTTCTCTTTTTCTGTGGTGTCTTTATCTGATTTTGGTGTCAGGATAATGCTGGTCTTATAGAATGAATTTGGACATTTTCTTTCCTCTTGTAATTTTTGGAATAGTTTGAGAATAGGTATTACCTCTTCTTTAAATGTCTGGTAGAATTCACCTCTGAAGCCATCTGGTCTGGGACCTTTGTTGGTTGGGAGTTTTTTGATTACTGATTCAATTTCATTGTTGGTTATCAGTCTGTCAAATTTTTTATTTCTTCCTGCTTCAGAGTTGGTAGGTTATATGTTTCTAGGAATTTATTTCTTCTAGGTTGTACAATTTGTGGGATATGATTTTTCATATTAATCTGTTACAATTATTTGTATTTCTGTGGTTTTGGTTATTTCCCTTTTCCATTTGTAATTTTGTTTGAGTCCTCTCTCTCATGTTTTTTGTTGTCGTTGTTGTTGTTGTTTTGAGTCTGGCTAAAGGTTTATCAATTTTCCCTATCTTTTCAAAGAACCAGCTCCTGCTTTCATTGATCTGTTCTATTGGTTTTTCTGGTTTCTATTTTATTTATTTCTGCTCTACTCTTTATTATTTTCTTCCTTCTGTTGGGTTTTGTTTTCCTGCTTTTGTTCTGGGCTTTATTTTTTTTCTAGCTCCTTTAGGTGTAAAGTTAGGTTGTTTATTTGAGACTTTTGTTGCTTCTTGAGGTAGGCTTGTATTGCTATAAACTTTTCTCTTAGAACTGCTTTTGTTGCAAGACCAGGGGAAAGATGGCAGAGGAGTAGGGGACCCTATTCCAACTGGTTCCTGGAATTGAGCTGGATATCAACCAGACCACTCTGAGCACCCACGAAATCAGTCTGAGATGTAAGAAGACATATCTGGATCTCTACAAACAGAATATTGTGGGCGGTTGATTTTGAGGTACAAAGCGGGGAGCCGTGATTCCGCGGGCAGATATCAGAGGATAAACGGCAGCAGGAGGGTGCCTGGCCGTGGGGATCCTACACTGCTGGTGAGGGACAGCCTCAAGTGCTGGGGACGGGCACAGACTTGCAGACTGGTAGCGGCAGGGAAGGGACTTTAGGGCAGCCCCCTGGAGGGAAACCCCGAGCGGCGGGGTCGCACGTGCGAACTGGGAGCGGCTGGCGGTTTTAGAAGCACAAAGGGCGGAGATGTGCCCCAACCTGGAGGCAAGGACTGGGAGGGCTGCAGAGGGGCGCACAACCCAGGACACTCCAGTTTATAGCAGCACAGACAGAAACGGAGAGAGTGTGACCTGGAGAACTCACTGAAGAACACACTGCAATCTCTCTGCTCTGAGGCAGGGGTTGGAAATGGTCTCTTCTGCTCTGACTCTTGGAAGAGACATGGAAAGCCACCAGGGAAAGCCGCCAGAGAAGAAAAGCCCCCCCAAACCGGTTTTCACTGAGCCCATCCCCCACCACAGGGGGCAGGGCAACTCTGCCCAAACAGGGTTGCCTGAGCAACAGCATGGTGGGCCCCTCCCCCAGAAGACAGGCTGGGAAAACAAGAGGCCAGCAACCCTAAGGTCCCAAGAAAACAGGTGCATCTTGGGTTCTGGTCAATAATTTGGACTCTATACATTCTCTCAAACACCCTTCAACAGAATGACTAGGAGGAGAAACCCCCAAAATAGAAAAGACTCAGAGATTATGACTTATGCAGCAGATTTACAAATGGATGCAGATATAACCAAGATGTCGGAGATGGAATTCAGGCTAGCAATTGTGAAGACAATAGCTAGAATGGAGAAATCGATTAATGGCAACATAGAGTCTCTAAGGGCAAAAATGAAAGCTGAATTGGCAGAACTTAAAAATGCTATCAGTGAGATCCAATCTAATCTAAATAATCTAACAGATAGGGTAAGTAAGGCAGAAGAACAAATAAGTGACCTGGAAGACAATTTAATAGATAAAAAGGGAAAAGAGGAGGCCAGGGAAAAACAACTCAGAATCCATGAAAATAGAATCAGAGAAATAAGGGACACCATGAAGCGTTCCAATGTCAGAATTATTGGAATCTTGGAGGGAGTGGAGAGAGAGAGAGAGGACTAGAAGATATATTTGAGCAAATCGTAGCTGAGAACTTCCCTAATCTGGGGAATGAAACAAACGTTCCTGTCCTAGAGGCAGAGAGGACCCCTCCCAAGATCAAGGAAAACAGGCCAACACCCCGGCATGTAATAGTAAAACTTGCAAATCTTAGAACTAAGGAAACCATCTTAAGGGCAGTTAGGGGGCAGAGATTCCTTATGTGCAGAGGGTGGAACATCTGAATAATGTCAGACCTATCCACAGAGACCTGGCAAGCCAGAAAGGCCTGGCACGACATATTCAGGGTACTAAACGAAAAGAACATGCAGCCAAGAATACTTTATCCGGCAAGGCTGTCATTTAGAATGGATGGAGAGATGCAGAGCTTCCAAGACCGGCAGAAACTGAAAGAATATGTGACCACTAAGCCGACCCTGCAAGAAGTATTAAGGGGGGTTCTATAAAAGGAGAAAGACCCCAAGAGTGATATACAACAGAAATTTACAGGGACAATCTATAAAAACAACGTCTTCACAGGCAACATGATGACAATTAATTCATATCTTTCAATAATCACTCTCAATGTGAATGGCCTAAAATGCTCCCATAAAACGGCACAAGGTTGCAGATTGGATAAAAAGACAGGACCCATCCATATGCTGTCTACAAGAGACTCATTTTGAACCTAAAAATACATCCAGGACTGAAAGTGAAGGGATGGAGATCCATCTTCCATGCCAGCAGACCTCAAAAGAAAGCTGGGGTAGCAATTCTTATATCAGACAAATTAGATTTTAAACTAAAGTCTGTAGTTAGAGACACAGAAGGACACTATATCATTCTTAAAGGGTCTATCCAACAAGAAGATCTAACAATTGTAAATATCTATGCCCGCAACATGGGAGCAGCCATCTACCTAAGCCAACTGTTAACCAAAATAATGAGTCATACTGATAACAATACATTAATTGTTGGAGACCTCAATACTCCACTCTCAGCAATAGACAGATCATCCAAGCAGAAAATCAACAAAGAAACAAAAGCTTTGAATGATACACTGGACCAGATGTACCTCATAGATATATACAGAACATTGCACCCTAAAACAACAGAATACTCATTCTTCTCTCTCTCTCTTTTTTAAAGATTTTATTTATTTATTTGACAGAGAGGGACACAGTGAGAGAGGGAACACAAGCAGTGGGAGCGGGAGAGGGAGAAGCAGGCTTCCCACTGAGCAGGGAGCCTGATGTAGGGCTCGATCCCAGGACTCTGGGATCATGTCCTGAGCCGAAGGCAGACGCTTAACGATTGAGCCACCCAGGCGGCCCAGAATACTCATTCTTCTTGAGCGCACATGGAACTTTCTCCAGAATAGACCACATACTGGGTCACAAATCAGGTCTCAACCAATACCAAAAGTTTGAGATTATTCCCTGCATATTCTCAGACCACAACGCTTTAAAACTGGAACTCAGTCACAAGAAAAAATTTGGCAGAAATTCACACACTTGGAAGGTAAAGACCACTCTGCTCAAGAATGTTTGGGTCAACCAGGAAATCAAAGAACTTAAACAATTCATGGGAATCAATGAGAACGAAAACATATCGGTCCAAAACCTATGGGATACTGCAAAGGCGGTCCTAAGGGGGAAATACATAGCCATCCAAGCCTCACTCAAAAACATAGAAAAATCCCAAATTCACCAACTAACTCTACACCTTAAAGAACTAGAGAAAAAGCAACAAATGATGCCTAAGCCATGCATTAGAAGAGAAATAATTAAGATTAGAGCAGAGATCAACGAATTAGAAACGAGAAACACAGTAGATCAGATCAATGAAACTGGAGGTTGGTTCTTTGAAAGAATTAATAAGATCAAAAAACCACTGGCCTGACTTATCCAAAAGAAAAGAGAAAGGACCCAAATTAATAAAATAATGAATGAAAGGGGAGAGATCACGACTAATACCAAGGAAATAGAAACAATTAGTAGAAATTATTATCAACAACTATATGCCAATAAACTGAGCAATCTGGATGAAATGGATGCATTCCTGGAAACCTATAAGCTGCCAAGACTGAAACAGGAAGAAACTGACAACCTGAATAGGCCAATAACCAGTAATGAGATTGAAGCAGTGATCAAAAACCTCCCAAAAAACAAGAGTCCAGGGCCTGATGGATTCCCTGGGGAGTTCTAACAAACAGTCAAAGAAGAAATAATACCTATTCTACTGAAGCTGTTTCAAAAAATAGAAACAGAAGGAGAGCTTCCAAGCTCATTCTATGAGGCCAGCATTACCTTAATCCCCAAACCAGGCAAAGACCCCATCAAAAAGGAGAATTTCAGACTGATATCTCTGATGAATATGGATTCCAAAATCCTCAACAAAATTCTAGCTAGTAGGATCCAATAATACATTAAAAGGATCATCCACCACGACCAAGTGGGATTTATCCCTGGGATGCAAGCGTGGTTCAACATTCACAAATCAATCAATGTGATAGAACACATTAATAAGAGGAGGGAGAAGAACCATATGGCCCTCTCAATTGATGCAGAAAAAGCATTTGACAAAATACAGCATCCTTTCCTGATTAAAACTCTTCAGAGTATAGGGATAGAGGGAACATTCCTCAAGTTCATAAAATCCATCCATGAAAAACCCACAGTGAATATCATCCTCAACGGGGAAAAGCTGAGAGCCTTTCCCTTAAGATCAGGAATACGTCAAGGATGCCCACTCTTGCCACTATTGTTCAACATAGTACTAGAAGTCCTAGCAACAGCAATCAGACAACGAAAAGAAAATGTATTCAAATTGGCAAAGAAGAAGTCAAACTCTCTCTCTCTTCGCAGATGACATGATACTTTATGTGGAAAACCCAAAAGACTCCACCCCCAAATTACTAGAACTCATAGAGCAATTCAGTAATGTGGCAGGATACAAAATCAATGCACAGAAATCAGTTGCTTTCTTTTTTTATTTATTTTTTTATTGTTATGTTAATCACCATATATTACATCATTAGTTTTTGGTGCAGTGTTCCATGATTCATTGTTTGTTCATAACACCCAGTGCTCCATGCAGAACGTGCCCTCCTCAATACCCATCACCAGGCTAACCCATCCCCCTACCCCCTCCCCTCTAGAACCCTCAGTTTGTTTTTCAGAGTCCATCATCTCT
>NW_027397161.1:1112524-1113596 GCF_003265705.2 Callorhinus ursinus | reverse complement strand
CTGGATTTTGATGCCTGTTTCCTTCCTCACATTAGGGAAGTTCTCTGCTATAATTTGCTCCAATATACCTTCTGCCCCTCTTTCTCTCTCTTCTTCTTCTGGGATCCCAATTATTCTAATGTTGTTTCGTCTTATCGTATCACTTATCTCTCGAATTCTGCCCTCGTGATCCTGTAGTTGTTTCTCTCTCTTTTTCTCAGCCTCTTTATTTTCCATCATTTGGTCTTCTATATCACTGATTCTCTCTTCTGCCTCATTTATCCTAGCAGTTAGTGCCCCCATTTTTGATTGCACCTCATCAATAGCCTTTTTGATTTCGACTTGGTTAGATTTTAGTTCTTTTATTTCTCCAGAAAGGGTTTCTCTAATAACTTCCACACTTTTTTCAAGCCTAGCTAGTATCTTTAAAGTCATGATTCTGAACTCTAGGTCCGACATCGTACTAATGTCCGTATTGAGTAGGTCCCTAGCTGACGGTACTACCTCTTGTTCTTTTTGCTGAGGTGATTTCTTTCGTCTTGTCATTTTGTCCAGAGGAGAATAGATGAATGAGAGAACAGAATGCTAACAGGTTTACAACGTCCCCAGCAAATATAGTGTATACCAATCAGAAAAGACCTGAAACCAGGGGAAAAGAAAGGGAAAGAAAGAAAAAAGAAAGAGAAAAAGAAAAAAAAAAGAAATAAAAAGATAAAAACAAAAACAAAACAATTCAAAAAAAAGCAGAATATGATCAAATATGATCAGGCTAGTGCATAGATCAGTGCCACACACTAGATTTTGGGCGTATTTTGGTCTGTTAGAAAAAAGTGCCTCCTAAAATTTTAAAGGAAGAAAGACATATATGTACAAAATAAGGGTTGATACAATGAAGGGATGGAAGATGACTGTAAAGATGAAAATTATAAAAGATTTTATAAAAGGACTTGGTAAGATAAGTTGTTTGAAAAAAGAAAGAAGATTTAAGAAAAAAAAGAAAAAAAAATGGAGAGAATGTGATCAGGCAGGAGACTAGAACAAAGCCATACACTAGTGATTTAGGGTATATTTTGATCTGTTAGAAGAAACTGTA
>NW_027397161.1:1054927-1112424 GCF_003265705.2 Callorhinus ursinus | reverse complement strand
AAGATGTTGGTTGAAAAAGGGAAAAAGAAAAATAAAAAAAAAAACAGTCAACAAAAATTAACTTTGATGAAATAATGAATCATGGTAAAAAAAAAAAAAAAGCCATGAATCTATGTGCAGTATTCCCCTAGCGCTGGAGTTCTCCCATTCTCCTTGATCGATCAACTTGGTCTTGGCTTGCTGGCTGTTTGTGCTGGTCTTTTGGGGGAGGGGCCTGTTGCTGTGGTTTCCAAATGTCTTTGCCGGAGGCGGAATTGCCCCGCCCTTGTCGGTCTGGGCTAAGGAAGCTGCTCCTGTTTGCTCTCAGGAGCTTTTGTTCCCTGCAAGCTCTCCGTACAGCCTTGGAGGACCAGGGCAGAAATGGTGGCCTCCCAATCTCTACCCAGAGGAGCCGAGAACTCGGGGCCCCGCTCCTCAGTGTGCCCCCAGCGAAAAGCAGTCACTCCCGTGTCCCCGGTCTCCGGCCGCACTCCGTGCTCACCCGGCCTGTGATCGAGCGTTGCTATCTCTGGCACCCGACCCCGCACGTTGTCTCCAAACCCAGCAGATCCTTGCAGTGCATTCCCGCACCGCTCCTCCTCGGGAAGGAAGGGGAGTCTCCCCGGATCTGCTGCTTGTTGGGTCCCTGCTGGGGGAGCCGTGCCCCGACTGGGCCGCAGATCGCAGTTTATGGCAACCCCGAGCTGAGAGCCCGCGACTCTGCTCCGTCTCTGCAGCCAGCTTCCCTGCTCTGATACCTGGGAGCTCTGGCGCACTCAGGCACCCCCGGTCTCTCTGTGACCCCAAGGGTCCTGAGTCCACACTGTCCCGGGAGGATTCCACCCCTCGCTTAGCCACTGCAGCGACGTCCCTCTGCCGAGCCAACTTCTAAAAGGTCCGATTTTGTGCTCCGCGGCTCTATCACTTGCCAGAAGCGGCCGACGGAGGCCCCTCCCCCGCCGTCTATCCTCCCGAATATCGCCTCGGATTCACTTCTCCGCATGCCCTACCTTCCAGTAAGTGGTCGCTTCTCTGTTCAGAGAGTTGTTGCTACTCTCCTGTTCGATCTCCTGTTGAGTTCGTAGGTGTTCATAATGGTTTGATCCCTATTCAGCTGAATTCCTGAGACCAGACGAAATCTAGGTCTCCTACTCCTCCGCCATCTTGCTCTGCCCCGAAATCAGTTGCTTTCTTATATATTAACAATGCAACTGTAGAAAGAGAAATTAGAGAAACCATTCCACTTACAATAGCACCAAAAACCATAAGATACCTCGGAATAAACCTAGCCAAAGAGGTAAAGATCTATACTCTAGGAACTACAGAACACTCATGAAAGAAATTGGGGAAGACACAAAAAGATGGAAAAATATTCCATGCTCATGGATCGGAAGAATAAACATTGTTAAAATGTCTATGCTACCCAGAGCAATCTATACCTTCAATGCCATCCCGATCAAAATTCCAAAGTGCTGGAACAAACAATCCTAAAATTTGTATGGAATCAGAAAAGTCCCCGAATCCCCAAGGAAATGTTGAAAAAGAAAAACAAAGCTGGGGGCATCACATTGCCCCATTTCAAGCTATATTACAAAGCTGTGATCACCAAGACAGCATGGTACTGGCACAAAAACAGACCTATAGACCAGTGGAACAGAATAGAGAACCCAGATATGGACCCTCAACTCTATGGTCAAGTAATCTTTGACAAAGCAGGAAAAAACATGCAATGGAAAAAAGACAGTCTCTTCAATAAATTGGTGCTGGGAAAATTGGACAGCCACATGCAGAAGAATGAAACTCGACCATTCTCTAACACCATACACAAAGATAAACTCAAAATGGATGAAAGACCCCAATGTGAGACAGGAATCCATCAAAATCCTAGAGGAGAACATAGGCAGTAACCTCTTTGACATTGGCCACAGCAACTTCTTTCAAGATACATCTCCAAAAGCCAGTGAAACAAAAGCAAAAATGAACTTTTGGGACTTCATCAAGATAAAAAGCTTCTGCACAGCAAAGGAAACAGTCGACAAAACAAAGAGGCAACCCACAGAATGAGAGAAGATATTTGCAAGTGACACTAGAGATAAAGGGCTGGTATCCAAGATCTAGAAAGAACTTCTCAAACTCAACACCCAAAAAACAAATAATCAAGTCAAAGAATGGGCATAGGATATGAAAAGACACTTCTCTGAAGAAGACATACAAATGGCTAACAGACACATGAAAAAATGTTCATCATCATTAGCCATCAGGGAAATTCAAATCAAACCACTTCGTGATACCACCTTACACCAGTTAGAATGACAAAAATGGACAAATATTGGAGAGGTTGTGGAGAAAGGGGAACCCTCCTACACTGTTGGTGGGAATGCAAGTTGGTACAGCCACTTTGGAAAACAGTGTGGAGGTTCCTCAAAAATTTAAAAACAGGGCTATCCTATGACTCAGCAATTGCACTACTGGGCATTTACCCCAACGACACAGATGTAGTGAAAAGAAGGGGCACATGCACCCCAATGTTCATAGCAGCAATGTCCACAATAGCCAAACTGTGGAAGGAGCCGAGATGCCCTTCACCAGATGAATGGATAAAGAAGATGTGGTCCATATATACAATGGAAGATTACTCAGCCATCAGAAAGGATGAATACCCAGCTTTTTCATCAACATGGATGGGACTGGAGGAGATGATGCTAAGAGAACTAAGTGAAGCAGAGAAAGTCAATTATCATATGGTTTCACTTCTTTGTGGAACATAAGGAATACCATGGAGGACATAGGAGAAGGAAGGGAGAAATGAAGGGGGGGAAATCGGAGGGAGAGACGAACCATGAGAGGCTATGGACTCTGAGAAACAGAATTTTAGAGGGGAGGGGGTGGGGGGATGGGTTAGCCCGGTGATGGGTGTTAAGGAGGGCACGTACTGCATGGAGCACTGGGTGTTAGACGAAAACAATGGATCGTGGAACACTACATCAAAAACTAATTATGTACTGTATGGTGACTAACATAACATAATAAAATTAAAAAAAAAAAGAACTGCTTTTGTTGCATCTCAGAGATTTTGGACTGTTGTGTTTTCATTTTCATTCGTCTCCATGTAAATTTTTATTTTCTATTTGATTTCTTGGTTGACCCATTCATTGTTTAGTAAGTATTATTTAACCTCCATGTATTTGTGGTCTTTCCAGATTTTTTCTTACGGTTGATTTCTAGTTTCATAGTGGTATAGTCAGAAAAGATGCATGGTATGACTTTGGTCTTTTTGAATTTGTTGACACTTGTTTTGTGGCCTAACATGTGGTGTATTCTGGAGAATGTTCCGTGTGTACCTGACAAGAACATGTATTCTGCTGTATTAGGATGGAATGTTCTGAATATATCTATTAAGTCCGTCTGGTCCAGTGTGCCATTCAAAGGCACTGTTCCCTTGTTGATTTTCTATTTGGATGATTGTTCCATTTATCTAAGTGGGGCATTAAACTTCTCTACTATTGTATTACTATTGATTACTTCCTTTGTGTTTGTTATTAACTGTTTTATGTATTAGAGTGTTCCCCTTTTGGGTGCATAAATATTTATAATTGTTGTGTCTTCTTGTTGGATTGTCCCCTTTATTATATAGTGCCCTTCTTTGTGGAGACCTTTTGGATGAAATCATGTGCACAGAAGCATAACAATTAGCAACATATTGGGCTTTCAGTGAATCCCTGTTGAATAAATGACAGGTAGTAAAAATCTTTTACAGTTCAATATGAGACTCTGTGTAAGGTAGATTTTCTGTTTATACTGGTTGTAAAGGTCTTCTCTTTTGAAAGTAGGCTTTGAAACAGAGACTACCCCTTGCTTCTAGATTTGGAGATGGTAAAATAATGAAATGCTAAGCTTCCAAAGACTTTAAAACATTATTTACAATCTTAGAAATCTCTTGTTGGTGAATATTGGCAAAGTAAAGTGATAGTGGGCTTGTTAATTGCACGGTTTACTTGGAATGCTCAAGACAAATATATCATTTTAATTCTGCTTGGCAGTACATTGCTGACTGGCCTCCTGGCATGAAGCAGAAGAGGAAGGTCTGTGCGAATCAGTATCAATTCTTTAGGAATAACGAGGGAGAGGAAGAGCTGACGCTCATTTGACTTTCCACTTTAACAATGTTTTTGTGAAGCTGTGCATTTTTCTGAGTCTTAAGGGCTCCCCAGTGCCCTTGATAGAGACTTCCTGCATCTATGATGCGTAATTAAAGCAGAGAAGGGGTGTTGGCTTGTTACAGTGTGTGTAATGTTTGCAAAACAGCCATTTCCTGAAATGGGGCCTTCTTGGCCAAAAGCCCTTCATGTTAAGAAAATCTATCAGAGGCTTCTGCTGTCCTCCCAGTAATATCTCAGAATGGTGGGTGTACACATAGATGCCCATTGTTAGTCAGTCACAGGAACCACATTGCCCAAGACACATGTGTTTAGTCTGGACCGTCTTTCCCTCAAAACTTGGCAATGCTGTGGGTGTGCTTAGATGCAGTGTTCAAACAGAATGCTGCACGAGATGGTGAGAGAAGCATTCACTCACAAAACCAGTGCCAGGCCATCCCCACTCTGTACAGAGGTGTAGGACCTTAACAAGGACCAGCACGCTGACACCGGGCAAAGTGATCACTAGTGGGCAGTGGGGGAAATTACAGTCGCCCAAATTAGTTTAATTTCCCTTAAGACCTTTCTCATTTATCATGCAAGGAGCCTGGCTGAGGGTCTTTGAGGCAGGGTCTCCTCATGTGTGGGATGGCGATGAGTCACTGGAGGGTAGGGGAGGAAGTTGTCGGACATAATTCTAAGGTGGGCACAGGTATGTAATTTGCGTTGAGAGAATAGGTGCAGAGTGTTCTATATCTTTATTGCTTATAGAATCACTTGGGGGAGATTTTAATAAAGCTGATGCTGAGGCTGCTTCCAGACCAATTACGTGAGAACCTGTGGAGGTGGGACCTGGGCCTCTGCATCTTAAAAAGTCTCAAGTGGTTTCTGTGTGCAGCTAGGGCTGAGGAGGTTGTTGGGGGCTTTGAGGGGCCAGAGCGCGGGGCCAGGGTGATCCCCCAGACCCTGTGGCAAAGCCTCTGGTCTTCAACCCAGCCACAGCAGGTGGGTTTCTTGGGGTGATCTGCTGGAGGCTTTTGTTTGTTCGGCTTTCAATCACTGGTTTTCCAGCTGTTTACCAATGCAGTTGTGAGCAAGCAGTCAGAATGGTGCTTAGAGAGAAAAATGAGTTTGGAAAGATGAAGTGGGAAGTACAATTTATGACCATGTGATCAGTCAGGAAAGTAAACGGAACTGCTCGGCTTCTGTTAAGCAGAATTAAGCCAGGAGCAGCCCCATTAATTTCAGTGCACATTTCCAGTCTCGTTGAGTTGTCCCTCAGACGTCGATGATTAACAGGTTGGTGGTCATTCAGTTAGTGTGATGGAGTTGGACAGGATGGAGATTGACCTGGAAAGCCCCTCCTCTTCCCATGGCCCTTGGGGGTGTTAGTGGGAACCCCGAAGAATTAACCGCATTGGTGTGGCCTGGGCAGGAGAGCAGTGCCATCTGGACAAGCATGCTGGATGTAGGACCTCAGGGTGAAGGCTTTGTTGGTCGGAAAGAGGCGGGGGTGGCTTATTCTTAAGAATCCTCAGTGGGTGGTTCTGATGGATTACTTACAGCTGAGCCCAAAGAACACCTAATTTCTTTTGCAGTTGCCTTGCTCACAGATGCAATTACTGTAGTGAAATTTGGTCCAGGAGGATGTGATGAGATTCTATTTTAAGGCTATTTCTTCTCTCTGTGGTGAAGGCCTGAATAGCCATTGTTAACGCCCTGCTACCCTCCCTGATCTGTCCTTTTGGACTCAATGCTTCAGCCCATTAACTTCTTTTAAATTTCTCCCAGGTGAGCACTCCTAGTCAGCTCCTTTGTCTTAACCTCATGGTTCAGTGCTGCCCTCCTGATTCATGGTGTGTTGAGAAAGTCGCCCCTCTGCTTGGGGGTTGGCGGTAAGTCAGTCATTCCATACAGGCCTTGCTTTGGTCTGTTTAGGACTTAGCACTGGATTTCCCTGTCATTTGTGAACACTGGTATTCCACATCATATCACATTTGCTGAACCATGGCTCATACCCCTGCCTGCACCTGGGGGGTGGTGTTGGGGAGGGACCCTGACTTCACATGCAGGGGAAGCCAGGCCGAGAAGGGCTCAGCTGTGTCAGCAACAGCAGGTCCTTATGGGTCTAGTGCACCAGACAGGTAAACTCCCAAGTTCTCAGGTAACCCCGTCACTCAGGGCTCAGATCAAGTAAGTGCCTAGCATGCTAGTAACTCCTCTCTGACCCACAGAGGTCCTCCTACAGTGCTTTCTCCAGGAAAAAACCCATCAGCTTGTTGCTGCGGTGACCAGGGAGCGCTCCAGCCATGGCTCTTGCCTTGACTGCGCTGTGGGGGTGCAGGCTGGAAAACGCCAAGGGGTGAGATGTCACCCCTTTGTTAGCTTCAGGTCCAGATTGGGCGGTGGGAAGAGGAGGCAGCAAACCAGTGCACTTTAGGCCCATTTACATCATGTTTGCTTGAAGGTGTTTTATTTTATGTTTGTGTGTATTTTGTTCAGATGCTAAGTGAGAGCTGTGTAGGAAATTTATAGGCACACAAGCAGTTGGATTCCCTTCCTTTGTCTCCTGCCCCCTACAACTTATTACAAACAAGATACAAAGGATTGTTTTGATCTTGAACTGAACTTTAGTTCAAAATTTGTCTTTCCTGCTGTAGATTATCCAGTAGGTCTTGAACCAGCTCTTGATCTATTAGATTGGAATGAGAAAACAGATGTATGCTCTGTGGACAGTGGAGAAGCAATAGCCCTTAAGGGAAAGGCCTGGGTGGGCTTGCTGACTGTGCCTCCCCCCCCAGTCTGAACACATGTGAGCCCCGTCACATGCTTAGCACCCTCGTGAGATAGGGGTATGGTCTTCCTGGGTTGCAGTCTGGCTTACCTGGGGTTACACAGACTCTCCATCCAGACATACCACAGAGCTCCTTCCTACCTGGCTGTGCTGCCCCCCCCCGGGAGCTCTGCCCTGACCCCCAGGGCCGCAGGGGAGCCTGTCCTCTGTGGCGGTGGGGGGGCCGTGACCTGGGGGTGGCAGCTGGAACTCCAAGGGGGATCCTGACCTCTGTGGATGGGGCTAGGACTTTGGGGTGCCCTGACCTCAGTAGGGAGTGGTGCTGACCTCGAGAGGAGAGCCCAACTTCCAAGGGAGCCCTGACTCCAGAGGACTCCTGACCTCTGGGGTAGCTTCTTGCCTTGGGCACCTGAGGTGTGGGCAACATAAGCCCATTGACTGTGGAGGATTGACTGTCGGCTGAGCTTCCCAATGGGAAGTATGGAGTGACTGTAAGGAAAGTGAATCAGTGCTGATCTTCTCTAATAGCAGCCGTTGTTATGAGGCTGGGGGTCCCCTCTTAGGAATCAGAAGGGACTTTCCTCAAGCACAGTTGGACCTTCGCCTGGAATAGAACTGGGGGTGATGCAGCCCTGCTGTCCCGGTGGGAACAGTGAGTGCACTGAGTGGAAGCTGCCAAGCACCTGGAGACATGTGGGAGCTTTCCTAGGCCACGTGCTCTCAGCGAGTCGGGAGGAGATCTGTCTGCAGTGGGCAGACCATGCAGAACCCCATCTGTAAGGTGTGGAGCTGACCACCATGTCTTATCTGTGATCTTCTGATGCTGTGGTCCTTGAAAGGAGAACACCCAACATCTGCCAGCCTTGTACAAGAAACTGATTCTGTATTTTTTAAAATAATGAGCTTCCTGGTACTGGATAGGACATTTTATTAACAGACGATACACCAATGAGTGCTGGTCTCTTGGCCTGAAAATAGTTGTTTTCAGATGCTATTTAGAGTTGATTACAAATGTGAGGTTCCTAGCAGCTGCTAAGGCAGACATGGCATAGGCCCCTGAGATGAGAAGTATGAGCCGTCCCATTCATAGCTGCATTTGCAGACCCAGTGGCTGCAGACCATCATTGCTGTTGGTCCGTACTCATAGCTCAGGCGAGCTTCAGAGACAGAGAGATCTCGTGGGCGCAGATCTAGCAGGAAGCTGCCCTGCCATTGGCCTCGTGGTTCTGGGCACCTCAGCCTAATCCCAGATATACATGGGACTGAGAATGTACAGCGAGGGTTCTGGGGAGCATGTTCCTCAGAGACTGCTATTGCTGAGCTGCCTCCATCACAACTTTGGATAAGACAGGAAGTGTGACCTTTAAACCCAAGCCTGGTAAGAGGCTTCGAGGGATGACTCAGCCAGTTCGAAGTGGTTTCTTGCAGATGTCGAGGACTGGTACCTCACTGTGGTGAGGACTGACCCCAGACCCCAAGAGGACGAGCCTGGCTGCTCGAGGGCGGACCTGACCCTCAAAGCTGATCAGGTGGAAGAGGGAGCCATGAGAGACCCACAGTCAGGAGAAGTAGGGTTCTGATTTCAGGGTTACCCTGGAATTTCAGGGTAAAAACCTTGGGCCTTCACACATCCTCATGCAGGTATAGGAAGAAACACGCCCCGCCCCCACCAGCTGAAAAAGCTCAAGGAAATGTGGGACAAAAGAATAAAGTCGAGTTTTTATCACGGTGTACATGTTGAGTTTGCTTGCTGGTTTACCACCAAATCCACAAATTACTGAGTGTTTGCTTTATAAAAAGATTATGCTGGATGCTGGGGAAATAAAGGAGAAAAATGGGGTCTTGGGAGAGCCCACTACAGTGAGGAGGAGATTTTGCCCAAAGAGAAGATGGCCCTGTTTGTATTAAGACAGCCCGGGCCGTCAGATCACTGAGGAGGAACACCATGAAAGTGGCTTCTCACGCACAGTCCATGTCTCAGGGGACATTTGTCCCACACCATCACATGGGGACCTAATGATCCAGGATGGTCCCATGCCTTCTCTTCTGTGCTCCGTGTGCCTCTTCTTAGAAGGACACTAGTCATTGCACTTTGGGCCCGCCCTAAATCCAGGATGATTTCATCTCAAGATGCTTAACTAATAACATCTGTAAACACCCTATTTCCAAGTAAGGTCACATTCTGAGGTTCTGATTGGATACAAATTTTATGGGGATACTATTCAACCCATTACAGGACCCTATCCCCAAAGGACTAAAGAGCCACAGACATTGTTCCCACTTCAGGTTTGGGGAAACAGGTACTTGGAAAGGTTGGTCTTGTTCAAAGCCTTTAGCCTGTTTGGGACACTTAGGGAGCCCCTGCCATTTGTTGTCCACAGTGCTTCCCAGAGTCCTAGAGCTTTAGCCAGAGGAAACCGTAGCTGGTACTGCAAGTCAGTATCTACTCCATCACTTTCATTCTGCAGAAGTAGAGAACCTTGTTAGTCTAGAATTACCTGGCAGGACAGTGATGGAATCTGGGTCCTGACCTCTGCTTGTCTCCTTCTTCCGCACCTCCCACCCCAGGGGACAACACACACGTTCTCATTATTGTGTTAGGTTGATGCTTTGATGGTGGGGAGAGAACTTTGGAAAGGGACGGGGGTCTTGGGTGGGAATGCACAGCGCACACCTAAAGGTGAGAGGGCGTGGGCAGAGGTGACTCGGAAGTGGGCTGTGTTTTTCTTAAATGGTGCCAGAGACGGAAGGTGTTCAAAGACCTTGGGCAGTCATCAACAAATGCACTCACGTTATGCTTGCAGCCATTGGAAGAAGTCAAAGGTGAAATTTGGACCCTGGACTGAGTCAGAAAAGTGTTCAGCTGAGCATCTGGAGTGGGTGGAAACCACGTAGGCATGCTCCCCATCTTCTGTGGTTTTTAGGAAACTTTGGAAAACAAGTGCATGGCATCTACTCAAAATGGCAACAGCTTTCTTTCTTCTTAAACCTGGATTTTTTGACAGGTGATGTCAACATATTTTTCTCAGCTCTTTACTTCAGTTCTTAAAATATTTCTCAGGTCCTGCAGGAAATGTTCTGAATGTCTGTGCATCTGCAAGGGCCCCTCTTCTTCCCAAGCACTGGGTTTGGAGGAACCCTGAGCCATCAGCTGGCCAAACCCCTGCCCTTGCGCAGGTGAGGAAAAAAAGCCAGCCAGATGTTTCGAGACCTCCAGGGACGTTTTTTGAGCTTCTGTTTGGCTCATTCAGAGGATTCACTTGTGATGCTTCCTAAATTCTTGTGCACAGCCCGGTCTCAACAGCTTGAACCTCTCTTCTCTCCGGACATTTTCGTAAGTGTGGAGAATGGCAGCAGGGGCAGCTGCAGAAGAACCTGCCTGACTCCAGTTTGTTGTTGTTGTTGTTTTTCGTTTCCTTTCCTGCCGTTTCCTTTTTTGTGCACAATTGTCTGTGGCTGTCCACACACCGCATCTGGATGAGGCCTTGGTCCGAAGGATGAGGGCTTGCTCTCCAGCCCAACACACTGGCAGCAACTTGAGTAGAGATGCCAAGGGGAAGCGCTGCCCATCCCCATCCAGCCCAGCCTTTGTCTGGCCTCCCACTTCTCTGAAAGAGAGAGTGGCTGCCCACGATCCAGCAGCTGAGTCGTGGCTGAATCCAGCCAGGAAACGGAGCCCTGCATGTGGAGAGCAGGCCCTGATGGGTTTCTCACACACCCCGTGTGTTTCCTTCTAGGCCCTTTGACGGATTTTACTACCCATGACTTCTAGCCAGCAGTGCTCATGGCTGAAGGACACAGGGATCGTGTTAAACACATCAAACCAATGGGCAGTTGCATGAACCTTCTCTGTCTGCAGGAATGATCTGCAGGCTCTGGTCAGCCACTCCTCTGTGGGGTGCCATGGAATACACCCTCTTCTCAGGCGTGTGTGACTTGTGTTGAGGTCGGCCAGTTTTTCTGCCGTGCTGGTGTGGCCCTGGTCATTTCTCCAGCAGCCACGGAAGTCCAAAGGTCCTAGGCCTGGCTGGAGACAGAGCTCAAGTTGGAGTTGTAGATGCATCAGCCCCCAGCCTGGGTCAGCAGTCCTGGGTCAGCAGTCCTGCGTCAGGAGGAGGTGGGCCATGGGAACTGTGCGTGTTTCTGCACACACCTCACCTTGCATCACCAGGTCCAGGAAACCCTAATCGCAGGCAGAATGGGTGCTTCCAGCTGCAAATGTCCGGCCAGTCCTAAAGATCCCCCATGTTCAGGAATCCCCCTTTGACCATGCAAGGTGCCTGGGTGAGCCCTCACCTCTTCAGCTGGCCAAGGAGGTGTGATCCGGGCCATCACAGGCTCTGTTAACTTAAAGGGATCATTGTTTGCAGAATGAGTCTGCGGTGGCAGGGGCTTGGAGAGAGAAACTGGTTGCTTGCACACAGGCTTTCCTTCATTTCCTGCCATTTCTGTTGTCTTGGGAGTTGGCACAACCCAAGGGGAGTCCTCATGCCACCACTAAAGAAAATGATTATCAGTCCCATTAGGAGGCAGTGAAGGCAAGATCAGAGCCTTTGGTTTTGTCATTTGCAGTTTTGCTCCTTCTCAAGTGCCTGTCAGGTGTCAGGTACCCTGTTGGTCTTTGCGGTGAGCCAGACATTGCCGTCCAACCTGAGCTGCTGAGGAGCCAGGCCCGACAGCCCAGTCCTGACCACGGACGGAGGGACTGACCTTGGGCAGCACGTAGCAGCTCATGGGCTGGTGCTTCTCCAGGGAAGCAAGCTCTGCACCCTGTACAGGGAGGGGGTGTTGGCCCTGAGCACCGTCCAGTGGACGTTAACGCAGAGTGGACCCTGAGATGAGGCTGGGGTGGGCCAGATGCCACAGCTGCCGGAGGTCTGGAGGACTGAAGTGTTCCCCTGGGGCTGGAGAGTAGCCCTGGATGTTCATCCACGTATGGAGATGCTGCTTGTTCATTGTATGATGGGAATCGTGAATAAGAACGTGGAACTCCTGAGTGAGAGTAGCCCTGGATGTTCATCCACGTACGGAGATGCTGCTTGTTCATTGTATGATGGGAATCGTGAATAAGAACGTGGAACTCCTGAGTGCTGTGGTAATTAAGGTTGTGCCTGGTGTGAGAGAGAGGATGACTGCCTTCCAGTGCTTTTTTTTTTTTTAAATTAAAGGGTAAGGTGATCACTAGAATGGGTGGCTGTGTGGGGATTAACTCTGTATCTTCTAAAGTAACATTGTTATAGCAGAGTTTCAAACTGTCTTTGCTATCTGTAGGAAGAGACAAACAAATATAAATATGACTGGGGAGGTCCAGTGTTTATGTTAGCAGTATTTTATATCAACATACTTGACTTTTGGGGCACCTGGCCAGCTCAGTGGGTAGAGTGTGAGACTCTTGATCTTGGGGTTGTGAGTTTGAGCCCCATGTTGGGTGTAGAGATTACTTAAAAATAAAATCTTAAACTAAACATATTTGACCTTTGAGCAGAATCTGAAATTTTGATCTGACCCCCTTCTTCCCCCATCTTTATTTTATCACCGTACTCAAACTGAAAAGAGGTGGTCATATGTTCAAGTGTAGTTCTGCAAACACAGGGGAAACATTTCTATTATGCACTTACCTTTTCTTATCATTTGGGCTTTTTCTGAGCCTGTTGAATTACCCATTTTATTAATTTAATTTTGACATACTTAGTAATAAATATCATTTTGCAGAAATAAGTAATGAATATCTACTTTCTCCCAATTTCACTCCAAAAGAATAGAAGGGCTTCCTGTAAGATGCTAATGAACAGCTTTCACAGGAGAGAGGCCTGTGGGCTCATGCCCTCAGGGACTGATCTCTTCTTTTTAAAATTCTATTTGAAACATCCCACTGTAGAGGGAGCTCTTCTAATCTAAGCTCCTTTAACAAGGTGTGGCCTAGGAAGAAGAAAATTGTGCTTTATTCTTTTGGTTTATTAAAATTAAAAATATGCTTAAATATGTTCTTATTAATTTTTTCATTATTTTATTAATATTTTATGCTGCCTCTGGTGGTGTTTGCTTTCAATCCCAAAGAAACCGTAAAGATGTGTTTTGATTACAGAACCGAGTATTTCCTTTCTGATACAAAAGACCACCAGATGTCAGTGTAACTTAACGATTAAAATCTCACCACGTTAGTGCCTTTGTCATTCTGTCTACGCATGTTTCTTTCCTATTTGACTTCTAAAACAAGGAGGAGCTTTAGGGAGCATGCACACATGCCCCTCAAGGACGCTAGCTGTTAAATGTTGTGGGAGACATCTTCTTGCTTTCACGCTCTTGAAGGTTTGTTTCCAAATAAATGCGTTGCAAATTCATTTTCCATTTCACTTAGCAATATGACATTTCAGGATCAAGGGTTTTTTGAGCCATGAGCACAGGCTTCCAGGTCAGGGTCATGGTGGCACTGTGCCTGGACTCTCAGGGGTCTTTGGTCTTACTGTGGGCCTGGGACCCAGAGGGTTGAGCTTACTCTGTGGCCTAGGATGTGCACTTGTTTTCTTTCCGGAGCCAGTAGCTGAGTATTAACTGTGGGCCAGGACCAGTGTTGTCCGTTTTGTGCTTGTAGCATTTTCTCCATTGCATAGTTGTGGAAAGCCAAATGATTTGCTTAAAGTCACTTGTCTGTGTGTTTCTGAAACTTTGCTGTCCACTGTTTAATACCAGGTGAAAGAAACCTAAAAGGCAAACAAAAAATCAAGAATGTGGTTCGAGTTCAGAAGCTATGCATGGAAACTGAGGTTAGGAAGTAGGCAGCTGTTAGTTCAGCAGTGACCTTTTATTTATTTATTTATTTATTTTTAAAGATTTTTATTTATTTATTTGACAGAGACACAGCGAGAGAGGGAACACCGCAGGGGGAGTGGGAGAGGGAGAAGCAGGCTTCCCTCGGAGCAGGGAGCCCGATGCGGGGCTTGATCCCAGGACCCTGAGATCATGACCTGAACCAAAGGCAGACGCTTAACGACTGAGCCACCAGGCGCCCCTCAGCCGTGACCTTTTAAAGGTGTGTGGACAACGCAGGCCCTGGGAGAGGGAGCCTGCGCTCACACAGCACGTGGTGTCAAGGAGCTGCCACGGGGGTCACTGCAGAAGGTGATGGTCCCTCAGGTATGCTTCAGGTGTATACAGGCTCTTCCTCCATGTGATAGATGTACCTCTTGGATCCCAGTTTTATGGGGTGAGTCTCATCTATGGCCGCGGCACACAGCGTTTCTGCCTCACAATTGGGAAGGTTCTGGGTTTCCTGAGCAGAGCCTCCACAGTCAGATGAGCTTGACTTTTTTTTTTTTTTTTTTTTTTTTTTTAAGACTGAAAAGAACACAAATTTGGTTGAGGTCAGAAAAATACATTCTGAGTACATTCAGAAAATAGTGGATGCCATAGAACTAGATAAATCATATTTTGCAGCAGGGAGAATTGTGTACATAAAATACCATTCATTAGAAAAAACTCTTGAAATTTGTTGTTTGCTACCTGCCAATTAGGAGGTATGCCCGCAGCTCATTTTGTGTCTCAGGTAGGCAGGCATATGGTGAGAAGGTGTTTCCTCCAGAGGCCTGTTCTGGAGAGGCAGGCTTGTTTCAGGCATTTAAGACTTCAGTCCTTCTGGGTCAAACCCTGGTTTATAGCCAAAATGAAGGATTTTGAGGGCTTATTTTCGGCAGTGCAAACTCTGTGGCTATGTCTAGCCTTGGGTCCCAGCATCTGCATTGCTGGGAGGGGAATGTGGGGTGCATGTGCCCCCAGCTGAGAGGGTTCCCAGTGCCCTCTTTGGGGCAGAGAAAGGCACAGTTTCCTGGTGATGGGAGCCGAGGTGCTGATGGCCTGCTTGAGACAGGCCTCCTTAGATGTGTCAGGGCAGGAGTGGGCTGTCCAGTGACCCACAGCAGAAACTCGATTTAGGGAATGCCGCCTAACCAAGAGCCTTGAGCTGGGGTCCCCTGGGAGCTCCTGTCCTTGTGGTGGGCTGGGAGATGTCTCCATCCAAAACCTCAGGCCCATCTCCCGTTCCAGAGAAAACCGACCAAGGTGGGCCCCATCCCTGCAGATGCAGGAGGGGTACCCTCTTCCTTGTGAAAAAGAAGGTTACGGATTGTGTTCTGTCCTCGGGCCTGTTGTTGGACTGTCATCACACTCATGGGCTAAAATACCTCCCAGTGGTGACTTGTGTTTGCACCTCTGGCTCACAGCACACTCCGCATCTTGAATGCTCCTTTGGTGATTCACCTTGAACGGCCTTGCAGAAACTCCTGTTTTTTCTTTCATTGTGTTGTTCAATATCTACTACTCTTCCTACCCTAGCATCAGGACATCACATTTATAGTGAGTAAAATTGACATTTAAAATCTTTGGGGGGAAAGTGCACTCTAAATTAAGTGGTTTTGGGCGCCTGGGTGGCTCAGTTGGTTAAGCGACTGCCTTCGGCTCAGGTCATGATCCTGGAGTCCCGGGATCGAGTCCCGCATCGGGCTCCCTGCTCGGCAGGGAGTCGGCTTCTCCCTCTGACCCTCTTCCCTCTCGTGCTCTCTCTCTCTCTCATTCTCTCTCTCTCATATAAATAAATAAAATCTTAAAAAAATGAATTAAGTGGTTTTTATAAAATTAATTTTTCTTATTGTCACAGTGGTACCTGTCATTATGGAAGATTTAGAGGGTTCACATAATCAACAAGATGTAGGTCACTGTGGGCTTTCCACCCCCGTATTTTGTGCCTGTTTTCATGTGTGTCTTGTCAGTATTTCTCTTCTTGGGTGGATGTATGAGGATTCACAAACATGAAGTCACAGTGCACTTGTGACTTTTAACCTGCATTTCAAATTGTATTACATTGATTAGTTGAATTTTTATGTTAACCTAAGAGGCAAGGCAAATATCCATTTGCTCCCTTTCAATTATTGTTCATTTTTTTCAAAGGGTATTGTCCTAGAATCAGAATTTCAGAACTCTGAGGAATCCAAAAGACATCTCAGTTCTGTGGCACTTTTGGGTGTGATTCCTGGCCTATTCACATTGCCCACTGCTGTCACCCTAGTTAGTCCATCTAAGTAGTGAATCTCTCTGTGGTGAATAAATTCTCGTACTCTCAGGAGTTTGAGTTTAATAGGTGCTTACTATGGCCATAGGTTCTCAAAAGTGCTGCC
Source organism: Callorhinus ursinus (assembly GCF_003265705.2). NCBI lineage: Eukaryota > Metazoa > Chordata > Mammalia > Carnivora > Otariidae > Callorhinus > Callorhinus ursinus. The sequence continues at coordinate 1,096,348 of NW_027397161.1, read as the reverse complement.
CAGGAGAACTGAATCAGTCTGCATGTTGCTATCCATTCTCATGTACAACCAGGAAGGAGAAGTACTGTTCTTGGTCATACCCTGGAATTGCTGTTTTTAAAATTTGTACAAAAAAGGAAATTCCCTCATAGGCATTTTTGTGTAATTTGTTTCTTTAGCATATAAAAGACTGTTTCATTTGGTTTGCTTGGGAGGCCCTGTCCACCAAAGCTCTGATGTTTGAAGCTTTGCTAGGGCAGGTCTGTCCCCGGTATGTGCCTGGGTGTGTGTTTTGCCCTGCTTTGCCTCCTGCATATACAACATGAAGGCATCACGATGCTTTAATGGGAGAGGTTCTGAACAGCCTTGCCAGAAAGGGGCAGAATGCCCATCCTGGCTGCCTTGGGAGGGGCTCACGTAGAACATTCTGGGACATGGCAAACTTGTGGGGGACAGAGTAGCAGGAAATCTGGAGGGCACCACATATTTGATGGAGATGCATGAAATCAGGAGTGTTGTTAAGGAAAAAATGTGTCTAGCAAACAACTTTGACTGCTCTTGACCTTTTTTGGGTCATGCGCTTTTATTGGCTAAATTGTGTCTCCCCCCCAAATTTTACATATTGAAGTCCTAACCCCCAGTACCTCAGAAGGTGGCCTTATCTGGGAATAGGGTCGATGCAAATGTAGTCCGTTAAGATGAGGTCAGTAAGGTGGACCCTAATCCAAACGAGACTGATGTCCTTCTGGAAAGGTGAAATTAGGACACAGAGACAGACACAGAGGGATAATGATGCGAGGATACAGGTAGAGACAGCTAATTCTACACCAGGGAGAGAGGCCTCACCAGAGAGCAGCCCTGCTGACACCTTGGTTGGGACTTCTAGCCTCTAGGACTGGGAGAAATAACTTTCTATTGTTCTAAGCCCTAGTGCATGGGACTTTGTTACGGCACCCAGAAAACTAACACAGGCGCTATCTCTTGAGCTGAGATTTAGCTCCTGATCTATTTTGGGATGTCACTTTACCTTCTTGCTTCTCCCCCAGCTACCTTTGGATCTGGACCCCAGACTTGCACCTTTTCTCACTAGCTCTTTGCCTTCTGGCTCTGCACCTAGAAAAACTCAGCTTTACATTTGAGTGGGAAAAAAATGCTCATTTAGTCTTGGTCCAAAAGCATCTCTTTTATTTGTTATTTTTTTGAAAGTCTGTGCAGTCACTCTTAAGTGACAGGAATAGGCAAAACCAGTGGAGTTCTCTGGGGAGCAGAAATAATGTCCTGACAAGGTTTCCACATCCATCCTGTTGTGATGGGAGCTAATCTCGGAGAGTATTTTAAAGTAGATGCACATGGAGTCATGCATTTTGGAAGGAAAGAGAAGTTGCAGATGAGGCTGCTTGGCCAGCCCTGGAGTCTCCCTGGCATCCCTCGACACTGAGTATGAGGCCGTGCGGGCCTTGGAAAGATAGGAGTGGGGGAATCTGACTTTTCTTTCGAGTCAGAAGCTGTGCATGGCCCTAGGAAGAGGCAGCAACCCCCATGTCTTAATACACCCCTCGCGTCTGGCTGGTGAAGAACTGAAGCCCCCATTCTGGGACCTAGAGGGGAGAACCATGGATAATCCACTTAAATGCTGGGTCTTCAGAAAACCCTCAAGTTTGCTTGTTTCTTGTTTGTGCAGGACTGCCCATTCTCTCTTCAATTACTGCAAGCCCTGAAATTAACCTAGAATCTGCAGCCATCAAGAGACATACTAGTGGTATACTGTAATTGGATGGAAAGGAACATTTCCCCTTGCACACACTTTTACAAATGGAATGTGAACATGTCCTGTATTTCATCTCTCCAGCAGCCCCGTGCATGATGCATGTAGTCCTCTGGATAACAGAGAGTCCACATGTGTGCCCGTCTGCTTGATTGGCAGAGAGGTAGGGTGGAAGGGGTAAGTTCCCTCTTCCCACCTGTAATTATCTTTCCGCTTCAGCTGGCACCTTGGCGCTAGTGCTGCACATGCTGAATACACTTGGAGGGTTGAAGTGGATTGAAATGAAAAAGGCATCCGTCATGATAACCTCCTGGGAAGCCTGATGGGATGGAGACCACAACAAGGTAATTGGGTTGCAAGAGGAGCATCTGGTTTTCTGCCTCTTTGCAATAACTGTAGAGATAGTCGGATGGGAAAGGGATTTGGAGGTCGATGAACAACCTGCACTCTGAATCATACTCTTGCTCAATAACTTGAAACTTACAGGAGGAAGGATGGGAACTCTGGTATGCTCTACCCCATGCACAGTTTGAGATACAGTCAACCACACTGCTGGCTGAGCTGTCAGGCTGGAGGCTAGATCATCAGTCCACTGTGCATGAAGCCTTAGAATGGAATTTTATCTTTTGTTTTGCACAGTTTTTCAGCCAACCTGAATTTGGCCATGAGGTAGGAAGGGGTGTCAGGAGATGGCACTAATGGCAGGCAGGCACCTGAGGACCCCATTTTAGTTCTCTTGTGAGGGATAATTAATTATTATCTCAGGAAGGACCCTGTACCATAATTATATCTGCAATTATAAGATGTGAAAATTCCAACTAATTTTCCAACAGCTGTATTTGCAAAGTGTCATTACAGAGACACCAGTACCTGGGAAGTTCAGGCCCGTTGTTATTCTCTGTTGGCCCTCATAGTCACGCAGAGGGAGTAGTAGTTCAGGTCAAGTAAAGGAATATTATAGTTATTATGAAATGAGTGATTGGGAATCACTAATATGTCCACAGAAAACTAAATCACATAATCTCTAATTACATGCAAAAATTGTCTGGGGCTATTTAGTAGTAACTCAAGTCCGAGAATCCTTGGAGAAGTCCAAGTTTCAGTTGAGGGGATAAGTTTTCTAAAAAAACAGGAGGATTCTAGGAAGATGACAGAGAAAGAAGCACCAGGAAGCTGTCTCCCACCTGGACAGCAGCTGCACTGGTAAGAATCTGTCTGAGTAACTGTTTCGGAACTCTGGAGTCTATTGAAGCCTTGAACTTCCAGGGGAAGGCTTGGAGAGTAAATCAGGATTAATTTTGGTCAGTTTCAGCTAAATTTCAGTTTAGCCCAGGAGCAGCTACCCCCGGTAGGCAGCTGTGAGCGTGTTCTGGAAACATTTGCACATGGCTTGTGCAAACCAGGGTGCATACAAAGGACCCTGTCTTTCAAGTACTGGGGATCTGTGTTCTAATGACTGATTGCTCCTTCTGATCACAATTATACAGACAAAGAGGTGAGTGACCATTGCTGTTGCACCTCCCTCTGTTGTTCTAAGTCCCTCCCCCTCTGGCTCAAGTGACTTACATGGATTTAAAGGTCCAGTACCCCACCGTTATTCCCTTCATTTGTCACTTTTCACCTTTCGGGAGACAGGTATTGAAGCCTAGAACATTCAAAAACAACTACATATATGGGGAAAATATACCTCAGGCTGATCCTTGGCACAGAGAGAGCCTACCACAGTAAAAAACCCAAAACCTATAACAACAACAACAACAAAATAACAAAACCCAGCAAATCATGGGAAAGGAGGACATGATTTCCAGAATTACCACATTATTAGATTCATATGTCCAGTGTTCAACAACAGCAACAACAACAACAAAAATCACAAGACATACAAAGAAACAGGGGAGTATGGCCCATTCAAAGGAAAAAAGATAAGTCAACAGAAACTGTCCCAGAAAAAGTCCCAATGGTAGATCTATTAGATAAAGAATTTAAAGCAACTGTCTTAATTAAAGATGCTTAAAGAATTAAAGGAAGATGAAGAAAAAAGTCAGGAAAATGATGTGTGAACAAAATGGAACTTTCATTAAAGAGATAGAAAACATGAACAGAAATTCTGGAGCTGGAAAGTACAATAACTGCAACAAAAATTTTACTGTAGGGATTCAAAGGCAGATCTGAGCAGGCAGAAGAAAGAATCAGTGAGCCTGAAGACAGGACACGAAAATCACTGAATCTGAGGAACGGAAGGAAAAACACTTGAGAATGAGTGAACAGAGCCTAGGGGTAGGTAGGATACCGTTAAGCAGACCAACATACCCATTGTGGGAATCCCAGTAGGAGACAGAAAGGGACAAAGGCTGTTGAAGTTAAGCTACTATAAATTCAGATTAGAATGCTATAATTTTAGGATGTTAAATGTAATCTCCATGGTACCACAAAGAAGCTAGCTATAGAATATACACAAAAGGAAATTAAGAAGAGATTTAAATATTTCACTATAAAAAAATCAACTAAAAAAGACAGGAATGTGAGAAATGAGGGACAAAAAAGCTATAGGTCACATAGAAGACAAATAGCATAATGACAGAAGGAAGTCCCTTCTTATCAGTAATTGCTTTAAATGTAAATGTATTAAACTCTCCTATCAAAAGACAGAGAATGGCAGAATGGATAAAACATGATCCAACTATATGATGTCTACAAGAGACTCACTTGAATCCAAAGACGCAAACAAGTTGAAAGAGAAAGGGTGCAAAATGATATTCCATGCATGTAGTAAACAAAAAGAGAGCAAGGGGGCCAATGTTAACTTCAGAAAAATTAGGCTTTAAATAAAAAAGTTTATAAGAGACAAGGAAGGACATTGTATATTGATAAAAGGTTCAATAAAGCAAGAAGATACAACAGTTATAAACATGCACCTAATGACAGACCATCAAAATATATGAAGCAAAGGCTGACAGGATTGAAGGGAGAAACAGTTCAGCAATAATTGTTAGAGACTTCAACACCCCACTCACAGTAATGGGTTGAACCACCAGACAGAAGATAAATAAGGAAACAGAGGACTTAAACACACTATAAACCAACTAGATCTAATAGACATTCATAGAACACTCCACTCAACAGCCACACACACTTTCTTCTTAAGTGTATATGGGACATTTTCCAGGATAGACCATATGTTAGACCACAAGTTAAGTCTCAACAGATTTTATTATTTTTTTTTAAAGATTTTATTTATTTATTTGACATAGAGATAGAGAACACAAGTAGGCAGAGGGAGAGGGAGAAGCAGGCTCCCCGCTGAGCAGGGAGCCTGATGTGGGGCTCAATCCCAGGACCCTGGGATCATGACCTGAGCCGAAGGCAGACGCTTAACGACTGAGCCACCCAGGCGCCCCTCAACAGATTTTAAAAGATAGGGATTATACAAAGTATCTTCTCGAACCACAAGAGGATGAAGCCAATCAATAACAAAAACTGGAAAATTGACAATATTGTGGAAATTAAGCAATACATTTTTAAACAACCAATGGATCAAAGAGGAAATCACAAGGGAAATTAGAAAATACTTAGGAATGAAAACAAAACCACAACTTACCAAAACTTATGGGACAGAGTGAAAGTACTGGGGAAATTTACAGCTATAAATTGTTACATTAAAAAACAAGAAAGATCCCAAATCAACAACCTAACTTTATAACTTAGGGAACTAGAAAAAGGTGAACAGACTAAACTTAAAGCTAGCAGAAGGAAGGAAAGATTAGAACAGAGGTAAGTGAAACAGAATAGAAAAACAGTGGAGAAGATCAGTGAAATCAAAAGTTTATTCTTTAAAAAGATCAACAAAATTGAACCTTTAGCCAGATGGACTAAGAAAAAAAGAGAGAAGACTCAAATTACCAAAGTCAGAAATGAAGGTGGGTTTGTGATTCTACAGAAATGAAAAGGATCAAGACAATACTATGAGCAATTATATGCCAAGATATTGGATAACCTAGGTGAAATGGACAAATTCCTACAAACACAAAACCTACCAAGACTAAATCTCAAAGAAATAGAAAATCTGAATAGACTTAAGTAGTAAGGCGGTTGAATCAGTAGTCAAAAATCTCCCAATATAGAAAAGCCCTGGACCTGACAGCTTCAGTGGTGAAGTCTACCAAGCATTTAAAGAAACACTAATGCCAGTACTTCTCAAACTTTTCAAAAAAAACACTGAAGAGGAGGGAATACTTCCTAACTTACTCTTTCTGTGAGGCCATCATAATCCTAATACCAGAGCCAAAGATACTACAGAGAAAGAAAGCTATAAACCAGTATCCCTTATGAAACTTTATGCAAAAATTCTCAACAAAATGCTGGCAAACTGAATTCTACAGTGTTTACCGGGATTTATTCTTGGAAGGCAAGGATGGTTCAACATAGGAAACTCGATCAGTGTATTCCACCACATCAACAGAATGAAGGAAAAAAAAATCACATGGTCCTCACAGTTGATACGGAAAAAGCATTTGACAAAATTCAACATTTCATGATAAAAACACTCAACAAAATACAGTTGACCATTGAACAACACAGGTTTGAACTGCCTGGGTCCACTTACATGCAGATATTTTGGACAAATATGGTATGGTACTGAAAACATATCTTTTCTTATGATTTTCTTAATAACATTTTCTTTTCTCTAGCTTACTTTATTGTAAGAATACAGTGTATAGTGTAACATACAAAATATGTGTCAATTGTTTATGTTATCAGTAAGGCTTCTGGTCAACAGTAGGCTATTAGTCAAGTTTTTGGGTGAATCAATACTTTTACTTGGATTTTCAACTGTGTGGGGAGTTGGTGCCCCTAACCCCCATGTCGTTCAAAGTCATCTACCTCTACATAATAATATAAGCCATAGAGAAAAATCCACAGCAACCATAACACTTAGTGGTGAAAGTCTGAAAGCTTTTCCTTTAAGATTAGGAGCAAGGCAAGGATGCCTACTTTTATCACTTCTATCCACTATAGTACTAAAGCAGTTAAGCAAGAAAGAGAAATAAAAGAAGAAGTAAAATTATCTGTTTGCTGATGATATGATCTTATATGTAGCAAGTCCTAAAGACTCTTAAAAAATAAAAGGCTGTTAGATCTAATAAATGAATTCAGCAAAGTAGCAGGATACAAAAACACACAAAAGTTAGTTTCATTTCTGTACATAAGCAATGAACAACAATCTGAAAAGGAAATTTAAAAAGCAATTCCATTTACAGTAGCATCAGAAAGAATAAAATACTTAGGAATTAACTGAATCAAGGAGGTGAAGACTTGTACAATGAAAACCAGAAAACATTGCTGAAAGAAATTAAAGGAGAAAAATAAATGAAAATATATCTCATGTTCATGAATTGGAGACAATATTGTTAAAATGTCAATTACCCAAAGGGATCTACAGATTCAGTGTAATTCCTATCAAAATCCCAACGACACTTTTTGCAGATATAGAAACATTTAACCTAAAATTAGTATGAAATCTCAAGGTACTCCGAATAGCTAAACAATCTTGAAAAAAAGGACTAAAATTTGAGGACTCCTACTGGCTGATTTCAAAAGTTTGCAGTAATCAAAACAGTTGTAATATTGGCATAAAGTAGACATATAATATAGACCAATGGAAAAGAATAGGGAGCCCCAAAATAAACCCTCATATGTAGTGTCAAATAATATTTGACAAGGGTGCCAAGAACATTCACTGGGGGAAAGGACAGTCTTTTCAACAGATGAAATCTGAAAACTAAATATCCACATGCAAAAGAATGAAGCTGGACCCCTTGCTTAACCCCACATAAAAAAATTAATTCCGAATGGAACTAAGACCTAAATGTAAAGCCTATAACAATGAAGCTCTTGGAAGAAATACAGGACAGAATCTCCATGACATTGGATTTGGCAGTGATTTCTTGGATATGACACCAAAGGCATACGTAACAAAAGAAAAAATAGACAAATTATGCTTCATGAAAATTTTCAAAAATTCTGCATTAAAAGACACTATCAACAGAGTATAAAAAGGCAACCTACAGAATGGGAGAAAATATTTGAAAACCCTAGATGATGAGGGGTTAATATCCAGAATATATAAAAAACTCCTAGAACTCAACAACAGCAACACAACAACCCAATTCAAAAGTGGGTAAAGGACTTGAATACACATTTCTATAAAGAAGATAGACAAAAGGCCAAGAAGCACATGCAAAGATAACCCAACACCACTAATTATTAGAAAATGCAAATCAAAACTGCACTGAGATACCACATCACACCCATTAGGGTGGCTACTCTCAAAGAAACAGGAAACAACAAGTGTTGGCACACTGAACCCCTTCTGCACTGTTGGGGGAAATGTATAGTGGTGCAGCTGCTGTGGAAAATAGTATGGACCTTCCTCAAAAAGTTAGACCTAGAATTACCATATGACCCAGCAATTTCACTTCTGGGTACATACTCCAGAGAATCGAAAGCAGAATCTTGAAGAAATACTTGTACCTCTATGTTTACGGCAGCATTATTCACAGTAGCTGAAATGTGGAAGAAACCCAAGTGTCCAATGACAGATGAATGGATAAGCCAAATGTGGTCTATCCATACAAGAGAATGTTTTTTAGTCTTAAAAAGGAATGAAATCCTGACACCTGCTACAACATGGATAAACCTTGACATTATGCTCAGTGAAATAAGTCAGTCAGAAAAAAACAAATTCTGTATGATTTTGCTTCTATGAGAGACCTAGAGAAGTCAAAGTCATGAAGACAGAAAGTAGAATGGCATTGCTAGGGCTTGGGTCAGGGGGAGAATGGGGAGTTAGTATTTAATAGGTGCAGTGTTTCAGTTTATGAGGCTGAGAAGAGTTATGGGGATGGTTGGTGGCGATGGTTGCTCAGTGTGAACATGTTTAATACGAGTGAACTGTACACTTAAAAGTGGCTAAGGTGGTAAATTTTATGTTACGGGTATTATACCACAAAAAAGAAAGAAAAAGAAAATCAATGATGCCATTATAAGGTACTGAGATACTCAGGTTTTAAGAATGGATTTTGAGGAATTGCAAAGGCAACAAAGCCATTAGGGAGGAATTGATTTATTTGGTTAATCTGATAGAAGAATCGTAGGTAAAATGGTCTTAAATAGTCTTGAGTGGCTTGTCATTCATGAGCAAAAATGTGTGAAGAGCGCGGGGAAGGGAGAGCATGAATGAGACAGTCTGATGAGTCCTAATGACCGCATTGATCCAACTGGACATGCCCGATAAGGAGCACCCTATCAGTTATCGCCCCCCGCACATGTTATCCCTCTCTTGCGAGAGGGTAAAGCCTTGTACTTAGAGCTTGTGACAATTTATTTGAAGGTCATGAGAAGCCTTAAAGTGAAGAGCCGGTGTGCCTTGCCTCCTCATTGGTAAAATGGAATTAATAAGACAGATCTTCAGTGATAGCATGAGGCCTGCCTGTGGCCCCAGTTCCAGTTATCTCTGAGACAAAAGGGAATGAGCTTGCACGCACATGCACATGACTACACCTGCACACATGTGGAGCCTTCCTGTGGACAGGAAGCTAGCAGTAGGAAAGTGTGAGCAGAAGCCCCTGCTCTTAACTTCTGTGATGGTTTGGGACAGCTGCATGGGCCCACCGAGCACTCACCCTTAGCTAACTGAGGTTTCTCTGGACACCTAAGTCTTTCAGCAGGTCATTAATGCTTGAAAACCCAGATCATAAAGAACGTCAGGGGAAGCCGGCCCCGCCTCAGATACCCAGCCTGGCACAGGCAGGGCCTTGGGAGCCTGCATGATTGGCCGGGGGTCACCGGGCCCCACTGAGTGTGTCCCCTGCCAGGCCCTGTGACTCCAGGTGTCGTCTTGAATATTCTGCATTTCCTGCGCTCATTTTCTACTGTCCTCAGAAGTCTGCCCCCAGTGGGCAGATTACCTGTGGTCTTGCAAACCTGCTACTGCTGTTGAGGGATGGCTGCCTTCCAAGCCAGCTGCAGGGCTGGACAGGTGCAGGTGTGAAGGAAGCCCGGGCTGTGTGGAGCCTTGCTCAGTGTGGAGATACGCAATGAGTAGCTCAGGGTAGCTCAAGCTGTCTGGGTGCAACTCTGGTCTACAGCCACCCTCTGAGGTGCTGTCCTCATGTGTGGAGATCGAGGGAGCTCTGTATGGCCGGTTTCTATGATGATGGAGGGCCCTGCAGCGGGACAGCCCAGAGGTCAAGAGGGGTGGTTACCCCAAGCCCCAGGGCTAGAGACAACTTGTAGACTCATGAACACGGGAGGCAGGGAGCTGCTGGGGGGCCAGCTGATCACTGATTTTTGTGCAATGTGTCCACACCCTGAAGCTTCCCGGGCTTCTGTCTGGCCTGCAAACCGCACCCCACCCCGATCCTGCTGGTTCTGTGTGTGCCCCGGAGCAGTCGCCGGCAGCTTAGGTTCCGGTGCCTGTGGTGCGGACAGGTGCACTGAGTGACAGCCTGCTCCCAGGACTCCAGCCGGCCCATCGCAGTATTTGGTTCTAAGCATGCCCCAGAACTCCAGCCACAGCGCACAGAAGCCCCTTCACGCTCTGCTCAGCTGTTCGCCCAGCTCCCGCATCTGCTCTTTTGGGTCTCCCTCCCACATGTGTTTTGGGGTGGCCACTGTATGGGAACACTGCAGATGCCCTGAAGGAGATGGGTGGGGCCTGGGTGGAGGGTGCCGGGCTGCGTGGCCGGAGAGTGTGGGGGTGGGCAGCAGATGTGCAGGCTGCTCTGCTGCCTGGTGGAGTGCCGGTTCCTTGGTTCCCTCCGGTGTCTGGGTGGGCCGGAGGGAGGGAAGCAGGTGCGGCAGGAAGTACGGACACTTCCCCCTTCCCCTCCTCTTCCGTCTGCCTCTCTTGGTCCTAGAAAGAGTGGAAGGGGCACAGGCTTTTTTCCCATGGCTGTGGACGGACACCTAATTTACAGGCACCCACTTTGGCAAGGAGTTTACTTGGTCTTGTTTTAACATGGGAGGAATTCACTGCTTTTCTTCTGAGGTCAAAGGTGTATTTGTTTCTCTGCATTGAGCCCTCGTAATTGGAGTGATGTCCCCTCAGGTACTGTGGGCCCCAGGTGGGGCCAGGCTCCTAGGGAGCCCATGTCTGCAGTGGATCAGATCATGCCTCCCAGCCAGCCAGTGCATGGCGGCTGGCCCTCTGGCAGTCGCTCGTGCTCCTTCTCTTCTGGTCTCCCCTTTTCATTCACATCCCCTCCATCATCTGCTGTGCTTTGGAGATGCCTGGAAGGAGCTGCTTGCTCTCTGACCTGTTGCTTCCCTGCCCCATGCATCTCCTTCATCAAACACTTGTTTGCTGTGGCCAGATGGTCTCTGTGCCTGCCCATCCCTTCATCCAGGGCAGCCTTAGACCAGACTGGACACCTAGTCCATGCCATGCAGATCATAAAACGGGGTGTGGGAACTGCAGGGGCGACAGCTGATCTCCAATGAAGCCTTTCCTTTCCTGGAAGGGAGTTGCAATGATGCACCCAAGGCCACAAGCCAGTTAGCCTCAGGAGATTCATGCTGTAATCCTGTGAATTTGGGGGAAGGTTTTAATTTATTCCAGCAAATATTTACTGAGTCCCTATCATGTAAGCTACTGGGATTGCAGTGGTGCCATGATATCGAGTGCTGTCTCCGTGGTGTTCGTACTCCACAGTGTCATTTAGATTCTCACTAATTTAAATTCAGTACAGATGCAAACTTGCCAGAACGGAGGGTGTGGGGTGCATTAGTACAGGACTCGACAGCACGAGCACATCCACTTCCAGGAGTCCAGTTAACATTCTGGGGCAGCTTGTCTGGTCTGTGGCATGCACCTTCCCACCTGAACAAATATGCAGAGGCTTTTATTTAGGTTGGCACTGAGGTATATGCCTCCTGGGTGCAAAACCCCAAGTCAGCCCCTGGTGCCTGGGTCCTGCAGCCTCCTGGTTGCTGAGTTCTGCAGGACATAAGTGCAGTCGTGATGCTCTCCACAGGTGGGACTCCAGATTCTTCTGAGGTCCTGTAATCACTGCTTTTAGAGTGAGTGCCAGCGTGCCTTATTCTCCATCCCTTCGCTGTTAGCCTTGTGTGCTGTGCCTTCCCCATGCCCTCCTGGACACCAGCCGGATCCTTCTTCCCCAAGTATCTCTGACTTTACTGAAGCTGTGGGTTGATATGAGCATCTACAAGATGTGTTTCATACCCTAGTTCTTTGGTCCTGGGTCCATCCTTGCGTCAGGGGTGCCTGCCAGCTCTTGGGCTGTGCACAACCCCTCCACTCCACACGCAGAATCCCTGTCCATTCCATAAATATAAGCACAACAGAATCCCCACACAGCAGAATCCCTGTCCATTCCATAAATACAAGCACTGTACATTCTCACCATCTGCCTCTCAGCTGCCCCTTCGAGCCATGTCTTATAGATAATTTTCTCCATTAAAATATATAAAGGTGTTTTGCTAAACACGAATTTTTCCATAAGAACGTATTCTTCGTTTTTAAACTAGCCTTTTCTCCCCCTACTTGTGATAACAGTGGCTCTTTAGAAGAATGCAGTCATAACTGTGACATGGCGTGCCAGGGACCCTGAGTGTCATGTGTACCCTGGGGACACCCCTGGGCCCTGACCTGTCTCCATGTGAGCCTCCTCTCAGTCACTGCCTTCAGTCTCGGCTCTCTGAGGGTCCAGATGCTTCTCTTGGGGTAGCAGAACAGGAAAGGAGCTCCAGTTTATGAAAGACTTCTCACCACCAGAGGGATGGGAAGCAGCAGAGATGGAACAACAAAAGAGGACTGAAGTCCCCTGTCCACGGCTTCCTGTGCCTCACGGGGTCGGAGCTTGGCTCCGCCTGTCTGGGTTGTGCTTCGGAAGAGCTGTCAGAACCTTACAAGTCCCAGGCCACGTAGGATCATTGCTGCAAACTGCAACGCTGACCCTGGTTCCTGACTGTCCCCACCTCTCTCATATGGAAAGTTTCTGGCTTTCTCTTTTTATCTCCTGCCTTGCAGCATATACACAGGCCACCCCACATAATGATGGGCCTTCAGGCCAGCAGAGGCTGCTGTAGGATCCAAGTGCAAGCTGGAGGGAATCCAGGTTTACTGCCTGCTCAGCTTTTACTCAAAGGGAGAATATCCTAAATCAGGGTATTTTTCCAGGATCTGGGGGAGGGAAGCTATTGGAATGGGGGTAATTGATTGGTATTTGAAGTGCTCACCCAGAGCCAGGACCACCATTGGGAGACCTGCCCTGGCTGGTATAGCAGGTGTGGAACAGATGGTACCTTTGTGTAAAGGACACTTTGTGGTGTGAAACTCTGTGGGACAATTCAGGGTTAGTGAGCAAATGCATCCTGCCTGTGTTTGTGGCTGGAGGGACTGCCGCCGAGTCTTGTGGCTTATGAGGTGTGTCTCAGCTGCAAGAGAGATGTTGCCCATGGTGGGAGACTGGGAGCTTGCAAGGACAGTGACTTCCAGTCATTCTTCAGTTTGGTCTTAATTGAAACCAGAGACCAGAGGTTAATGCAGTTTTGTTGTTTTTATTAGATTTGCATTGACTTGACCCATGGAACATTATGTCAAGATGGCTTTGAATCTCAGAGAAATTGACTTGAGTGATCATAAAGTGATCCCATTGATTTTTATGATTTTGTTATTTTGTTGTGATATAAAGAAATTTTTCTCTGAGGTTTTTGAGGAGCTGTATGTCTGATAAACATACAGCAATACACCAAAATAAAAACAAAACTAAAAATCTGCACATACCCGAAGTATGGGAATAATAGGAAAACATGAATGTTGTTTACAAATGCCTGTTCTGTCCATATAAAGTAGTGTACAGGTTCATGCTCCTGTTAAAAATGTGATGAGTTGGTCCAAAGGTGATCAAGATATTGGCTTCAGGAGAAATATTGATCACTTTTTTTTTCCTTTGGGCAAAATTCATGAAATTTGGGGGGACTCTTTGTTAAGTAGAATGTCTAAGGGTTAAGTTTCAGCTATCAGAGCAACAGATATATTTTTAGAATGTTTTCCTATCTGGCCCTTTGTTTCATGGAGTATTTACATGAAAACATCTATCACATGAAAAAGGGAGGGGCGCCTGGGTGGCTCAGTCATTAAGAGTCTGCCTTCGGCTCAGGTCATGATCCCAGGGTCCTGGGATCGAGCCCCACCTCGGGCTCCCTGCTCCACGGGAAGCCTGCTTCTCCCTCTTCCACTCCCCCTGCTTGTGTTCCCTCTCTCGCTGTGTCTCTCTCTCAAATAAATAAATATAATCTTTAAAAAAAAAAGGATTTATTTACTTAACCACCTGATATGAAAGGCAGTACAGGTGCAGTGCACATGTGTTTTTATTTTTAATCAGATGGGTTGCAATCAAAGTGGGTTTTTAATATTACAGATAGTTTGGATACTTGTCTGGCAGGTACTGATGCCCCAACCCCATCCCTTCAGGGCATGCCCCCTTCCCCCACTATATCTTTCCCTCATTGTGATCCTTTGATATTGCCCCGTGGTGGGACTAAAAGTTCTGGAGGACTAGCTGCCTCACTTCTGCCCCTTTTGCCACAGGAGCTCCAACTGATGGCCAAGGAAGGCTAATTGGGGTATAAAGGGATGCATAATTACCCCTAGGTGGGGTGATTCTGATGCGTGTGGTCATTTTGGTGCCCGCAGTTTCTCCATGGTGTAATCATGCTCCAGGCACCTACAGCGATAGCTGGCTTGACAGCACATTCATTATTAGAAGCCTGACCTTTCTTGTCTCCCTTCCCCGGCGTGGTAATTTCTTATTCTGCTTCCAGGAAATGGAAACAAGGATAAAATTTGCCCAATGAAATAGCTTAGTGCGATTCCTGTACTGACACTGTCAACAATTCTGCAGGCACACACAGCTCCCAACCAGCTTCTTCTTGCCAACTTATTAAATATTAGTAGGCAGCCCAGGATCATCAGACACTTCAAAAAGCCTATGACAAAAGATAGGTGCCCCCCCCAAACACACACACACACACACACACAAGACAACGTGAAATGACCAGACTGAGGAAACCAAGCAAACAAATAAGACATTTATAACTCTGGGAAAAACAAAAAGGAGTATAAGACAGGAACACTAATCACAGTATACTACATGGCCTAGCTGGGAATAGCATATACAAAGTCATAATGTTGTAAGTGTCTAATATTAACCTGATAAAAATTGTAATAAAAGTAAATGGGACTATAGAGAACATGTGTTTGTGTGTATGAGAGAGAGGAAGAGAGAGAGAGAGAGAGAGAGAGAGAGAGAGAGAATTGTATATATTGATGTGTGATAGAGAGTTAAGTCCCCATCATCCATAGTGTAGGAAGTCAATAGATAATTCCTAAATCTGAAAACTTGAGAAGGAGCAACATAAGTGTGTCATTCAGAGATATGGAGGTGAAAACCAAAAGGTTCAATTAAATGCATTGAAAATGCCTTCCTGTGGGGAGTAGGAAAGGTGTGGAGAGTTAAGAGGTTTACTGGTTTTACTAACAAATCTAGACTTTTCAAATTATAGGCAGTATAATATTGAAAAATAAACCCTAAAATGAGAGGAAAGAGTTAACTTTGACAACAGCAATGATAACAAAAAACAAATACAATGTATATATGTTCTCTGTTGTTCCAGCAAATATGTTTATCAGCCTCTACCAACAGAAGTCATGGTTGGTGCACCAGCACTAGCGATAGACCGGTGGGCACTCACCAGGCCCCAGCTTTTCACTGGGAGCTGAATAGTGTGGTGGCAGAGTTAGCTGGTTTCTTAGGAGGTAGGTGGCCAGACCTCGGCCACCACCCCTGTAAAGCTGTTTGGGGTAAACCCACCTAGTAATGGGACATCTTCTATTTCTGATAGGATAATAATACCTAGTATGTGTTGGGCATGGTGTATTTTGCTATCACATTTGTTTTGAAAAAGCGGATTTGTTCCAGTGTGACTGATATGTTGGGGAACACTTTGAGTGTAATGTAAGTTTTGGGTTGGCTTATGCATGATGACTGATATTTTTCCCATCTGGTTAAATATTTACAAATATATTTGTAAGTTTGACAACCTACCCTTAGGACCATGGGAATGTATTAAATGTCCACACCAAAGAATCCTTGAAGTGTCTGAACTACCCTCACCTCAAAATCAGAGAAGGCGAATTTTTTTTTTTTGGCGTTTCTTGGTCTTGGTGTTCAGTGTCCCAAGTGACCTCCTTCTGACCTCCTGCCCCATTACCATCATGTGCACACATCGCTTCACCATTCACAGAGTGTTTCATTACTTATAGATGATACCATCCCATTTGTGCATTTTAAAAGGCACTTTGTTTTGGTCTGTTTTGTCTACATATATGTAGTTGCTTTTATTTCATGGTTATACTTTTATTTTCTCTTTGTTTCTTGTATCTTTTTGGTTGAAAGGCCTCAAAAGGCTTTTCTTCTCTTGGGGGTGATGAAACAGCCCTGAGAAGAGTGTGGGGTGCTTGTGAGCAGACAGAGGCATGGAGATGCTGAGAGATGGTGTGTAAGCGGCAGAACTGAGGCCCAAAGCAGTGCTTTGGGGCTCTCAGACCAGCATCTTGGTTCCTTTCTATCTCACTCCCTAATTTACCTTTTGGAGTCCCAGCAATGAATTGCTACTAGGATGTGAGAGGTCCAAGTAATGTGGCATTTTGGGCCTTTTCTGGGCAGAATCCTGTTTTGTCCCTCGTTTTAAACTGGGACATGACAAGCTGTTTGTCTGGGAAGGAAGGCAGAGGTGCTGGGACAGGCTGAGACGTCAGGGCCACAGGGCCCATATTGATTCAAGCACCATGCTCTGATTGCGGACCTGAAGGGAGTGCAGTGAAGTGGGGTCCTGCTGCTGACCCTGCTGAAGTCATGGGGATCCAGTTCCAGGACGTCTGCCGGCTGGGTTCAGCTGCATTTGTTAGTAGGATCAGTTTCTGCAGGGTCCAGGTTGAGTCCTGACCCCTGCCTCTAAATGTTGGGGAGGTATCTCTGGCCCATGACTCAGACAGAGTTTCTCTAAGTCTTGCTGGGTGTGAGAATTAGTAAGAGAAGGGGAAAAAAAGCAGAGGGCTCAGTTTGGAGAGTATAAGGTTCAGCTTAAATCAGGGAGAAGATCTTCTAACAGGTCTTTCAGAATCCTGGAAGAGCCACTGAAAATCCTGACATCTTCAGGAGACATTCAGGGTAGAGAGTCTCACGGTTCCACCAAAGAACCTTGTACTTTCCCCTTTTCTGGAGGCTTCAGCTCTTTGAGGGCTGTTTTGGTTATCAATGTCTTGTTTTGGGGATTGCTGCTGAGCTCTTTGGTGTTTACCACACTGTGATGGCCGAGCCTGTCAGATGGCTCTGACACTGGAGAAAGAGCAAGAGGTGACATATGCATACAGCAGAGTCCACTCTTAGTGACCTCACCCCTTTGTGCTCATTCCTTTTTTTTAAATTTTATTTTATTATGTTATGTTAGTCACCATACATTACATCATTAGTTTTTGATGTAGTGTTCCATGATTCATTGTTTTCATATAACACCCAGTGCTCCAGGCAGAATGTGCCCTCTTTAATACCCATCACCAGGCTAACCCATTCCCCCTCCCCTCTAGAACCCTCAGTTTGTTTCTCAGAGTCCATAGTCTCTCATGGTTCGTCTGCCCCTCCGATTCCCTCCCCCCATCATTTTTCCCTTCCTACTATCTTCTTCTTCTTCTTCTTTTTAACACATAATGTATTATTTGTTTCAGAGGTACAGGTCTGTGATTATCAGTCTTATACAATTCACAGCGCTCACCGTAGCACATACCCTCCCCAATGTCTATCACCCAGCCACCCCATCCCTCCCACCCCCCACCAGTCCAGCAACCCTCAGTTTGTTTCCTGAGATTGAGTCCTTAAGGTTTGTCTCCCTCTCTGGTTTTGTCTTGTTTCATTTTTCCCTCCCTTCCCCTGTGATCCTGTCTTGTTTCTCAAATTACTCATATCAGTGAGGTCCTATGATACATGTCTTTCTCTGATTGACTTATTTCGCTCAGCCTAATACCCTCTAGTTCTATCCACGTCATTGCAAATGGCAAGATATCATTTTTTTGATGTCTACATAATATTCCATTGTATATATATACCACATCTTTATCCATTCATCTGTCGATGGACATCTTGGCTCTTTCCCTAATTTGGCTATTGTGGACATTGCTGCTATAAGCATTGGGGTGCACGTACCCCTTCAGATCCCTACATTTGTACCTTTGGGGTAAATACCCAGTAGTGCAATTGCTGGGTCTTAGGTGGCTTTATTTTCAACTTTTTGAGGAACCCCCATACTGTTTTCCAGAGTGGCTGCACCAGCTTGCATTCCCACCAACAGTGTAGGAGGGTTCCCCTTTCTCCACATCCTCACCAACATCTGTCGTTTCCTGACTTGTTAATTTTAGCCATTCTGACTGGTGTGAGGTGGTATCTCATTGTGGTTTTGATTTGGATTTCCCTGATGCTGAGTGATGTGGATCACTTTTTCATGTGTCTGGCCATTTGGATGTCTTCTTTGGAAAAATGTCTGTTCATGTCTTTTGCTCATTTCTTGATTGGATTCTTTGTTCTTTGGGTGTTGAGTTTGATAAGTTCTTTATAGATTTTGGATACTAGCCCTTTATCTGATAGGTCATTTGCAAATACCTTCTCCCATTGTGTCCGTTATCTTTTGGTTCTGTTGACTGTTTGCTGTGCAGAAGCTTTTGTCTTGATGAAATCCCAATAGTTCATTTTTGCCCTTGCTTCCCTTGCCTTTGGCGATGTTTCTAGGAAGAAGTTGCTGTGGCTGAGGTCGAAGAGGTTGCTGCCTGTGTTCTCCTCTAGGATTTTGATGGACTCCTGTCTCACATTTAGGTCTTTCATCCATTTTGAGTCTATTTTGGTGTGTGGTGTAAGGAAATGGTCCAGTTTTATTCTTCTGCATGTGGCTGTCCAGTTTTCCCAACACCATTTGTTGAAGAGACTGTCTTTTTTCTTTGGACATTCTTTCCTGCTTTGTTGAAGATTAGTTGACCATGGAGTTGAGGGTCCATTCCTGGGCTCTCTATTCTGTTCCATTGATCTGTGTGTCTGTTTTTGTGCCAGTACCGTACTGTCTTGATGATGACAGCTTTGTAATAGAGCTGGAAGTCTGGAATTGTGATGCCGCCAGCTTAGCTTTTCTTTTTCAACATTCCTCTGGCTATTCGGGGTCTTTTCTGGTTCCACACAAATTTTAGGATTATTTGTTCCACTTCTTTGAAAAAAGTTGATGGTATTTTGATAGGGATTGCATTGAATGTGTAGATTGCTCTAGGTAGCATTGACATCTTCACAATATTTGTTCTTCCAATCCAGGAGCATGGAACGTTTTTCCATTTCTTTGTGTCTTCTTCGATTTCTTTCATGAGTATTTTATAGTTTTCTGAGCACAGATCCTTTGCCTCTTTGGTTGGATTTATTCCTAGGTATCTTATGGTTTTGGGTGCAGTTGTAAATGGGATCAACTCCTTAATTTCTCTCTCTTCTGTCTTGTTGTTGGTGTATAGAAATGCAACTGATTTCTGTCTTTTGTACTCATTTCTAAAAGGACTTTCTGTTTGGGACCATTTTTTGTATTTGAAAGAATATATATATTTGAAAGAAAGATAAGTATACCTTTATCTCAACATACTTTTGTTCTTTGTTTCAAAAAACTTCTTTTTTGAAAATGCTTGAAAAGCCTTTGATGCTGTGAGAGAACCAGCCTGGTAGGGAACAGACTCTCTCTTGAATGAGGGGCCCTCAGGCCCGTGGGCCCAGGTGACTTGCCGCAAGTCCTGAAGCAGGACGGGGCTGTCCCCATGCTGCCCCTGGAGCAGGATTCTCCGGCGTCCCCGGCTGCCCCCATGCTGTCCCAGAATAGCATCCTCAGGCTGTCCCTGGGTGTCCTCAGACTGTGCCCATGCTGTCCGTGGAGCAGCATTCCTAGGCTGCCCCCAGGCTGTCTAGGGGCATCATTCAGCCTCCTCTTCTGACTGAGAACTTGGACAATTTGGTCCCAGTGTCTGGAGGTCCCAGCCAGCCTGAGCGTGAAGGGTGTCTGGATGGGAACCACCTGCCACGAGGCTCAGCTTGGACTTGCCGGAACCACCTGGGCAGCTTGAGACTGTCCCCTCCCGGGCCCTTCATCAGAGGGCCTGGTGGTCTGGGAGGGCCTGTGAAGGGCACCGGCCCTCACCCCCCGTTGAGGGCCAGAGAGAGGAGCTGAATTCTTTTCAACCTATAGCCCTGTGGTCCCACACCCACTCTCCCTCCCCCCTCCCAGAGAGAGGGGACTGAGGGGCGAATTCCTTTGGACCCATGGGAGTGGGGCTACATCCGCACCTCCAGTGGCAGGCGCCAGGGGCTCTACCTGAGGTTTGGGGCAAAGGCCTCTCCACGTTGCCATCTTGTGGCCACTTTCTGGTATTGCAACCTTCCCACCAGCCCCAGCATCGCACAGAAGGGGGTAGAATTGATACTACCTTAGCTACTGGATGGTGGAATGGAAATAAATAAAGACCTCACCCAAATGAGAGCAGAAGCTACTTTGTGCTGTAGCAGGTGTGGTGGGGATGCTTCATGGTGGCAAAGGGGAGGCCCCCCTTGGGGCTGATGGGGGTGCTGGTCTGAGGCTACCGAGCGGGGGGCAAACTGGGAGCCGCGTCCTATGTGATGGGTTAGGGGAGCATGTTTTGCTTGATCTGGTTGGTCCTGACTTGGAAGAAGGGACGTGATTTAGGAAGCTACCATCGATGACCAGGTGCTGGCTTCTCCGGGCCCGTGGCTTGTGTGCCACTGTCATGGCAGTCAGTCCGTAGGCCGGCTGCACCGGGCTGCCGTCCTGGACTGTGCTTGGTGTGGAGGCTTCGGGAGGTCTCAGCTGGGGACCGCCCACAGCCCGCCCACCCACCATTTCTGTCCATTCTCTGCAGTCTTTGTTGCCCTTTCTAGGGAATTGGAAGCTTTGGCGTTTACTTTGCTTTCCCAGGAGGCCGACTGTCTCCACTGTCCCAGCTCTGTCTGTGTGTCTTGTCTCCTTCCTTTGCTTGTTGGAGAGCATGTGGGCGGTCCCAGTACCTCTGTAGGACGGAGGCTTGCACAGCGCCCTCTCCATTCACACAGGTATCTGGGGGTGGGGTGGAGAGCCCAGCGTTGCTCTCCCAGCACCACCTCCGTCGGCCTGGAGGGGTGACGGGCACACACTTGTGCCTTTACCTGTGGGGCCTTCCCTGCCACCCTGCGCTCAGGATTGGGTTCTGCCTGGAACATTGCTCCTTGTCTTCAGGTCTCCTCTGAAATGCTTCCTCCCCTCGGAAGCCCTCACCCGCTCCTCCGGACTTGGGAGGCTTGTGTTCCCAGCACACCTTAATTCGAGCAGCTACACTTGTGCTCAGTGGGCTGGGAACCTAGCAGGCCATCCAGGCCCGGGGCCCTGGACGGGCTGACGGTGGGGAAGGGTTTTGGTGGGAGAGAGTTGGGGCAGAGCACTCCTAGGGCTGTTGGGGTCCGTGGGGGGCCCGGGGGAAGGGAGGAGTGGAGGTGCCAGGAAACGGTGTTCCATCCTGAGGGGCCGCAGCTTCCTTACTGCAATTACATGTCATAATTCCAACTTTACAAGTATCAGGTAGTTAGGTTATAATGAACACCGTTAGAGTAACTACACCATTTGGAAGAATCACCCAGTAAGCCATGAGAAATTGCTTTGAAAAACAAGAAACTTTATCTGATGAAAATTACATTTGAAGAATTTTAGTTCCAAGGTCCAAATTCACCAGAGTAAGAAACGCACAGCCCACCTTGAACTCCTTGCAGGCACCCAGACCAGGAGCCTGTATGTTGCCTCAGGGACGTACTTCAGTGTCCCAAAGTATGCGATAAATGTCACCCGTCCGGCTGGGACCCGTTTCTGCTGCGTGGGAGGTGGACTCCCCGGTGCGGCCCTGGGTGTTTCTGTTGGGGAAGCCAGGCTGAGCCGTGGTTTGCTGAGAGTGCACATTGTGTGCCAGGTGCCGCAGCATTTAGGGTTCCTGGATGTCTGCACAAGTTTCAGACTCAAGACTGGGAGCGGAAAGAGGCTGCAGGGTGAGGGAGGAGAGCGGGGAGGTGCTAAAAGCTGCGGGGAGTTTCTAAGCCCTCTCTGTCCTTCCACCAAAGTCAGTGGGTATAACCAGGGCTGTCCCCATTAGGGGGCTCCCCTTAGGGACACTATTCCCCTTCTTTCCTAGGGGGCCTGTGGTGGGGGCTGGGAGAGAGAAGTAACATAGTCGGGTGCTCCAGGTGCCCTTCTCTCCCTCTGGGCAGGGCGGGCATTTCTGGGCTAGTACAATGGGAGGCCTGGAAGAGGTTGAGACACAGGTGAGTGTTTAGCCCAAGGCCACACACCCGGGGAGTCACAGAAAGCAGAGTCCCTGTGTCCCTGTTACTTAATGGAAGAAAGTCACTCCCCAAATTCCACGCAAGGGGCTGCACTGGCTGGTGGGGCAGGGTGGGGAGAGAGAGACATGTCCCAGAGGCCTAGGAGGAGGCTTGGGAACGTGGAGAGGAAAGGGGGGCAGAGGCCCCCTTGGCAGGGTCCCTGGGCTGGAGGAGAGACACGGGAAGCCCATGGGAGGACCCAGGGTGGTAGGGGAAGCACTGGCAGGTCCCCTGGCTCAGCTCAGCAGTTTTTCAAAGCATATTAATCTGTGTTTCTGTAGCATCTTGATGTGACGGGGTCCTACCGAATTGAGTCACATCGACCGCAGGACGGGTGCACTTCGGCTGCTGGGTGGGTGCTGGGGCAGATCTGATCCCCACGCGGGTACTTCCTGGGACTCTAATGGGTTGAGGGGTGTCTGTCCCTGACCTGCCAGCAGGAGGCCCCTCTCTCATCAGGAATAGTGTTGGATGCAGCAGTTCCTTCCCTGGGCAGGGCTGGACACGTGGAGGGGCCCGCGCTTTCCACCTCTCCTAGTGCAAGCTGATGATAGTTTAGTCAGCTTTGCCCCCATTTTATTCAGCCACTAATTCCAAGATGAGGCTGGCCTTATCTTACAGAGTATAAATAAATACCTCCCTCCTTCAGCTTCCCTGTCTGTAGCCCTTGGTGATGCTGGGATGGGCCCTGATGAGCTCGTGGCCCCCAGATGTTCCCCCTGAGTGACCCCTCCAGTGTCTGCCTTCCGCTTCCCTCCCTGTGGGGTGCCCAAGCCCCTTGGTCAAAGGTCAGCCCTGTGTCCACACAACCTCCCCTTCTAGGGTGTGGTCCCTTGCTGCCCACCAACCTGGTGTGGCATTGTGCCCAGTGTGGCATTGCTCCTGTGAGGCCTCCCCAAACCTGACTGGGCCCTGGCAGCAGCCCCTCGTTAGCCCCTGTAACTGCCCAAGCGAGAAGCCTCTTTTCCTCCCCCTACCCTGTCTTGTGGGGCTGTGAACGGTGGGTACCCTCCACTGGTCCTCACTCCTGAGTTTGCACCCTGCCCTCCAGCCCATTGGACCCTTATTAGTAGGGCAGGGCTCACAGCGGCATCAGCCTCAACAGTGTGTATCCTAGTGGGAAAATGTCAGAAAGTCCCTTGTCCCGTGGAGTGGTTGGATGTTTATCCCCTATTATGGTGATTTCAAGCTCCAGGAAGAGCTGGGGGGGCATTGTGCTGTGGGAGAGCCCTTCCCAGAGCCAGACCACCTTCCCATGGGGCCCCAACGGTCAGCGTCCCAGGAGAGGGAGGCTGGCTCAGAGATCAGAGCCAGGAGTGTTTCGGGCCCTGGATTTCAGGAATGGCTGAAGGATGGGTTTGAGGATCCGCCAGGAGAGGGAGTGTTTCTTCAGACTTTGGAGATGCTGCCGGTGCTGGGCAGGGGGAGGGTGGAGCGGGGCCCTGCCAAGACTGGTTTTCACCAGCCAGAGTTGAAGTCGGGGTGGAGGTACTTCCTGTCTTTAAAGGGTTAGCAGAAGACGGATTGGGACGTTTGGGATAAGTATTTGTTTCTGCCCTATTTGCCTTGTGATTGGCACTTCTATGTCTGAGTTTTAAGATTACGATAGCTGGGTTACAACTATTCTAAGAGGGAAGAACAGCTAGTCTGTAGCTGGAATAGTTTCAAACGTACCAACTCGGGTTGTGACTGGGGAGATGGGGTTTATCGAAAGGAGGCTCGCAAGCCGATGGCACAGACACGTGAGGGGAAACCGTGCATCACATCCGGCAGTTTTCCAGCTGCCTTCCCTCCTCTCTTCTGCAGTCTCCTCTTCATTTTGTTGGAGTATTAATACAGGCACCTCGCGCGTTGGTCCTGGCATCACATTTGGGGAGGCCTTTTTAGTGGACCAGATGTCAGGGGCAGGGGAGGCGGTGAGGCCTGGGGCACGTCTGCTCTTGGGTGTGTGGGTGTCCTCGGAGGAGCAGGAGGGGGCGCCAGGGATGAGGAAGCAGGGGTGCACAGACACCTGGAGACATCCTCTGGGACCTGCAGGGACCACTCCTGTCGGACGAGGGCGCTTGCTGCGGGGCCTTTAGTGCCATGGACCCCGAGCTCCCAGTTTCAGGTAATTTAAGTCAAATCACACAGGTGTGGAGAAGGGAAGGCAGGCCGAGGCTGCGGTCCAGGCGTCTCCCATCCCACTGTCACCCCCACATGCCTGCCCCCCCCCGCCCCCCAGAGGTAGGGGCCACTTTGTATTGTCTTTGAAAGCTCGTCTCTTTTCCATAAAGCAAGTCGGCGTGACGAGACTTCTCCCTGGCTCACCACCTCGGAGTAACTTCTTAGCCAACGTTCCCTGCTCCTCCAGGGCTGCCAGGCACCCCTGGCTCAGACTCGGGGCTGTTTGCCCTTGGGAGCTGCAGGGCTGAGCGGCAGGGTCTGCCACAGGTGGGACGCCCCCGAGGCAGGGAGGGCAACCCGCACTCACACACTTGGGCCGCTGGCTGACAGGGAGGAAGGAGGCCCAGTGGGGACCAGAAGTAGGTTTGGAAAGGAAAGTGGTTGAAAGCTGAATAGCCTTTTAGAGTCTTGGTCCCTCAGGCTTCTGGCACCCTGCAGAAGCGACCGTGGCTGCGAAGAACACCATCACCAGAGGCCTCTGAGAAGGAGGGGCAGGAGGCCTGCATCTGCAGGAGAAACGCCGGGCCCACAGGAGGCTGTCCTGAACGGACCCTGTTCCTCCTCCTTTGTTGGGTATATCTGCGAGAATTTCACAACCTTGCAAAAAGATCTCTGATTCTTAGCTGTTTTCCCTCTGGTAGCCCCTGTTTGTGAAAACTAAGAAGACGTGGCAGGGAAGGAAAGCGGGAAGGACCGCTTCTCACGGAGCCCCTCCTCTCTCCTTCTGGGGAATTCTGGGACCCAGTCCATAAACACAGACCATGTATCGAATGCACGTTATTAACGTGCCATCAGCAGCCAGGGGGAGGGCAAATGCCCTGATCTGGGAGCCAGAACCCAGAATTGGATTTGTGAATTTGGCATCTTTTTATTTATATGTGTTTTTTTTATTTACTGATCTCTCACAGATGCTATTATTTTTAATTTACTTAAAAAAGAGGAGTGGGTGTTTCATAATTCAGAAGCAAACTGTGATTATTCTCATATTCTTCAGTATCTGTGTGAGGGGGATGCCTGCAGGTTGATGTTTCCCATTGCTCAAAGACCAGAGAATTAATTGAGATGTCAGCACGAACAGAAGGCACAATACATCTCTCTTCTAATGAACTTGCACTTCAGAGCTCAAATCCGAAATAGGTGCAATTTATAGCTATAGGGCATTTTACTTTGCATGGTTAATAAATGCAGGGATGTTTCATCCATGTGTTTTCTAACATGTGTATTGATTTTAAGAACAACTTCACAAAAAATGGGTGTGTTGTATTTTACTTATTTGGGAATTACTAACTGAGATGCGGGGAAAGCCTTAGTTTTTAGCTGGTGGTCCCTGTTCACCACCTGCTTTGATCCTGCCCTTCAATTACCCTGTGTCCCCGCATCTTCTATTTGAAAATGTTCTGTCCCTTGGGCTGCCTGGCCTCCGTTTGGGAAGCCATCATCATTGCTGTTTCTTCCTCATGTTGGGTTAAAATCCCCCCCCCTGCAGCCTCCAGTCACCCTTGGGGATAGCCCATTCCTTCAGATCTGTCATGGCTGAGCTCAGCACTGAGAACACAGAGTAAAGAGAAGTTTAGTAGAATCTGTATGCAGTATAATAAAAAGATGTATATTTGGTCTTTGTTTTTGAGTAACAGACTTTAGTGTTTAGAGCAGTTTTAGGTTCACGGCAAAACCAGTGGACGGTGCCAGTTTCTCGCATACCCCTCCCACAACACACGTCAGTGTGGACACATGTCATTATGCATTTGTCGAAAACCTCCAGAATGAATAAACAGAGTGAACCTGGATGTTAACTCTGGGCTGTGGTGCCTTTGGTCTCTGTTCTGGCTCTGGGATTCTTGGAATCTCTGCCTGGTAAGTATCGCTTATGTGCTAATACGATGGCCTGTGGCTGGGCCCCCCCTTCCAATGGCTTCAGGGTGGGGGCCGGTCTCCAGAAAGACCAGGGATGATTAGAAGATTGGGACTCCTAGCACCACCCCGACCTCCAGGAGGTGAGGGGGACTGGAGGTCAAATCAATTACCGATAGCTAATGATTGGATCAATCATGCCGTAGCAATAGAGCCTCTATAAGAACCCTTAAAGAACCTCTAAAGGGCGGGGTTCAGAGGGCTTCCGGGTGGCGAGCACATGGAGGGGCTGGGAGTCTGGTGCCCCTGGAGAGGCACGGAAGCTCTGTGTGCACCCCCATCCCCGGTCCCATGCTTCTCCTCCCTCTGGTGTTCCTGAGGGGTCCCCCCTGTAATGAACAGGTCATCTAGTAAGTAAACTGTGCCCCAGAGTTCTGTGAGCTGC
Organism: Callorhinus ursinus; assembly: GCF_003265705.2. Lineage (NCBI taxonomy): Eukaryota > Metazoa > Chordata > Mammalia > Carnivora > Otariidae > Callorhinus > Callorhinus ursinus. The sequence goes on along the minus strand of NW_027397161.1, from coordinate 1,069,632 downwards.
TCTAGCACATCCCTGAACCAGAGGGGGTGGTGGGAACCCCTGATTTATAGCTGGTTGGTCAGAAGTATGGGTGCCATGGGACTCGTGACTGGTGTCTAAAGTTGGGGGTGGTCTTGGGGACTGAGCCTGTAACCTGTGACCCCAAGGCCTTCATGGGTGCCTCGATTTCCAAGCCTCTGATTTGAATATCAGAGTAGTGGGAATAATAACAATTTACGGCCTCTGTAATGTCAAAGAGGCAGGGCAGGGAAACATTCCTCGTAGCGGAGCTCCTTGTTCACTTGGTATGGTTATGCTGCTTTGGAACTGAGCAGGGAGGGAGTAGATGGCTGAAGAGCATGGGGCAGTCCACACCAGGTTGACTCTTCCAGACTCACCTTACAGGCATGTGGCGGAAGTGGGTTTGGCTGGGCGAATGTGCTTTTTGGAAGGAGTTTCCCCTGAGTCCTGGAGAAGGTGCTTGTTTGTCCTGACTTTGCTCACAAGACTTGAGATGAGCAGCAGTGAAATACTACATTCCTTGAAGTGAAAGTAGCATGAGAGAGAGAGAAAGGGAGAGAGGGAGAGGCTTTCAGCAGAGAAAGCATTTATTAAGTCAAGTAACAGTCCTCCAGAAGGCTGTGTGGGCTCTGGGGCCTCCTGGTCGACATCTGCAGGAGGCAGCCGCCCCGAAACCTGTGAGGTCTCAGCCCTTCCAGACTGGGGATTTGTGTTGCTGTTGTTGCTTGTGCAGCCAGGAGAACCCCAGCTGCTGCTGCAGCGAGAGAAGTAGAGGGTGAGGGCAGAGGAGAGAAACGCTCTGTGTTCTTGCAGTACAGAGAAAACTGGGGTGTGATTAGCTGCGCTCAAATGCACATTCTTTATTGGTAAATTTCTCATCCCCTTTCCTTGGTTTGGGGGAGTATTACAGACAAGTGGGAAAAACACCTTCTAAACTTACATGAATTAATGTACCATGGGCTGACACCAACAACTAGAAAGGAGGGTAGAGCAGGGTGGTCACTGACGGCCCCAGAAAAATCCTTCAGTTGGACTTTTGTCTAACTGTCTTTACTGATTAATTCAGAATAGATATTGTTGGAGGAGAAGAAAAACGCTCATAAAACTGTAATGAGGTATCAACCAACTATGGAAAATATGAATACTTGAGAGAACTCCAAAATCATGTGTGAGGAGTGTTTCGGTTCCCCCAAGTCATGTTTAGTTACCCTGTGATACATCCTACTATAAAAACTTGAAGAATAAGGAAGAACAACAATAAAAAGTTGCTCGTAATATCATCTTTGTGCCAGACATCAGCAGTAGCTGTAGACGTGGGGTTCAACACTGAGATTCAGGACCCAGAGGGCTGGTGCTTGTTTCTCACCTCCGTGTGAGAGTCGGCAGGTTGTAAGTTTATATTTGGTGATGGGGGTGGTTTTTCTTCCAGGTAGGCTGAGGATTGAGGAATTGTTTTAATCAAGGGCCAGGGCAGAATTGCATCTCAAAAGACCTACTTGAGCAGATTCTTGGGAGCAGTGCCTTTTATAGTGTCTGTAGTGTTGTCTCAGTTGCTGAGAAGGTTTCTGCATGATCAGTCTCTCAGATGAGAAGAATGAGCGGGAGTGAAGGGCTGCCCTTACAAAGTTGAGGGGTCGCCATGTCCAGACCCAGCTCTGGGGGTAGGACCAGCCCCCCACCTCCCATTTGCCCAGCAAGGGCAGATGAGAGGAAGAGATGGAAGTTTGTCTATCAAATTTGGCAGAGGAAATCCATTATATGGACACTTTGAAGCACACTTAATTTGGGGAGAAGATTTTGATAAGAAACAGGAGAGCTCAGTTTTCAGGAGAATGGCCTCAAATTTCTTTTCCCTTCAGGTGGTGCTTGGATGGCTACTGTTATCATCCTGGCCCCTCCCCGTATTAGGTGCACGTTGATGAAGTAGGGGATGGAGTTATCTCTGATCTGATGGTCTGAGGTCTCCTGGACCTCAGGAGTGGGGGTGTCCCCAGACATCACCACGCAATATCTTAACTTCAGCCAGCATGGTAGGGCCTGTCATTTTTGACCACTGTTACCTGGAAAAGGACATTTTTTGAAACTTGAAAATTAAAGATGGAATGATTTGGCATTTTAATCACTGAGAAAAATGGTATTATGATCTTGATCAAAGCAGCGACTCTGATGTTTTGTTAGTGAGGGTGTTTTATGTTTGCTCAGGCAAAGTAGGATTTTCCATTGGATCACCTCCCAGCAACTCTCTGTGGTTCCCACACAAAGAGATGTTTTTCATGGAAATAAAAATAGAAGTTGACTCTGTTTTGATGGTTTTGTGTTTACTTTTAGTGTTTTTTCAAATCTCTGGAAAGCTGAAATTTCATCAGAGTAAATTTTCATGGGTGCAATTAAAAAAATTTCACTGTGGTATCTCATGTTAGCTGAAATGGGACAAAACCTGGTCTCTGGAGATACCCCCAGGACTTTATATTAAAGCAACCTTTTGTTATTATGGGACTCAAACAGTGTTGGCCTGTGTGGAAAAAGTTTAGGTTCTTATCTGTGTCATCAGAAGAGAATATATGGTCTCATCATTACCATTCAGTGTTTCAAAGGCACTAGGGGGGCAGGAACAGAAAACTCAGAAGTAAGAAATCCCCATTCAGGAACGTGGAAGTACTGAATGGAAGCCGCTCCAGTGAACCCCACAATTTTTTTTTTTAAAGATTTTATTTATTTATTTGACAGAGAGAGAGAGTGAGAGAGGGAACACAAGCAGGGAGAGTAGAGAGGGAGAAGCAGGCTTCCCGTCAAGCAGGGAGCCCGATGCAGGGCTCGATCCCAGGACCCTGGGATCATGACCTGAGCCGAAGGCAGACGCTTAACGACTGAGCCACCCAGGCGCCCTGAACCCCACAATTTTAAAGATGTGGGATTTAAAGAACCCCACAAAATTTAAAGATTTGAGAAGCAGGACCCACTCAGTGCTTAGGTTAATATCATCTACTTGTGTTTGGTTGGGCTCTGACTCGTGAAAATGCTTTCTGAGCATTAGTCCTGCAATGTCTGTACTTTTGGTACCTTTCACAATAAAGGCATATTCAAAAGTTAAATATAATCATTTTTGGTAGATTAAATTACTTTAAACATACAGATGGACCTTCCTTATGCATATAGAGTTTGTGGTGACTTTTTGATAAAAGGAAGGTTCATTTTGTCCCATAAACACTCTGCTGGCTAAATCTCTCCTCTGAAGTAGGGTTCTTCTATCAGTACTCTGTATTGACTTAAGCTGTGCTCTGCCCCATTGTTTTCATTGTATGCTTTGATTTATATTGCAGAGATCTCGGTCAGGAGACCCTCTCCCCTTACTGTAGGGGACACGCTTAGCTTTAACTCCTCTTGGTAGGAAAACCCCTTGGACAGTAGTCCTGAATTAATGGACTTTATGGCCCATGGTCCCAACAGCTTGAGTACTTGCTCCCACTGTTGTTTGTCTCATGAGTTTGAGAGACATGTGAGGACTGGCCAAGGGTCCTCTCTGGTCTCTAGGGTACCATGGATCTACACAGCTAGCATACTCCTCTGCTTTGAAAATTTGTGACAGTGCAGACTCTCGGCCAGGTCTTTGTCCTACATGGTGACTTCCAAATGCTGCTCTGTGGGTGATGTCTGTGGACCCATACACATCAAATAGTGTTGAACGAAAAAGGCAGAATGCATGATGGTGGGTGCGCGTAAATCACTAGTGTAGAACGTGTGGATGATCAGTGATAGAGCAGGGAATCCTTGGAGTGATTCCAACAGAATTTAATGTTTGCTGTGATCTCTTATCTGTAAAACCACTCACGTTCTTAATTTAAAATGTTCTTTGCTCAAAAAATGTTCGGGGCCAGAGTTCTCAACAGAAAGTGAAGATACAAAATGGAGAGCATTTTCAAACCAAGGATTCTAGCAAAGATGATTCCTTCAGTGTACTCAGACTTTCTGGATAATAGTAATTCTTTTATGTCAGAGGACTTAAAAATATGAATGACCATTGCTTGTTAGTGTCTGTGCATCTCTTATGGACTTATGCTTATGCTTTACAAGAAAGAAGATTCCGCTTGAGAGAGCGCCATGCTGCCGTGGCCTCCGTGGCCTGCCATCCAGGTCCACATTGGTGTTTTCGTAAATTCACATCCTTCTGGCACTTGAATGTAGATTGATAATACCTTTCTTTCTTCACCATTTAAAGTTCTTCCTGGGCCCTTCTGTTTTGATAACGCCATTTAGAGTATTATCTTGACTCTTGAACTTCAAATTAAATTTTTGATACTCTGGCTACTTCACTTTTAAAAATCATTTCTTGGATTCTCTGTAGGATATTTAGCATCTTCGATTCCATGTAATTAATAAGAAATGAAGCGTGTATGCATGACCAAATGCTCTACCTTAAACTGGCAACCCCAGGGGCTCTTCTTCAGAAGGTTGTACTTCAAAATTTTAAGTACATGGTACTCTCTACTTGATAGGAGCGATACTATTTACATCATTGCTCAGCAAATACTGGTTCTATAGACCAAATCAAAAAGATCCAGTAACGGAAAAGAAATGCCTTAATCTATCTGCCACTTTGCCTGTGATCACTTTTTTTTTGAATGAGTTATAAAAGTAATTCTTCAAAGCTGTTTAATAAGAATTTTATATTAGGTCTGTCTTTTGAACTCTTGTCAGATGTTCAGTTCAGGAGGTGTGTCTTCAAGAGTGCCCTGATATATTAACATACACATTAATATTCTCCACTTAGCTATAATGATAAACACTAATACAGTATGAGGACATTCAAGGGAGTGTGCATCATTTATTAATATACTGTAAGAGGATAGAATAAGAGAGAAAAATGTCTTTCTCTAGGTAGAAAAAAGGTTTAAGCATTTCTTCTCTTCCATTGTGATTTCCCAAGGAGGGAGAAAGGGAGTGGATTGGATTGAGAAGACTTGCATTTACGGAGACTTTGCAGTTCAATATGGTCTCACCTACTTCATATTAAAAGTTTGGCAAGGTTATGAGGCTTGCCCAGGGTCCTAACTCCGGGGAGCAGTGGAGCTGGTTTTCACCCAGGGTGTCTGTGATTGGAGCTGGGGACCATCAACCCTGGGATAAGGTCCCGAGTACCTTGCCCTCCTCCACGTCCCCCTTGTGCCTGCTCTTAGCGGGGATTCTGGAGTTGCTGAGGCTGCGTCCAACTGCCTACAAATGTTCCCATCAGAGGGGCCAGAGACTGGGCTCAACTCGCTGTTTTTCATCTTGGGGCATGGCTCCATGGGGCCTCTTGTGAGGGGCAGAGTTGGCATCTACTTAATGTTAGCATCTGTCCCCACGCAACCCATATCTCCTGGTGAACCTGTTGTGAATATGTTAATTGTCTTATTGAAACCTGTGTTTGAAACCATTTTCTTATCTGTGTCATTTCTCATGACTCCTCCCCAATTGTCACAGTGAATTTGAGTCTAGACCTGCTTTCCCTTTCAAAATAATTAGTTTCTCTCAGATGCTCTAATAAACAAAACTTTTCATTTCTCCTGGGTAAATTACTAAGAGTGCAGTTGCTGGGTCATGTGGAAAGTGCATGGTAATTTTATGAGACAGCTGCAGTGTGTCCCAGAGTAGCTGTGCCATTTTGCATTCCCACCAGCCAAGTAGGGGAGCACAGGTCGTTCTCTCCCCTGCACTTTGTACTGAGCTTTCTGCTTCATGCTGGTGGGTCCTAGTAATGTCCCATTGTGGTGGTAGTTTTCTTATGAGTAATGGCGCTTACCATCTTTTCAAGTGCTTATTGGTCATCCCCATCTCTTCTTTGGTGAGGGCCAAGACATTTTAAATTTAACTACTTCCCTATCTTGGATTTGAGAACACGTCCATATTTTTAACATGGATGATCCTAATTGTTATCATATTCATGATACTTTTCTCAGGGAAAAATGTAGTTTTTAATGGATTTGATGTCTATGGGATTTAGGAACACAAGAGATCTTGTCCGATCCGTGGTACTGTTGGGCCTGACTTCCCCACTGGTTTGTGCCTGGTTGCCCTCCACCTTCTGCTAGAGTATCTGCTGTGGACATGGAGATGTGGCCCACAGTCACTGTGCCTGCCTCCAAGATGCTCAGTATTTGTTGAATGAAGGGATAAACGAGCAAAGTCTGTCCACAGGAGCAAACCCTCTGCTGGAATGCTGGCCCCTGAAGGCACCTGCCAGGAGCAAGGAGGCCCTGAGCTGCTACCATGCAGGTGTTGTGGGAGCTGGTGTGGGTCTGATGGGTCAGGAGGATGAGGGAGCCCCCTGTTGCACATCCTGGTGCCTCTCTAGGTGTATGCTGCTTTTCTCACCTCTGTGCCCTGAATGTCACTGTAGCCTCACTCCAGATAGATCTCAATGTACATACCGGCTTCAACCTGGAGAGCCAGTTCTTACATAACAACAGCACTCTGCGGGAAGCCTGTGCCCTCCACGCCACTGAAGTTTCCTGTCTCACCATTCTTCTGTGCATCTGGGATGCTGCCAGGCTTTGCCTTTTTGCTCTTTTGTTTTTAAGCAGGAGGGGATTGACTCCTCTCCCCTGCCCTTTAGTTTATTATTTGTCGTTTACATTTTTCCAGTAAATTTTTCATATAGTAGAAACCTACAGCCTTCAAGGGGATAATCCTGTGAATTTTTGCAAATACACACACCATATTATCCCCTCCACTATCAAGCCATAGAACACTTACATTGTCTGGAATGTTCCTTGTGCCTCTTTCCTGTCAGTACTGCAACCAGGAAATGGTTTCTCTGATCTTTTCTACTACACACTTAGTTGTGCCAGTGCTAACACATCATGTAAGTGGCTTCTTCTGTGTGCACACTTCAGTTTCTGCTTCCAGTCCAGAGAGCTGTCTGTGTGGCTGTGTGTCTCACTGGCTTCTGTTTATTGCTGAGTGGCATTGCATTGCAATTTAGAAACCCATTTTCCTGTTGGACGTTTTCTTTTTTTCATTTTGGCTATTATGGATAAAGTTCCTCTGAAAGTTCTCATACAATTATTTTTACGGACATATGTTTCATTTCTCTTGGGCAAATACCCAGGAGCGGAATTGCTGGGTTATTGGGTAGGTGTATGTTTATCTTTTAAGAATGGCAGACTGTTCTCCAGAGTGGCGAGCTCTCTGGTTTTATCAGGAATGTATGTGTGTCGGTTGCCGCGCCTTGTTACCAGCAGGGTTTTCTGTCTTTGTAGTTTTAGCCACTCTAGTTGGTATGCAGTGGGATCACATTGTGGTTTTGATTTCCATTCCCAATGGTCCATTGTAGGTGTGGCGCCCTTTTCTCAGCAAAAGAGCTTGGGATTCAGGTAGATCAGTGTTAAAAACCCAGACACCTGGGGCCTTGAGTGAATCATCCAGGTTCAGACTCCATTTTCTCCTCTGTGAGTTGGGGACAGGGATGGGTCCTGCCCCAAGATGGAAGGATGAGTTGTGGGAAATGGCGGCACGCTGGAACATTGGTATTGTCATCCCTACTTTTTCCGGGAGTGTGGCCAGTTGTGTTCTGCTGGTTTACTTCAGTGTCCATCTCTGCACCACACAAGGCATCTTGTTCTTATTCATTTGCTCCATAGCAACTGGATGCTACCTGGTTCAAGACAGGAGGTCAGGCTTGCTTGGGAGGCAAGCCCCAGAACGATGGGTACATTCCTCACCATGCTCTGGATTCCTAGGGGCCTGGCCTTTGCCTAGGCAGGGCAAACCTGAGTCTCTACTCTTCAGGTGTCTGGTCTGGAACATGACTGCTATTCATCTGGATGTTTCCAAATCCTGTTTCTTCTTCAGCTCTCATTTGTTGGGAGTTGGCTACACTGCAGTATAATTCTCCATTTCAAAGATGGATGAATCACATTAATTCAATAGGAAACAACAATCTCCAAACCAAAAAAAACAACCAAATATCTGTGCCAGGAGAGAGAGAGCCTTTATTTGATTAGGTGGCTGCTGGTGTGTTTTTTACCCTGAAGAGATTAAGGAACTCTTAGTGAATATATGTGTGTTGCAAAAATGGTCTTGCAGCCTTTGGGTCAACTAGTTTACTAAAAAGAAATAAATTTTTCTTTAAATCAATATAACTGTACTTGCTGAAGATAAATGTATTTAAGAACATGGCGGGTAATGCTATGAAATTAATGTTATTCATACTCAGTTGGAATAGAAATGCCTTCAACCTTTTAGCAAAAGCAAGAGCAAATTATAGCAAAAATTTCATTTCAGAAGTCATCTTCATCTAGAATAGGCTGGGCCCCGAGGTCAAGTCATCAATTTTGGTATTCTATTTCCATAATGCAATTCTGCAGTGTACGTGCATTATGATGGAAGCCACATTTGCTTCCATATTAGTTTTATAAATGGCTATGTTAATAGTCTTTTATAGACAAAGCCGCCTTTGGTTCATATCAGCAGAAGTTTCTTCTGCGTGAAAATACTTGATTTAAGATGCCACTGGGTCTGACTCTTGGAGGTTCTGCTTTTGTTGAATGCTGGGCCCTGACTGCCTACCTGTCTGTGGCCCTGGTCCAGCTTTTGCTTTGATTTTCAGCAGGGCTGTCCGTACTGACGGTGAGTGTCCTGAGCCACCAGAAAGGCGCTCGGAAACCATCACATTCAGGGAACTGGGGCAGCTCCCACCACCTGACCACTGATTAAGTGCTGAAGGGGTTATTTTTGGACACGTTGGATCATAAACACAGCTGTTCCTGTGTATAAACAGTAGGCAAGGTTCCCAGCTCAATTCTTGTCTCTTCACCCTTGTACCACAGATTTCTTGTCCTAAAATTATAGTTTCTCTGTGAACAGTGGAGAAGGGGACTGGGGGACTGAGCACCAGGAACAACCCAGTCACTCAAGATGGATTGTGCGGCCTGCAGGGGAGGCTGCACCCTCTCTTCCTCCTCCTTGTGAAGCTGCACCTAGCTGCTTCTCTGTGCTTTGCTCACTGGACATGCTTCCGTGGTCCAGCTGACCATCTGCAAGCTTCCTGGTTCCCACCCTTGCCATCCCTCTCAGTTACTGAGGGAGGAAAGGGGAGTCAGGAGCTTTTCCACACAGAGCTTTTCCAGGTGGTGCCTATTGTCTGACCTCTGCCATGTACAGAATTTCGCCGACTTGGTCATAGTTACATGAAGATTTATCAGCCCAAGGCATGACACTGGCAGGAATAAGAAATTTTTTTTTCAAGAGGGTTTGAGACAAAACAAGAGCTGTGAAGTTTCTAATAAAAATCAAGATCTGCTTATTTGAAGTCCACAGTCTAGTGGGTGCCACCTGAAGGAAGCTGCCACAACAGATAAAGGGACCATGGTCTGTCTCAGTTGGAGACTGTGACAGTTTCTGAACATTGGGGGAGGTCATCGAAGAGCTGGCCTCTCGAATCAACATACCAGGTAAAAATGTGTCCTGTTAAAATGATGGACAAATTGTATTACTTAGATAAGGAGCAATCTTGATAGGGTAACCTCCCCAATAAGGTTTATTTTATAACACAACCATGACTTCTGATATCTGGCAAACCTTGTTTGCCCCTTAGCACCCTGTCATAATGTCAGTGCCCTGGGGCACTTACAGGAGGGAAAGTCAGACTTGGGCATTCAAGCATCGGACAATGAGAAGACGGCCCTGAGTCAAGGTTCAATTAGATCACCATTTTGCTTGTGCTAATTGCCATAGTTGAAATTTGTAATTGTTCTGGAGAAGTTGTTCATGTAATTGAGCCTTTGGAAAATGAATTCATGATGTAGAAAAGCTGCATTTCGGTTGGAGTACCTGAGTATCCAGAGGGGCTCCTGGGTGGAGGAGAACCTGTTCTGATACCCATGAAGGTGCTCATGAGGTTTTTTCTGCTCTCTGGAAAAATCCGTCATAGAACTTACCTCATACTTCTTGGTGCTATTTCCATGCAGACTGGTTTCTCTCATCCTCAAGCAGAACAGCTGTGATGCATTCAGTAGGTGCTGCGGCTGCACTCCGAGGGCTCCACAGAACTCAAGCACAGCAAGCAGGCAGACCACGCGTTGGTTGTCCTAACTCATTGGCATCTCGTTGTCAATGCCCCTGCTCCCTAGTGCCCCTGAAGGCCCAGGTGGCCCCCTCTTCTGGCCTCCAAGCACCCATCAGTTCCCAGCATCACGGGGGCACTGGGAACATCATCCCATGCAACAGTCATTTTCCAGGCAAAGTGTCTGAGGCTCATTGGAGGCCACATGGGAAGTTATGCCTCCGCCTGGACCAGAACCCTGGCCCACTTCTAGCGCCCTTGCCCCTTGCTGTGTGCTTAGCTCAGCTGCCTTCAGTTGCAGGAGGAGGATTTTGCCTGTGTCGTTTGTTTCCGAGCACCAGGGCTGTTACATGAGGGAAGTCGGATCTTCGGGTTCCCCTGCAGCCCTAGGCATGAGTTTAATTTCCCTTATTCCAGTGAACTAGCCTTTCATGGTAACTCACCCAGGACTCTTCCATGTCAAGTTCAGCCTTTTCCCCAGAGCCCTTAGAGCTCTCCTTTTCATGTCCTGACTGGAAGAAAATACTTTCCAGCAAGGGTGTGCTTCTGGCAGACAAAACACCCCCTGGACATCACTAAAGGAGCTCCTTTCTTCTTTGCTCTCCTCCTGACATTCTCAGCTACTTTGCAGGTTTATTTCCACTTGCAACGCCCCTGGAAACAGAGCTGGCTAAATGGCAGCCGTGTTCGGACCTCTGGTGACCAGCGGCAAAGAGAAAAATCCAGGTATAAGAGCCCTGGCTGTAAATGACAACTGGTTGTAAGAGGAAAGTGTCCTTGAGAGGAGTCCCACCAAATGTGGCAGGAGAGACACTCTGTGCTGGCGTGGCCTCCTGTCCATCAAGCAGTGTGTGACGGTCAGCAGAGAGGCTGCCCTGGCACCATGTGCAGAGAAATAAGAGGTGTGGGTGCTTGGCGCAGGGTTGCTATGGTAATTCCTCATTATTGCCAAGTAGCCGAGAGGATCTCGTGTGAGGTATTGACAGTTTAAGTGAGTCCTGCTGCTTCTCCCCGTAATGATTGCATGTGCGTGCCTGGGCCTGGGCGAGTACACATGTGCCCCCACATAATCTTCATTCATTAAGGAAGTGATCCCACGCAGTGCCACTCGTAATGGGTTTTCAGCTGTATGCGAGCCCTCTGCCAGGGGATATGCCATTTCTGGTGGGAGCAAGCTTGTTTCTCCGGCACTCCAGTTGCTTGATCAGAACTCTATCAGGGAATAGAGGTACCATGATTTCTTATGTCAAAAGACAGGGAAGGAAGGGAGTAGGGAAACGAGAAGTCACGCCCTTTTGGTCAGAAGGAGCTTAAAGAGTCTCATTTTTCAGAAGTGCTAATTCCATCTGCCTGTAGCCTGGTTGGCCTTGTGGAGCTCTGGCAAGTTCCCAGCGACTGTCCCAGCAAGTAGAGACTTTTCATTCTGGAAGTGTGCTTCACACGAGTACTTCCAAGGGCTGTTTTCCATGGGCATGCTTTCCAGGCCCTTCTTTGTGTTCCCCAGTCCTAACTGACCTTAAAACTGGGATATTGCAGATGGCATCTGAGGAGTGAGGAAGAGGGCTATGGGAAGAAATCCCCCTGAACTGTTACTGTAGGACAGTGACATGTGTGTGTTTAATGTGTGTGCAGAGAAACACAGACTCCACGAACTCTGTCCCTGTATCCTGTGCTTCAGCTGTGACTCATGTTCTCTCCTCCGTAGAAGTCAGGCTCGTGAATCTTCAGATAAGAGCTCATGGCGGTGGTGTATGCATTTAAAGATAAACATGTCATGATGATGTGTGTGGAGAACACAGACAGTAGGTGTTGGAGGCGGGCCCCCCACACACATCAAGGGCACGGATGATGGCTTCCCACTGTAACAGCAAAGCTCAAGTGATCGGATGCCTGAGCAGAGAATTATGCATGGTGAGCCTTATGCACAGTCTTTCAGTGTGAAGTTTGATGTTTAATTGAACATCCACCCGGCTTTAATACGAACTTCTTTATTAAACTTACATGTAAATCTCTGCCTCTTTACTTCTATTCTCAGATCTTGGGCAATATTTAAAAATTGATCTACTACAACCTGGAAGAATGGATAAATTCCTAGAAACACACAACCTTCTAAGACTGAACCATGAAGAATGAGAAAATCTGAATAGGCTGATTATAAGTAATGACATTGAAGCATTGATTTAAAAACTCTCCAAAAATAAAAGTCTAGAATCAGATTGCTTCACAGGTGAATTCTACCAAATATTTAAAGAAAAGTTAGTACTTATCCTTCTCAAATTATTCCAAAAAATTGAAGAGGAAGGAAGGCTTCGAAACTCATTTTTTGAGACCAGCATTGCTCTAACTATGAAACTAGACAAAGATACCACAAAAAAAAAAAGAGAGCACTACAGGTCAATAACTCTGATGAACATAGATGTAAAAATCCTCAACAAGGTATCACCGAATGAATTCAACAATACATTAAAAGAGATCATTTACCACAATCAGTGAGATTTGTTGCAGGGATAGTTCAACATCCACACATTAATCAACATGATACACCACATTAATAAAACATAGGATAAAAATCATATGATCATCTCAACAGACACAGAAAAAGCATTGACAAAATTCAACATCCATTTATGTTAAAAACTCTTAACAAAGTGGGTATAAAAGGAATATATTTAAATATAACAAAGTCCATGTATGACAATCCACAGCTAACATCATACTCAGTGGTGAAAAGCTGACAGTTTCCCTCTAGGAGCAAGACAGGGATGCCCAGTCTTACCACTGTTACTCGACATAGTACTGGAGGTCCTAGCCATGGCAATTAGGAAAGAAAAAGAAATAAAGGCCTTCCAAATTGAGAGCTGTCACTCTTTGCAGATGGTATGATACTGTATATAGGCTCCACCAAAAAAAGTATTAGAATGAATACATGAATTCAGTAAAGTTGCAGGATACAACATTAACAGAGATAAATTGGTTGTGTTTTTACACGATATTGAGATATCAGAAAAAAGAATGAAAAAAAAATCCCATTTATAGTTGCATCAGAAATCATAAAATATCTAGGAATAAACTTAACCAAGGAGGTGAAAGACCTGTACTCTGAAAACTGTAAGACATTGATGAAAGAAGAGACAAATAAATGGAAAGATACTCTGCTTTCATGGATTGGAAGAATTAATATTAAATCTTAAACCATGACAGTAAAAAGCCAAATAAGTAACTACTATATAAAGAAATGCTCACCTTCATTAGTAGCCATTGCAAATCGCTGGCCAAATGCAAATTAAAATGAATTATCACCTCATGCCCATCAGTTTGGAAAAATGAGGAAGTCTAAACACAGAATGTTGGCAGGGATGTGGGAAAGGAAGAAGGTCCAATTACTACTGGGGGTACGGACAGGTGCACCCTTCCTGGCAGCAACCCAGCTGTGCTTGATGACTCTCAGAATGTGTTCATGGTGCCCCTGCAGCCCTCCATCAGGGCACGTCCCTGAGAGCGTGCACTGGGTGTAGGATGTGTACCAGTTCTTGGGGGTCTTGTAATCCTACCCCTGTGAGTAGGACATGTTCCTCACGACACTGCAGTAGCAAGAGAGAAGAGACAATCCACAGCTTTTTTAATGCAATATCAAACCATGTAGACCCAGAGTATGATAATATATACCTCTGTTCTCTATAAACTTTTTTAAAAAACAGTATGTTTTTTACACTTTGTGTAGAAAAATACAGCATGCTTGCAAACCTGGAGCACAAAACAAAAATAACGTCTCACACTTGCAAATGTGCATTATTTTCCTATAGATTTAAAAGGAATTTTTCTTAAACAACCAAATACTTTCTACAAATATCTGTCTTAATATTATTATTTGAATGTGATAGCAATGTACTTTGAAACATTATTTAAGAAATTTAGGATAATTTATTAAAACTGCAAACCTTCCCTTGTTACTGTAACTACAATATGATGACAACAGAAAGGGAAGAGAGCTTTTTCTAAGGCTGTACTTGTCATTTCATAACAGTTAACCCCTGAACCCTGGTGTTGTCTTCTCATGCTGCCCTATTAAATAAGTCCCTGGTTCCCAAGAAGTATAGCACATAAATGTTCTAAGTTTAACCAGATAGGATGCTCTGCATACTTGAAGAGCTTTAAAGAAAGGTTTGAATATTGTAAAACTTTTTTTTTATTAAAGATATTTATTTATTTATTTAACAGAGATAGAGAGCATAAGTAGGCAGAGTGGCAGACAGAGGGAGAGGGAGAAGCAGGCTCTCCACCGAGCGGGGAGCCCGATGCGGGGCTTGATCCTGGGACCCTGGGATCATGACCTGAGCTGAAGGCAGCCGCTAACCGACTGAGCCACCCAGGCACCCCAGAATATTGTAAAACTTTTTGACAATAATGCAAAATTGTCCATCAGAAGGGGTGTGTCTCATTTGCACACTTTCCAACAATAATTATTTGGTTTTAAAGTGGATGAGCCTGTCACGCTCATTACACAGCAGCCACCCAAATCATCCTCACACGAGGCCCTTTGCCAATCTGATGGGCAAAATTGTCATGTTGCTTTCGTTGGCAGCTCTGTAATTATAGATAAAGTAGGGTGGTGTTCTTGTGTGTGTGTGTGTGTGTGTGTGTGTGTGTGTGTGTGTGTGTGTGT
>NW_027397161.1:1023892-1054917 GCF_003265705.2 Callorhinus ursinus | reverse complement strand
TGTGTGTGTGTGTGTGTGTGTGTGTGTGTGTGTGTGTGTGTGTGTGTACGGTGATGCTGAGGTCTTTTTCTCTGTATGCTTATGTAGCAGCATTACCCCAGAAGTGTGTGGGCAGGGGTTTCTTCCACCCGTCTCTGTTTTCCAATTCCATAGAACACACTGACGTTTAATAAAGGCTGGGGGGATATCAGCTGGCTTGGCATCTGGGTGTCTCCGGCAGGCCAGATGCTGCACTGCAGCTCTCTAGAGCTCAGGGCCATGGTGGGGCCCAGGAAAGGCAGTGCGGGCTGGGGGCTGTGGCTTTCACACCTCTCCTGTCTGCAGTTGGATCATGGTTTGATTGGGAGGTACAAAGAAAGGGTGACCAGTACACAGAGAGGAAGGAAAGAAACCAAACACTGAGGAGAAGGGAGAAGGAGCCTGAGCATCAAGCAGTGAAGTGAGAACAGAATTGGGCTCAATGGGAAGAGGTCAGGAGGTGGGCTCAGCACAGATTTGGGATGTGTTCTGTGTTATTACTGGAAACACAGTGAGCACTGGATGGTGCTGGCTGTAGATGCCCAGGAGGGCCTGAGTCTGTCTCATGGCTCAAGGATGACTGGACATTGGCAGCAAATACTGGGTGATCTACCCCATCTGACTTTAAAGGCTCTTGTGGGGTCATCTGTGGGGCTTGTGGGGACACCAGGGTCCAATCTCTTGGTGCCTTCACATCCACGTCTGCTTCAGGACCCATCTTGGAGGGTCACCTTGTCTGACCTTCCCTAGGCTGGGTCAGGATGTGGCTGGGCCGTGCCTGTGCTAAAATAAGGCTGGCTATCCTAAGATTGCAGAAGCTGCTCTTCCATGTGGCTGCTTTGGTCTCAGAGTCTGACAATTAGACCCCGGACCTCATAGTGAGAATTCTGTTGGAGGCATCCATGGCATTCTGGGTGTGAGTGGAGACTTGGCATCCGCATCGTCCTGGTGTGGAGGGACAGAGTTCATGGCCCCTGGAAGATGGACGCTCTGGGGAGGGTTGTGGCGGTGAGGTACCTACCTGAGTGGGGTTGCCCTTGGATGTTCTACTTCTAAATGTCTTCCAGGTCTCGGGGTCTGAAAGGATGTACCTATCTATTAGTGAAGCTACTTTATATTAAAAACTGTCATAGAAAGGAAAGCAATTTCACCAGGCTCCTTGGTTAATGAGAGCTGGTTGCACATCAGGCGCTTTCCTTAGGCATCTGGGCTCTTGCACGGGCTGCCATTCTTAATCATATTTTAATTTTCAAATAAATTGCTTTCATTATCCTTTCATTTACAATACTGTGTGTGCATCACTGCTCATTAATGTTTGTCAGCACTTTGCTGCGGTTGGTTTTTAAATAGCCATGGTGGCGGTGCAGTAATTAAGGATGATCCATGTTGGTTTACAGGAATTATTATTTTTTGTAGTCTTGGAGAAAGCAACCTTAGAGGGTGGTTGAAATTGGGGCTTCCGATGGAAACACTTGAAGGCCATGTGAGGACTGGGACTGCCCTTGGCCTTGATCTGGAGAAGGTCTCCATCGTTCCAGTTGGCCCATCCATCAGAAAGTTCATCTGGCGTGTCTGACGGGGCTGGAAGGCATTCTTTGTGTTCCTGGTTGTTAGCCTCACCAAAGATCTCTTTGCCAACATGAAACCAAATTAAGTTGTTTTTGTAAATCCATTATTAACTCATTTCCCCCCAAGAGCTGATCTATCCAGGTTGGAAACCAAGATATTTTTAAAGTGAAGAGCTCTTCTACTGGATACGCTTGTTTCTAATGAAATTTTTGGGAAGTGATAATGTATTTCAGCCTCTGCATGGATCACTTTGGATCCTTGGGGTTCTGGAGTGCAAGCGCGTCAGGGAAAGCTACCCTGAGAGAACCTTCCCGTCGCTTTGCCTTAAATGTCATAGCCCAGTGCATTCATAGGTCTGTCTTTCCATCGCTTTTCCTGAGGTGGGGGCATATCTCTTCCATTCAGTTTCTCATTCATTCACTAAATTTTTTATCACTCTTAAAAAATTGCAATAAAATGTACATAGCAAAATTTACCACCTCAGCCATTTCTCGGTGTAAAGTTCAGGGCATCAAGCACATTCGCATTGTGGTGTGACCATCACCACCCTCACCTCCAGAGCTCTCTCATCTCCCCCGACTGAGACCCTGTCCCCATTAGACACCGACCCCAACCCCTGCACCCACCCTCTACTCTCTGTCTCTATGGATCTGACGACTCCAGGGACCTCCGATCCTGGAATCCCGCAGTATTTGTCCTTTTGTGACTGGCTCATTTCACGGAGCACGGTGTCCTCAGGGTTCATCCGTGTCGTGGCAGGTGTCAGGACCGCCCTCCTTTTTGAGGATGAATGATACCCTGTTGTACATCTTTACCACATTTTGTTTAGCCATCCACCTGCTGACGGACACGTGGGTTATTTCCTGGCTGATGTGAATGACGCTGCTGTGAACATAGGTTGCAGGGATTCTTCGAATGCCTGCTTTTGATTTGGTAAATTCTTATTAAGTCATTTCCATTGGCCAATCATCGTGGTGAGTGGGACCCACCCTTCCCTACTAGGAAGGAGACAAATGGACAATTGGATGATTCCAGAATGCAGGGCTCACTGGGCACAGGGAGGGCGGGTGATGCTGAGGTCTGAGGCGGCAGGGGAGTGAGTCTTGTAAGAGGAACAAGCAGATCCCCACAGCATTCCCAGCCACCACATACGAGATGGACGGATCAGGGCCCCCGGGTGTGGGTGATCATTACAGTGGTGGCGGGAAAACTGCTTAGAATCCAAGTGGTAGTAGTTATTCCTAGTAGTAAAAGTTTATTTTAAATACAGAAATGTACTTTGTACAGAGTTGAGTTTCCTATTAAATAAGTTACTGTTTTGAATACTAAAACTTTTAAGTTCCCATCTCTCTTTGGACAATCTCTCTGAAGTTTCCATTTTTCTAACAAATAATCATGTGATGGGGAAGGAGAGCAAAGGCTATTTTAGAAGACAACATTTAGGGGAAGGACAGGTATTCAAAAATGTTGGCCATTTAGCTGGCGGGGATGTGGAGGAGATAAAAGGGCGTTGGGGGGGTCTTCTGTGTATTGCCCTGTCTGCCCATGGTGGGTTCACATGGTGCTGCAGAAACGGAGGGTGTGCCTGAGGAGCTCCAGGACCTGAACATTAGACACAGGGAAGCCCTCCTGTGTCCCCTGGACTCGGTGGGCTGTGTTCCCTTGGTGCCAGCAGGCACACAGGGGTCTCTGGGTCACCTGATGCCATTCTCCAAGCACTTGTGGCTGGCTGCAGACACTTGAGAGCATGCAGGCTCGCTAGGCCACGCTGGGTGTGTGGGAACGGGAATGGCCTGCACATGCATCACCATCTGACCAACATTGGCAGAAGATCAGGCTCCCTGTGGCCCAGAGAGCAGGTCTCTGATGCAGGGTTCAGGCCTGGGACTGCTCTGGTGGGCAGGCTGGTGGCCGTCGAAGGAAGCAGCACCTTTACCTTCCCCCAGGGCCCATGGCTTCTCCTTGCAACTCCCCCAGCCCACTCAGGTCCTGGTGTTTCTCTTTCTGCCAGCTTGAGAACAGAGCCGGGAATGGGGTGGGGAGAGGGTCTTGGGTCGGTTGACAAGTGGTCGGGCATGTCCTCAGAGGCTCATGCTGGGAGTGGGCCCTGCAGGTTTCTCAGCTGCAAGGCTCTGGGTGTGCCCAGCCTTCTGGGGACTCAGCTGTGCCCTCCCTGGGCTGGAGGGCACATATTTGGGTAATTCAGAAGGTAGGACCTTCATTCTGGGGAGCTACCCCAAGCCTGTGAGAGTGGAGGGGCTGGGCAGGGGGAGAAAGGGAAGGAGAGGAGAGGGGCCCCGCTGTAAGCCTGGCTGGTAAACAAGCCCCCGCGGCTCCCTCCCTCCCTGACTCTCTTCTGCCCACCCTGTCTCTCTGTGTCTCTGTCTCCGCTCCCCCCCCAGTGGAAAGTAGGCAGGAGCTCTTCAGTTGCTGGAATAAGAATGGGTGCAGAGGCGAGTGATGGATGGCTGTTTTTGAGTAACTGTCACCATCCTGATAAGATGAGGGCTAACACATTCCCTTTTTCCTCATCCCACATAATGTGCCATTTTCGTTCCGTGCTGCTTACAGCCCTCAGTGCCAGGCCTTTCTATTCTTGTCTGAATAGTCAATGGAACGTTCCGGGCTGATAAGAGGAGCGGCCTCGGTTACTTGGCAACGGGCTGGAGCAGAGGGCTGCTGATGGGGAGATTAGCTGCCATAGATAAACCGCCTTTTTTCCTTCCCTGCTGCTTATCTTTGGACCCACAGCCGACTGCACCAAACATGACAGCCCGCAGGGATTTGGGTGGGATCTGAGCTCTTGACAGTGAGGTTTGCTGGGCACCCTTGGGCCAGCCTCGGATGGGTCTCCCGTCCCCAGCCAGGGCCCTGCCCGGATGAGCCTGACTTCCTGGGGTTGCTCGAGTGTGGCCAGGACCTGAAGGTCAGGGCCGGCCATCCCTCCCTTGACCGGGAGCACGGAGCCTGCTCAGCTCATTAACGGTGGCCGGGAAACCGTGTTGCCTCCGGGAAAAGAACACTGCTGAAATCATGGAAGCAGGCTACTGTGTCCATCCGGCCCAGATTGTGGGCAGAAAACCAGAATGGGCTCCCACCTTCATGGCAGAGTCACCAAAAGTGAGAACACTGCCTGCCTACGCACAGGCCTGCAAACGAGGTGTGCCATGGTGGTTTGGGTTTTGCTTTTCCCATCTTTTAACCGAGTCTCCCTCCCAGTAAACTCCCTTTCAGGTCGATGAAATCCCTCGTGGCCCCGCTACTTGGGGAGAGCGTCTTCCTACCAGCGGGCAATGACCACTGGATTTTAAAGCTGGAAGAGATGTTCAGATGTTTTGGCTCCACTCTTATTTACAGAAATAAGCAAACGAAACAAAGGCCAAACCCCTGAAGATCAGAGAGGCTCAGCAGTGGGTGAAGGTCCCCCAGCCCGGGGGCAGCAGAGTGGGGCTCCTCCAGCCCAGGCCGCGGAAGGCACTCGGTCTGTGGGAGAAACCCCCTCAGCGAAGGGCCCTGACGGCCAATGCTGCCGCCTAGCACGGTGGCCGACAGCCGGCCCCGGGGGAGGGTTGCAGCTGCTCAGCTCTGCTGGGACGCCAGTGGACGGGCGGCACGTGCGGGAAGCAGTGAGTGACTTCCCCAGAATGGGGTGAAGCTTGGCAGTCCCTGCAACTCAGAAAATCTGGGTATTGACAATGCTGCTCATGCCCAGGGTGTTTCCTACAAAGAGAGCATTTGAACTAGAAGAAAGGGTCTTAGAAAATAGCTCATCCACCTGGGGCATTTTAGGGAACTGAGGCCGCGAGGAGTGGAGTGATTTGCTGGAGGGGGTCCAGCACAGGGGTGGCAAAGCTGGACCCGGAACCCCCTGTCCCTGCCCCGTTCCACGTCCCTGCTGTGACTCATTGTGCTCAGGTGAACTCAGAGGACAGCGGTGATATTAGGTGCAGCGAGCACAGTCTTCTAAGTGGACCATGTGCTTCAACATCGTACTTAGGAAGTAAATAACGTCCACCCAGTATCTTTGTAGGATTGTTTACACAGCCCGACGTAATGTGTTATCTTCCGACTCTGACCTTACATTGTATTTTATTTATTTATTTTCTACTGAAGGAAAACTATGGCTGCTAGAGTGTCAGAGCGGAGCCAGAGTGAGAGTGGGGGCTGCCGGCGCGGCGGTGTCTTGGTGGGGAGTGGGGAGAGCAGGGGCGGCCCCTGGCAGCTTGCCCAATCCCTCAGGTCCCCAGGTTTCTTGTCTATAAAGCGCAAGGGCCTGAATAAAATACACACTACCGTGCTCGTCAGCTCTCAGCGAAAGCCCTGTTTTTTCTAAAACCCCGCAGCGTGATCGGTTGACCTGCTCTCAGGTGCCATGGGATGAGTGTCCGGCAGGCCCGTCCATTTCAGGAACAGAGCAGAGGCCTGGCAGAACCACACTGCGCGAGATGGTGAATAGCAGGTCAGAGAGGCTAATGTCTGTGTTTGAGGATGTATCAGTGCTACCACCTAGTTGATAATATTAAGAGGCAAATTTTCTCTGCAGGAAGGGCTAAATGTTGTGAGGCTCAGTGTGATTCATTTTTGTGGATCAACATTGTGCTTGGGATTACCAACACCAGCCTGCCCCAGCCCCCCTCCCTGGAGAGTTCTGGGGCCCAGAACTTTCTATTCCAGGACTCCAAACCCCACAGTGGCCAGGCCTCCTCTTCAGGGGTCAGAAGTCAGTAAGAAGTTAAAACACTGAATGGCAGTGTTGCACAGACCTGATCCTGCTTCGGTTTTCAGTAACCATCAGAAGGAGGAGAATGTTCTATCGGCTGTCCCGATGGCTCTGGGAGACAGCACATCAAAGCCGACTGTGGGGTCAGTGGGAGAAGTGCTCGCAGACGTTGGCTCAGGGTAGTGGGCCAAGGTAGGAAGCGAGTGTACCTTCTCTTCTCAGCACCGGACGTTCCACTGCCGACTGCCTCCAGGTCTCTGCACAGCCTGAGTCTAAAGCCCTGGAAGTGAAGGTAGCTGGGTCATGCAGCATACCCTCCCCGAGATACATGTGAGTTCTGGAAGCTGGTTCTGATGGGATGTGGCCGCTGTCTGAAGGGTTTCCAGAACCGTGTCTCGGCGTTTGTTCCTGAGAGTCCAGCCTAGCGACCTGAGGGCCTTGCTGGAGCCAGCGCCCGTGTGGAACTGAAAGAAGTCTGGGTCTGTTTGGGTCGAGTAACAGTCAGCTCAGCAGGCCAGAGCCTACCTTCGGCCAGGCCTCCCGCCTCCCTGCAGACCGGCGTGTTCCGGGAGCTGTCCTGTTTGCACACTAGCAGGGAGGCACAGACTACTGCGCACCTTTGTTGACAGGGTCCTGAGCTTTGTCGCTGTGACCTTCTGAAGTGGACAGGTGTGGGAGCTGGTAAGGCACACCGCAGCTAAGACCTGCGATCTGAGCTCCCTGCATTGGGTAACGTGTCTCTCATGGGCGCCTCACTTCGGCGTGACTGCTGGCTGACAGAAGACACCGGTGAACAGAGGGGTGTTTGAGGGAAGGACGATTCCAGTAAGACCCTGGCACGAAGCAGTCCTGCAACTTCTCATCAGATGAGGCCCAGATTGCTCCAGGTTTTACTCTCTCCAGTGCCTTACGAATGCATGCCTCTGGGGCCTGCTGCGTGCATCCCAAACTGCGAGCCTTCAGCGTGTCGCTCGCATTGAAGTTGCGGGAAAAGGAAAATACCACTGCCTCTCGTTCTCTGTCTGGGTGGATTCCATCGGGGGCCTCTTTGGTCTTTACTTTTGCTTATTCAAGAGCTAGAAAAATCTGGTTTCCCACGTTTGTATGCAATTCCAAATTCCTGGGTGACACTGCAACCAACACTCTGAAGAGTTTCTTGTATTAAAATCCAGGTGGTAGAATTTGCGTTCGCACCCCAGATGCAAAGCGTTGCAAGCAACCTAACAATATGGCGGGTGACCGTTTGGGTGGGGGATGCACTTGCTGCGGGGTACACAGGAAGCAGCCCTACTTCACTGTGACTGGAGCCACCACTCCCCTGTGGAGCCAGGAGTCCTTGTAGCAAAGCTGCATAATCCCAGACTTGCTGGGTACTTGCGGTATTCAGTCTTGTGTCCGCTGGATGCCAACCCTCCCCAGGCTGAAGGCTTTTCCCATACGGGTGTGGAAGACCAGTCAGGAGACCAGGGCCTCCCAGCCATCCTCAGCTGGGCCGCAGTAGTAGAGTGCCCTGGCCTTGCCTCCTCCAGAAAGCCCTCCCTGATCAGCCCTGACTTTCTTCAACAAACCAGGCCTGTCTCGGGGCCTTTGCTTGCAGGCACTCAGGTCCTGTGACATCATGGTGTCCACGTGTGTCTCATCAGATGGGAAGGGCTGGTGTTTCCCTGAATTCAGATGGCTGGGCCTAGCTTGTGGACAAGGTGTGCTCATTGGTTTGAGCTCACCTAAATTTGACCTTATTCTGGGGACTGGGAGGGCACAGAGGCCCCCCCGAAAACCTGTTGGCCGGGCACAGTTGTGGTCGTGACCCCATGGCAGCTATAACTGATCCCAGGAGCCCAAGCGTCTCCTCCCCCGCTCTGGGTGGAGGCGGCCCTTGCTGAGCGGGACACGGTAACGTCTCTTAACCTGCATACTCCGTGCTCTCCAACAGGGTTCTGCTTTGTTAGACTCTTTTATTTTGAATTGCTTTTTGTTAAATTTTTAAATTATGGGGAAATATACATAATTTAAATTTTACCATATTAACCCTTTTTTAAATGTACAATTCAGTGGTACTGAGGACATTCACATTGTCTCGCAGCCACCACCACCTTTCCTCTCCAGAACTCCTTCCATCTTCTCAAACTGAAACTCCGTCCTCATTCAACCCTAACCCTCCGCAGGCCCCTCCACTCTCCGTCTCTGTGAGTCTGATGCTTCCAGGGCCCCCGTGGGAGGGGAACACACAGCATTTGTACCCTTGTGGCTGTGGTCGCGCCTGGTAGTGGGTGTCAGGATTCCCTTCTTTTTACAGCCCGAATAATACTCCGTTCTGTGGATGGACCACATTTTGTTTCTCTGTTCATCTGCTGGTGGATGCTTGGGTTGCTTCTACCTCTTGGCTGTTGTGAATAATGTTGTGGGTAGAAAGTATTTCTTGGAGTCCCTGCTTTTAATTCTTCTGAGTATAAATTCAAAAGTGGAATTGCTGGAGCATATGGTAATTCTGTGTTTAATTTTTTTAGGAACTGCTATACTATTTTCCACAGCAGCTGCACCCTTTACATTCCCACCAACAGTGCACAAGAGACTTTTTTTTTTATTATGTTATGTTAATCACCATACATTACATCATTAGTTTTGGTGTAGTGTTCCATGATTCATTGTTTGTGCATAACACCCAGTGCTCCATGCAGAACGTGCCCTCTTTAATACCCATCACCAGGCTAACCCATCCCCCCACCCCCTCCCCTCTAGAACCCTCAGTTTGTTTCTCAGAGTCCATCGTCTCTCATGGTTCGTCTCCCCCTCCGACTTACTCCCCTTCATTCTTCCCCTCCTGCTATCTTCTTCTTTTTTTCCCTTAACATATATTTCATTATTTGTTTCAGAAGTACAGATCTGTGATTCAACAGTCTCGCACAATTCACAGCGCTCACCATAGCACATACCCTCCCCAATGTCTATCACCCAGCCACCCCATCCCTCCCACCCCCCACCACTCCAGCAACCCTCAGTTTGTTTCCTGAGATTAAGAATTCCTCATATCAGTGAGGTCATAGGATACATGTCTTTCTCTGATTGACTTATTTCACTCAGCATAACACCCTCCAGTTCCATCCACATCGTTGCAAATGGCAAGATCTCATTCCTTTTGATGGCTGTGTAATATTCCATTGTGTATATATACCACCTCTTCTTTATCCATTCATCTGTCGATGGACATCTGGGCTCTTTCCACAGTTTGGCTATTGTGGACATTGCTGCTATAAACATTGGGGTGCACGTACCCCTTCAGATCCCTACATTTGTGTCTTTGGGGTAAATACCCAGTAGTGCAATTGCTGGATCGAACGGTAGCTCTATTTTCAACTGTTTGAGGAACCTCCATACTGTTTTCCAGAGTGGTTGCACCAGCTTGCATTCCCACCAACAGTGTAGGAGGGTTCCCCTTTCTCCACATCCCCGCCAACATCTGTCGTTTCCTGACTTGTTAATTTTAGCCATTCTGACGGGTGTGAGGTGGTATCTCATTGAGGTTTTGATTTGGATTTCCCTGATGCCGAGTGATGTGGAGCACTTTTTCATGTGTCCGTTGTCCATTTGCATTGTCGTCTTTGGAAAAATGTCTGTTCATGAAGAGACTTGTTTTTAATCATTTGCTTTTATTTTCATTTTTTTTAAGATTCATTCATTTATTTTGGAGAGAAAGAGCATGCACGAGTATGAGTGGGGGGAGGGGCAGAGGCAGAGGGTCAAGCAGACTCCCTGCTGAGCACAGAGCCCATGACCCCTGAGATCAGAGCCTGAGCTGGAACCAAGAGTCAAACGCTCAACTGCCTGAGCCACCCAGGCGCCCCTAGTTGTTTGCCTTTTAAAGAAAGATCAGACTTGTCTGGATACTTGACGTAGATTGTGAGTTTCCTGAACTCTGGGGTCCCTCGTTGTGTGTACACGCGGAAGCTCTTGGTTCTTGCAGGAACTTGTGGGGGCATTTGTGGTGCATGGTAGGTGTCAGGTGCTTCGCCTCTGACTTGATTTCACTGGGAACATGAAGGCAGCTGAGCAGTGAAGAATGTTCTGTTCCTTGTCTCATATTCTCAGCCTGGGGCAGAGCTAGGAATGTCCAGGCTGTGTATGGGTTGGCCCAGGCGTCTGAGCAAGCAGGCCCGGCCTGAGCCTCTGGAGGGGCAGGCCCCCAGGTGGTCCGTGGACCACTGTTTAATCAGGGTAGCTCACAGCTGCCATTGGAAGTCAGCACCTCCTGCTCACACCCGTCCCCGTAGTGCATGTGGCTCCAGCCTGCCAGGAGGAGCTCTGGGAGCCATGTGGCACCATCCCCATGGCCAGTGCAGGCGTGAGGACGACCTTGGGAAGGGCCCAGGACCCTCTGGCCATGGGTGGCTTGTCATGGTGCAGGAAAAGTCCACTCAAAACTGTTGCTGGTATCAGTTGGCTAAAAACAGCCATGTGCTGGTCCTCTAACTGTCAGTGGTTTATTTTTTTCTGATGTGGGCTTAGGCGATCAAAACGATGAAGGTATCTGGTCTTGCTTCCCCCGCCCTGGCCAGGTGCTGGCTGTCACAACTGCACAAGAGAGATGTCACGTGAGTCGTAACGAGTGTGCAGACTTGAGGCCAGCCTGCCGCTTACTGTGTGACCTGCAGCAGGTCACTCAACCTCTCTGGGCCCTGGTTTTCCCACCATGACAGTTCAGACCGCTGAGAATTGTCCCAGGGTTAACTGAGTTGAGTGTGTCCGAATGTTGCTGGTGCATCATAACTGTATGTAAACATGTTAGCTCTTCCTTTGAGAGCTGACAAACATGAGACCAGCGGATTTTGTTAATTGCTTTCAGAACTAGACATTCCATCCCTGCAGTGTAACTACAATGACCACATTTGCGGCGTCAGAGATTGGGACACGTGTTCGGGAAGGAAAGCTAATGCTCAGGGTGATGGTGGCCAGAAGGTGAAGTGGGCCATTCTGGAAGATCCTGGGCAGGACTCCCATGCATCACCGATGCAAGATACTGGGTTGAGACCTTGGGCAAGGTCCTGAACGTCTCTGCCTCGGTTTCCAGGTGGTGTGAAATGGGATGGTGGCACTCCTGTGTAACAGCTTCGTGGGAGTGTGACTGTGACAGGGATTTAGAGTCATCGCACGGAAAAGACTTAGAAAAGTGCTTGGAACATTAGCTCTCAGTGAGCAGGGATGGGACTGGGTTTACTCTTGCTGTGCCATCTTCACTGTTTTCCCTGCAGAGCCTCACCCTGACACCCACTCCCCCGCCGGCCTGCCGGCCTGGGGCTTATGACCCGCCGTTGACCTTCCCAGATCTTGTCATGCTCCTTGGGTGATGGGAGAAGTCGATCCCCAGTAGTCACACAAGGCGTGGCCGAACATCACCAGCTCCCGAGCTCGAGGACTGAGGCTAACACGCGGCTGCTGGACAGCTGATACCTCTGTTGGTCCCCAGTCACGCTCTGCATGGAGTGCCCCTGGCATCTGATGGAGCAGGTCCTTCCTCGGTGGCCGTTGTGTGAGAGGCCTTGTGGGTGCCCTGGGCAGCACAGTGGGGTGGGGAGGGCCACTTCCACCTGCAAGGGGAAAGAGACTGGGTCCTAAGGGACCTCAGTGGGGAGCCCAGAAGGCAGGAAAGGGTGGTGTAGCCGGGAACAGCAGGACCTGGGTGACAGCGTCTTTGGGCTGGCCTGCAAGGTGGGTGCAGGCATCTGTCTGCAGATGAGGGGGATCCCTTGGCCGGTTGTGAACCCTGCAAGAACGTGCATGGATGGGTGTATGCGTGTGTAAGCGTGCGAGCTTGTGTGGGTGTGTACACACGTGTATGAGCTTGTGTGTACACATGCAAGTGTGCATGTCCCTTACTTCCCCTGCCTCCCTGGGGAACAACACCATCACCGTCTCTCAACTAGGGCCCAGCCAGCTCGTGGGGCCACCGGCTGGGTCGATTCCGGGTCTGGCCTGTCCGGCCTTCCCGGGAGCGCCCCTGCCATGTCACTGATGAGGATCCAGTGATGCGGAGAGGCGGCCACGAGGGGTCACTGTGGCTGCTTCATCCTCCCTGGGCGCCGAGGGGCCAAGTTCGATGCAGGGTGGGGGCGAGTGACGAACCAGTTTTATAAAATGTATATGCTCCCTAGATGGCGGCTTATGGGTGCTCAGATGCAGCAGGTGCGGCCGTGGGGTCAAGCGCGGGGCCTGGGATCCCCGAACACACCTCTCGGCCTGTGTGCCGTTTCTGAGCACTGAGTTAAACCCTTGGAACGCCCCAGGAGGTCCTGCGGTCAGACCTGTTCTTGCTTCCTGTTTCCCAGGCGAGCCCCCGGGGCTGTTTTAGGCAAAATCCTGTTTCTTTTGTCTGCAGGGTTGGCTCACCACTTCACAAGGTGAATGAGTGCATCGGGTGTTTACCGTGTGCAGTATTTTGAGAGAAGCTGAATGCCTGTCACAGGCCATTGTTTCTGTGATTATGGAAAGAAGCAGGGCTAGTCCCTGCACTAGACTTCCTGAAGCTCTTGTTTTTACCCCTGCAAGGAATTCTGCATGTGGGTGATTTAGTTTATGTTTCTCTCCTGCCCAATAAAAATAGTAATAGTAATAAATTTTTTTTTTAAAGAGGCTCCACACGCAGCGTGGAGCCCAACATGGGGCTTGAGCTCACAGTCCTGAGTTCAAGACCTGAGCTGAGATCAAGAGTTG
Source organism: Callorhinus ursinus (assembly GCF_003265705.2). Classification (NCBI taxonomy): domain Eukaryota; kingdom Metazoa; phylum Chordata; class Mammalia; order Carnivora; family Otariidae; genus Callorhinus; species Callorhinus ursinus. The sequence goes on along the minus strand of NW_027397161.1, from coordinate 1,041,905 downwards.
GAAGCTTAACCGACTGAACCGCCAGGGCCCCCTGCCCCATAATTACTTGAAAACCACCTCTGGTACACCCTCATTTGCAAAGACTTTATGATTGCAACACCTTTTCTGCCTATCCACTTCTTACTCCAAAATCAAGAACATTGTTCTTAAGGTTTCCAGGGAACCAAGATAATACATTTGCACATATTATTTACATGAATAGACTATTTATATAAGTTATTGAACAGGTATGTACATTGCCATAATTTCTAAATGTGCTCTAAACTAATTATCCCACCCTGAACATCTAAATAAGGTGATCACATTGTGTTTATGAATTACCTAGTCTCATTATTTCTTCCCAAAGAAATAATGGGGTGAAGAAATGTAAAAAAGATGTATAAAAAATAAAACAGGTGAAGATATTAGAAAAAGAAGAAGAGAGGATTAAGTATCGTGGGTGCAAAGAACATGGTTACTTCCTTGAGAAAAATACTACCAGAGCACAACCAGATCAGTAGTCTGATGAGAGCTGCCTCATGACCAGGCAGGGAGGGCCCCTGGAGGGGACGAGGTGGTCGGTTCTGGCCCTGGGGTCTGGGAGATTCCTCCCCTGGATGGGTCTTTTTGAGAGAGACGCTGATGATATTGTGAGGGATGTTTCTCGGTAGGTGTACAATTCAGGCTCCACAGGCTTTTTTTTTTTTAATGTCCTTTAATGCAAGCCTGAGGCGAGTTGCATGAGGGAAACTGAACAGAAATGGTCCCCTCCTGGAGAGACCTAAAACAACCTGTTCAAGCCCACGGCTGCCTGGTGGTCTGACCTGCTGGTTTGGGTCGTTCTCTGGGAGGCCTGGCACTCAGCAGGCCCCAAAACGACAGCATCCTAAGAGGGAAGGCCTGTGTCTCTGAACATGAAGTCTCTTCCCCAGAGCAGAGGTCCACTAGGACCACCTCCTCCATGTGTGAGGGAGAACCAGTGCCCTGAGCCTAATCAAAGATGAAGGAGGAAGCGGCACGATGTTTGTTGAGAAAATGCAAAGGTGCACACCCGTCGTTTGCGGGCTCCGGCACGAGCCCCCCCGGGTTTGCTCTTGGCGATCCCCGGTCCTTCAGCCAGGTCATTTGCTGGAAGTTGTAGACTTGTAAATCAGTGTGAGATTCCAGCAAATTAGGATGCTAGCTAATGGTGCTATAAATTTCTGTGGGCATCTCAGCTTTTTTTCAGGCAAATGGAAAAACACCAGTTAATCAGTCACAAATATTTATTGAACCCACTGTGGGTGCAGAGGACGGTGTCAGATGCGGGAGCTCTAAGAGGCGGAGCTTGGATGCTTGCCGCCCAGGAGCCCACGGTGCCCTGAGGTGCGAGGAGAAGTCAGTGTCAGAGGGATGTGGAGAGGTGTGTGCATGTGAGTGTGTGCACACATGTATGCTGTGCAGCCTGGGGACACGCACTGCCCCACAGAGCAAGGGAGAAGTGGTCCAGGAGGAGGGCGTCGCCGCTGGCCTCCAGCAGTGTTTAGGGGACAATGATGTTTATGAGTGAAAATGACTTTTGCCTGTGGGAGTAATGCTCCAGGGAACACTGGTTACAACACACCTACAGACAATATAAACAGACTGTTTTCTCACATTCTTCCAGAAATCCAGCAAAGAAAAAAATCACCTCTGGGAGGTGACCTCCCCAAGGAAGGGTGCAGTCTCACCCCTGGGCGCCGCTGGGGCGTCTGTTTCCCCACCTCTCCCAGCTGGCAGCAAGACAGCTTTGTTACTGCTTTGGAAAAACACATGTTCTCTGGGCCATCTCTCAGAATATTTGCTCGAACCCTAGAACCTTTCTGTGCCACAGACACATGGAAGGGGCTCCCCTGCAGCTGAGCAGCATTGGCATCCCACGGGTTCCCCTCTGAAAAGGCTGCAGATCTATCCGGTTCTCTTGTTTCCATGGTGGCCAGCCTCGCTGAACCACCCTCCTGTGGACAGGCAGCTCCCTTCACCCCGTGGCTCCTGGCAGAATGGAAAACCAGCCTGTAAGGTCCTAGCAGCTCCTGGGAGGAAGGCCCCCACACCCTCAGGCTTTGTCTGACTTGCTTCATCACATCTTGGAGCTCAGTCCCTAGGTCCCAGAGCTCTAGGGATCGGGGGCTTCCTGCCCTCCACAGAGCCTGCCCCCCCTACCTAGATGTCCTTGCCAGCCCCATGTAGGCAACCCCATTCTGTAAATGCTGGAGCCCAACCTGATGCCACTTTCCTGGGGCCTTTGTATGTTGCATGAGGTCAGTGCCCCTTCTTCATGCTGCCCTGTAGCATGTTCCTCTGTATTCTGTATCACAATCGTGCGTGAATAGTTTGCATGTCCACTTCTGCCCCAGAAGCATGTCCCACAGTATTCCATCTGTCCAGCAGGTGACGTTAGAGCAGAGCTGTGCATTTGCCAAGGTTGGGGTGCAAGGCAGAACACTGGGCAGGGATGGACTCGCAAATGCACAGCAGATATGGGGCTGGAGATAATGCTAAGTGTGTTGATGAGAGTGTGCACACAGTCCTCCAGAGGACACAGAGAAAGCTAGTGAATTGTTTATTGAGTAATAAATATGGAAATCAGGTTTCTGTTAAGGAGGTATTAACAACATCTATTTCCTAGATGAACTTATGATGTTGGAATAGCAGTACCCTTGGGTTCTCACACTGAGTTTGGCAGTTTAACAAACAGTCGAGGCTGTGTGTGCATGTACACACATACATGTCACGTGCAGAGCACAAAACACATGAAAACAAATGCATAACCGTGCAGGACACATGTAGAGGCACACGTACACATGCAGACACGCAGACACACGCAGACACATGCAGACGCGCAGATGCGCAGACACACGCAAACACACGCAGACACACAGACACACGCAGATACGCAGACACACACAGACACACGCAGACACATGCAGACGCGCAGACACACACAGACAAACACAGACAGCCAGACATGCAGACATGCAGACACGCAGACACACGCAGACACGCAGACACGCAGATACGCAGACACACGCAAACACACGCAGACACACAGACACACGCAGATACGCAGACACACGCAGACACATGCAGACACATGCAGACGTGCACACACAGACACACACAGACAGCCAGACATGTAGACATGCAGACACGCAGACACATGCAGACACGCAGACACAGAAGCACACATTCATGAAAACAATGCATGTGTGCACTGTAGATACACACGTAGATACACATGCACACACAAGTACTGTATTTCTAAAAAAAATTATCTGTCTAAATGTGGACCTACATAGTTTAAACCAATGTTGTTCAAGGGTCAACTGTGACACTCTGGAGCTGTAAAGACACAGCTGTGGAGACAGTCAAATGGCCAGTGGTTGCCAGGGCTGGGAGGGGCAGAGCGATGAACCGGTGAAGCACAGAGGATTTTCAGGGCAGTGAAAGTACTCCGTGTGATGCCAAAATAGTGAATACATGCCATTGTGCATTTGTCCAAAGCCATAGAATGTCCCCACCAAGAATGGCCCTGATACAAACTATGGACTTCGGGTGATAATGATGTATCAACGTAGGCTCGTCACTTGGGCAAATTACCACTCTGGCAGGGGCTGTTGATTATGGGAATGTGTATGCATATGTGAGGGCAGGAGGTATCCGGGAAATCTCTGTACCTTCCCTTCAGTTTTGCTGTGAATCTAAGACTGCTTTAAAAAATAAAGTTTAGGGGTGTGTGGGTGGCTTAGTCGTTAAGCGTCTGCCTTTGGCTCAGGTCGTGGTCCCGGGGTCCTGGGATCGAGCCCCACATCGGGCTCCCTGCTCAGTGGGGAGTCTGCTTCTCCCTCTCCCACTCCCCCTGCTTGTGTTCCTGCTCTCGCTGTGTCTCTGTGTCAAATAGATAGAATCAAAATTAAAAAATGATAAAAATAAACTTTATTTGGGGCACCTGGGTGGCTCAGTCAGTTGGGCATCCGACTCTTGATTTCGGCTCAGGTCACGATCTCGGGGTTGTGAGATCAAGCCCTGTGTCAGCCTCCCTCTCTCTCTGCCCTTTCCCGCACTCACACACACTCTCTCTCACATAAATAAATTAAATAATAAAAAAGGTTTATTTAAAAAATAAAGTTTAAAAAAATGTACTGGGGAAAGGTCTGTCCTACCTCATCAGCAAGGTTGTAGTCTAGGGGCAAAGAGAATCAATGGTTAGTTTAGTTTCGACTTTCAAATCATCAAAACTAAATTAGTGGCTAAAACTAATCTTAAAAACACAAAAAATACTCTGTATTACATTATATATATGTGTTTTAAATTCATGTTTAAGAGAAAGATTTCAAGAAAATCCAATAAATATTTTTCTGAAAATATATTGATGACATTGTATTGTACAGCGTAAATCAAATTGAAAGAATGATGCCATTATACTTCGGAAGGGAATTAATTCATTTGGGATGCTCCAAAATAAGTAGGAAATGTCTGGCTGCTTTTCACTGATGAGGACTCCAGCCAGGAGGGAGTCAGGAACCCGATTTCTCTTCCTCCTATGGCCTTGGTCACGATGCTCATCTGTAAAATGTGGGGTCAGACCATCTTCATGCTCCTTCTAGTCCTCGTGCATTATGATTTTACTCTCAAGATACTCCATTTGCAAAGGAAATTGGAAGTTTTAGGTGCATTCTAAAGAGTCCTTGTTTTTTAGCTGCTTTCCCCCGCCCCAATCAACACACCAGCCACAGGCATGGTGTTCTTTGCACAAAATAAAATCAAAAGCACAGGGACACTTACTGTCTGTGTTTGTGTGGAGCAAATTGCCTGTCTCCCTGGGTGGTGACGGGGGACAAGGCCCTCCCTCCAAGAGAACTGTCGTTGGGAATCACTCTGGCCCAAGGTGGCCATTGTGTTAATTGAAGGGAGTTGCTCAGACAGAGTGCCACGGAGCCCAGTGCGGTGGCGATGGCCGGCAGAAGGTTGACTTCGGCTGTGCAGGTTGTCTTCCCAGATCCTGTGAGCTTTGCAGAGTCTCGTAGAAATTCACGATATCCTTTCGATACTTAAGAAGATTTTCTGCTAATCACACAGCACCGTCCGTCTGAAGCACATATGTAATATCAGACCAGTAATTACTGAGTCAGCCTGGCACTGGGCAAATGTGTTTCTGCTAATTAAACTTGTTGCATTTGAATGGCTTTCTTCAGCTACACTTCGTGCAATGAGCCCATCGTGAACAATAAAGAAGTGCTTCCCCTTTCCGTCCGGGCCTGAAACTGCAGATGGCCGCCCTGTGTATCACACACTGGCCCTTGAATTAGTCTTTTGTGTGTACGAAAGACAGTAATTTGGATGTTTGAACCCCCTACAGGAAGCTTATTTCAAAGTGAACAATTTGCCGAATAAAGACTAATTGGGGCCTAAATTAATTAGAAGGTGTGGTTTGAAAAGATGATGAGCAGAGTCTGTCATTTTAGACAAATGGAACAGAGCTAGATAAATTGGTCCCTGCTCATGTCTCCTGTTCCGGGAGCACCTCTCCTCTGCCACATTGCTGAAAGCGCCCCTTGAAATGGGCCTTGTTGCCATTCCTGGGTCTGCCCCCCGTTTGCCAGCCCCCTCCAACATGGCACCTGCGTGGCAGACGCTTCCATAGCCCTCATGGCTTCTGCAAATTAATATTTATATTTCTTGGGTGTTCTGTTTCTCATCTGGAAAACTGGCCCTGAATGTTATTGATTTTTTTTTGGTCACGGGACTGTCAGAAGCAAAGCTTCACATCAGAAAGGTGAAAGCCACGGGCAGGAAATTATAAAAAGTGAGAGGTGGGGGAGGCGAGGGGGCAACGGATGTGAAATAGAATCGAAAACGCAAACGACTGCATTCACGTCCTTTTCTCTATACCTTTGCAATTGTGTTTTCCATGATGCTCTTTTATTTAAATAAACCATTACTTTCCAAGTGCTTCTGAATTCTGATAGCGTTTTGATGACTTTCTCAAGCCATGTTCCAAAGCCTCAGCATGGTGCATAATTAGAATATATTGCAAGGATGTGTTTAATACCTTTCTTCTCTCTGAAAACGAAATGTCACTTTCTCTTTCTTCTCTGCCTCCCTTTCCCCACAGACGGAGTGTTTGGAAGGTGCCAGAAGGTTCCAGTGATAGACATAGACCGCTATGAAGTGTCACCGCTGGTTCTGCAGCACCTGACCGCCACCCTGCAGAAGCTCTCCCGTACAGGTAGGCGGGCTTGGCCCAAAACTGTGTCCTGAGACTGGCACACTTCTGTTGGCTGTGATTGCACTCAGTGCTCCTTGGAAACCGTGGGCCTCTTAGGTGGCAAGGAATTAGAAAAGGGCGAAATCGGCCAGTGTTGCAATAGAGAGAAGCAGACTGGGAGCAAGGAGGCTTGTTCATGGAATGTTCGGTGGGCGTTTCCTTCGTGCGTTGGACGTGGCCCTGGCTTGCCTCTGCGCGTGCGGGAGCCACAGCAGTTTCGTCCCTGCTTCAGAGAGTCCAAAACACCTGCGGAGTGGCCGGGTGGGCACCAGGAGGCCTCTGGGCAGCCTGCTCAAGCCCACCTGACCACATCCAACCCAGTGGCCGACCGGCCTCCAGAATATCAGTTTGCCTCTACATACTGTCATTATGCAAGTTTCTGTTATACAGTTCTGTCACAGGAGATTGCTGTTATCTGTTTACTTCACAGGGGTGCTAAGAAGATAATTTTATAAATTACAATAATTTGAAAATTATTATGTATAATTGTCATATATGTAATTAATATTATGTATATAATTTTTACGATGGAGGGGAAGCTACGTCAGCATGCTTAGCATTACTGTGACCTGTTCTTCCTGCTGGGGTGAAGCCCTATTTCCTTGTACCCTTAGAGTCTGGACAGGAGCTGACTTGCAAACATCGCCATGGTGTTGGGTGAGGGTTGGGGGTGAAGTTCTTGGGAGTGGAATTGCACGGTCAGTACCTGAATGTCCCTGCTGGGGGCCCAGGCCCGGAAGTGAGGGACCAGGAGAGCCCCTACATTCTTTCTTCATCAAATCCTACAGGGCTTATCAGTGGCTCCATAAAGAAAAGAAGGTCTGTGGTCCAGTAAGTTTGGGAAACTGTACTTGCTCTGTTCCTCCTTTTGAATGTTCATAATGTACACTGGCTGGCTAACACACCAGAAAGTTCTGCAGGAAAGAATTGTGTTAATTCAGGGGCGCCTGGGTGACTCAGTTGGTTAAGCCTCTGCCTTCGACTCAGGTCATGATCCCGGGGTCCTGAGAGCGAGCCCTGCGTCAGGCTCAGCGGGGAGTCGGCTTCTCCCTCTGCCCCTCCCCCTGCTCGTGCTCTCTCTCTTGCTCATTCTCTCTCAAATAAAATCTTTTTAAAAAAAGAATTATGTTTGTTCATTCACTCGAAGTCACTGGACTGTGGCACCCTCTCCCCCGGGAGCACCAGCTGTCCTGGGGTTCAGTCAGGGAAGCAGACCACGTACACGGTCAGTTACAGGGGTTTGGCTGTGTACAGCTGTGGCAGATGATGGAGTGTCCCCACCAAGCTGCTGTTCGTGGGGCCTGAATCTGCAGGGAGACAGTGAGGAGGGACGGTGGGTGTGAGGTTGGAGGTCAAGGACAGGGACAGTCCATGACTGTTCTGGGGGCCTTGACCTTGGGGGTGAGGTGTCCTGCAGAAGCCGGGCCCTCATCAGGGAGCTGAAGACACAGTTCCCAGAGGCTGGGGAGGCTGAATGGGGCCTTGGGGGAGCAGGGCCGCTGCTGCAGGTCAGAGTGAGTGGGCAGGGGGGCAACGATGTGCGCGAGCTGCAAAGCGCCTGTGGTCCTACAACATTTAGTTCATGATAGCCACGTCGGGTGGTAGCTTGGAGGACCATGGTCGAGCGTTCGTTCTTGACCAAGGTATAGTAGCAGGCCGGAAGCAGTTTCTTGAAAGGAGAGTAGCTATCTGCAGAGGACGTCATGGTTTGCTCCAAAATCCTGAGGGTCTGCTCTGTAGTTCACCTATAGGGGCCTTTCTTTTCTTTTTTTTTTAAAAGATTTTATTTATTTACTTGACAGAGGGAGACAGCGAGAGAGGGAACACAAGCAGGGGGAGTGGGAGAGGGGGAAGCAGGCTTCCTGCTGAACAGGGAGCCCAATGCGGGGCTTGATCCCAGGAGCCTGGGATCAGGACCTGAGCCGCTCAACCGACTGAGCCACCCAGGTGCCCTATAGGGGCCTTTCGAAGGCTGCAACCCCATCATCCGTGTCTGCCACTGACATCCTTTGGTGTGCAAATATCTTACCCAGAGATGTGGATAGTTGCTACTTCCTGCTCATTAGGTCCAATCAGCCCAATGTTGTAAATGTACTGATGTCCCGTGCATGATGTCCTGTGCAAAGGAGAGCTAATTAAGGCCCCTGAGGACCAGATACTGGCAGGGGGCTGTAGGGTTGAGAGACCCATGACAGCAAAGGGAAGATGCATTGCTGGCCTTGCCCAGTGAGAGCAGACGCTTCTGGTGGTCTTGACTTCGGGCGTAGGGAATGCACTCACTGGACTAGTAGCTGCACCGTGGGTCCCATGCTATGTTCACTGGCTCTATCAGGGAGACCACATTTGCTGTAGCAGCAAGCAGCTGGGTAACTCACCCCCGGGTCAGTTCCTGATAACCCGCTGCCCTTCTCCACCATCCGCCGTCCTGTGCACAGGCCAACTAGATGCATTGAATGGGGTGTGGTATCAGTCACCACCCCTGCACCCTTCACATCCTTGATGGTGGCACGATTCTCCCACTGATCACCCCCTCCAGGGATGCAGAACTGCTTTTGGTATACGGTATATGGTTTTGTAAGGAGAGGCAGTCCTAGGGCCTTTCCCACCAGAATAACCCTGGCTCTGCAAGTCAGGGAACAAGTGTGGGGGTTCTGCTGACTGCTGAGTGTGTCTGTTCCAGTTACGGGTTCCGGAACTGGGGAAATACCCCCAGGATGAATCTGATAACCTGATTCCTATAAGCCCCTCTCTGACTGGTGGACCATAGTGACGTTTTGAGTTTCCTGGTGTTAGTGTCAGTCCAGAGTCAATGTTTGGTAACCACTGAAAAATGTCATTATTTCCTCTTCCCTGGTGCACAGTCATCCTAGCAGAGGCCATAGGTCCCTTTGGGGAAAGGCTAGGAGAAATAATAACAGTACAAATTTTTGGCTTGTGTAGCCTTCAGGGGACTTGCCCCCACCCTCCACCTTCATTCATGGGGCTCTGGTCTGTGAGATGGAAATTGCCAAATCTGGACATTGTTTTCGTTTACATTAAGGTTAACTTTTTGTTTTGCACACTCCATGGGTTTGCACAAATGTACACTGACCTGTGTCCATCATGATAGGATCATACGGAGTAGTTTCACTGCCCTAAAAGTCTTCTGTGCTCCCCCTGTTCTTCCCATACCCCAATCCTCCAACCACTGGTCTTTTTACTGTCTCCATAGTTCTGCTGTATCCAGAATGGCATGGAGTTAGAATCATATAGTATATAAGGCCTCTTCAGATTGGCTTCTTTCACTTAGTAATATGCATTTAAGGTTCCTCCATGTACCTCCATTTTCATGGATTCATAGCTCATTTCTTTTTAGTACTGAATGACATTCCATTGTCTGGAGGGACGACCATTTGTTTATCCATTCACCTACTTGAGGGCATCTTGCCTGCTTCCAAGTTTTGGCAGTTGTGAATAAAGCTGCTGTAAACATCTCTGTGAAGTTTTTTGTGTGGACATGTTTTCAGCTCTTTTGGTTAAATACCAAGGGGTACATTTCTGGTTCATATGATAAGAGCAGGTTTAGTTTTATAAGAAACCACCAAACTGTCTTCCAGACATGGATGTGGAGGGGTAAGGGGTTACTAAACCTCTTTGAGACTCAATTTCTTCATCCAGTGAGTGTGGACCATCTAGATCACCCAGTCCTGCCCTAGATCACCGAGCCCTGCCCTAGGTCACCCAGCCCTGCCCTAGGTCACCCAGTCCTGCCCTATGACACTTAGTCCTGCCCTAGATCACCTAATCCTGCCTTAGGTCACCCAGTCTTAGCCTAGGTCACCCCCCTCCTGCCCTAGGTCACCCAGTCTTGCGTTAGGTCACCCAGCCCTGCCCTAGGTCACTCAGTCTTGCCCTAGATCACTCAGCCCTACGCTAGGTCACCCAGTCTTGCCCTGTGACATCTGTCTTGCTCTAGAACTGACCCCCTTCCCCAGTTCTAAGTTGATTCCCTCTGGCTGGTCCTGAAGCAGGCTGCACAGGTTTCTTGGGAGCCACCTGGCACCTCCCACAGAAGCTGGGAGACGTCTGGTGGGTGTGGGATTCTGTCTTGGAGATGGCGGGCGTTTCTGCTGCTGGTGGCTGTTTGCTGCTTAGTCACAGAGGGCATGTCAAAGTGACGGACAGGCTCATGGATGTACCCCTCAATTAGCTTGTACTTGTGATGGCAAATTGCATTTCTTTCTTTTTGTTAGTGGTTTGGAAGTCACACCCCAATTAGACTGGAGGTGTAGGTGTGAAGTGGGGTTTTATAGTCTAGTTTGAAAAGAAATTTCATGGGGAGAATCACTGTGCTTTTCTGGGAACCACACTGTTCTGAAGATTTCTGGAAGTGATTTTTGTACATCCCTCCAGGCCCCTGAAGGCTCGTGCTGGCCAGTTCTCTGCTACTCACCTCCCAGGTGGCTGATGGTTGGAACCTCTTCTCTGCTTCTTGCCTCCCTCGGCCAACACATTGGAGATGCGTGGTCCACAAGGCTTCGGGGTAGACTCGCCTCCAAACTTCCCATGGTCCATGTGAAGATCCGGTTCTGGGGTCAGGCCTGCAGTTATTACACAGTTTAATGATGGTTCTTTGGGAAAATCATTATCCAGCTGGAGAATATGAAGTATGGGCATAAGTCTGAGTTGCTCTTTATAAGGAGTTGGAACCCTGCTTCAGAACAGGACAGGGGAAGGTACTCTGGGCTGTGCTTGTTGCTTAGATCTACAGACTGACTCCCGAAGGACCCTTGCTGCCCCCTCCCCACCCTTCATTCCGAGTCCTTATCTTTTCTCTGAGGGGACCTGGGAGGGAGAGAAAAACAGAGGAAAAGCACTTTCAGGTGGCAAAATGATCATAATTTTTGACTTTGATATTGCCCCATGCTGAGCCCCCGTCTGGGTCTGATCTTTCATGTGACCGGGCACCCCTGGCTTCATCTTGGCCCCCTCCCAGCCATGGCCTGACTCTGGAAGCAGACAAGGGCAGCCTCCCTGAGAGAGGCAGAGGTGGCACATTCTCTTTACTACCTTGCTCAATGCCTGCTCCTTGGCACGCACCCTGCAGACCATCTGATCTTCCTGACTGCTTGTGAGCCTTGAGATTAGCTTTTACTGCTCCTGTGTTTCTGGTGCGTGCTCTTGGAGACAAGGGGCATCTTCTTGGAGCCAGGAAGTCACACCAGCCAAATGATGCACAGAGCTACACCTCGTTGAGTCCCCAGCCTGCTGCAGGCTTTGGCTGAGGGTCAGCTCTGGTGTATCACAGAGAAGAGAGCACAACTGTTGTGGATGGACAGCTGAGCCTTCTAGCTCAGCTCTGCCCTAGGACAGCTTTCCTGCTGCTGGCTGCCTCCTGACCCGTTACCTCTCTTTCCTGGGGCTATGGATTTCCTCAGACTGGGAAAACTCATCCTTGGAACTTGGAAAATGCAGATCCATGGGCCCATTCCGTGGTTCTGACAAGGGCCATGGAGCAAGACCTGGGAGTCTGTGTCTTCAGTAAGCATGGGAGACAACCCTGAGCCTGGAGGGGCTGGTCCTTCTTGGCCCTTTGCTGTGTCTCAGCCCTGCTCCTACAACTGCATCTGAGGGTTCATGAGCTGACCCATGCCCACGTATGGGGAAAGGGCCATGTCAATCCAACCAGTACGAATTTAAAGCCGGGTAATGTTGATTCTGGACTGCCCTGCCTGATGTTTGCCCTACAACAAGCCTTAGTATAAATGCAGTATGGCTGCCACTCAGTGGGCAGTCACCACCTCCACTCCCATCAACACATGTACACATATGCGCTCACACATGCATACATCCGTGTACACAATGTGAGCACAAACATGTGCATACGTGTACTAAGGCACACACATGCACACACGCACACATCCACACAGATAGATGCACACATGTACACATGCTACCACACACACGTACACCAGTATGGGCACACACGGTCACATACATGTGCACACATGTATAAATACATTCACACATACATGTGCCCACATCACTGTGAGCCCTCATCTAACACTTGTTTCAAACAGCACCATGTAATCTGGAACTCTTTCTCTGATTTTTTTTCAGTAAGTGCTCTCTACTCTCGTTCTCAAATTTTCTTTGGATGTTTTAGGTTTTTTCACTCTGGTCATGAAACGCTCAAACATAACACCCTGGAGGGGTTGGGGAGTTTATGTCTTACTCTAAGGAAGCAATTTCTAATCCTGCTGGTTTCCTGAACTCGGTTAGCCTGATATGAGATGGTTTTGGGGAAGGGAGATTTTTCAGAATCCCTTAAAATCATACTGCCTATGTAGGCACATTTGAAGTAGAGTAGGTTGTATGTATTATACATGAAGATTGCTGTTTGGTGATGTGGTTGCCAGTCTCATTGATGGCTGCCTGCACTGCCGTTGGGGAGCCTTCCTCATGAAGAAGGAAAGGAAAATGGGATTTAATTGTACAATTTTCTTTTTCAATGTAAGTATATACATCAAGGAAAAAAATATGTTCACTTTCTGTTTACCATTCTTGTGTCCTACAAGAAGAACTCTTCTCATGGTTCTCTCATGTATTAAATTTTTTAAAAATACATTTCACTTCTTCTGACAAGTCATTAAAATACAGCATTTAAATGTCACTCGTTGGCACATAATTCGCTGTCATGAAAACAACTATGGATTTATTTCCTGGCAAGAATCTCCTGTTGTATTGAGCTATATGTCAAAACCAAAAGCAAAAAAGCAATATTGAAAAAAAAACTAACACAGTTTTATAATTCCTTGAAAGAGAATGAAAAGAAATCATCTAATGGTATGGAACACCAGGATCGGCAGAGTGATTGCCGGACTTGACGGCTGTCTGCAGAGGAGCTAGGTACTGGCTCTGCGTTACACGCGCATTCTGCACCCAGTCACTTTGTGCAGCAGGTCAAGCTGAGCGTTGGCTTTCTTCTTCATTCTCCTCCTTGATCAGTCTCTCTGCTTGCTGTCAACCTCCACTTACTAACCTGTCTTCTCTTGTTCGAGAACCCAACCTCTGCCCCGGGAAGTTGGAGTCATTCCTTCTTTCTGAGGTCCAGCTGAGGCCCCCACGCCGAGTTCCGGGCAGATTCATGCTGTGGGGTGGGGGAGGTGCACGTGGAGGGCACGTACAGTCACAGAGCTGATGCTTGTCCTTCGCAGGGTTTTCATTATGTTCATTTGGACATTCACACGTGGTGGGAACCTGGTGGAGGGGCCACTGAGAGTGAGTGATGAGTAAAGGGGGATGGAGAGGCCATGAGAGGGTCCCAGAGTGGCACCTGGACCACAAGGCCCAGAACATAAAGAGCACTCATAAATCAGTAAGAAATGAAGTCCACTCAGCCTCACTAGAAGTCAGAAAAATGGAAGTTAAAATCATAAGAGGTTATTTCATTAACTATAAGATGGCAAAAATGAAAGAATCTGACAATCCCAAGTATTGGCCAGAATCTAGGGCAAATTGGAAAGTCTTAGACACAGCTGACGCAACCATTTTGGAAGCTGTTTTGGCAACAGAAATAATTAAGTGAATGTCCTACATCACAGCTCTCCACTTCCAGTTATGTGCTCCAGACATCAGTGCTCAGTCTGTAACCGTCATTGCTACGTCTGTGGCAATGCAAACCAGTGGAAATAACCTACCTAAACATCCATCAGCCAGGACGCGATTCAACGTTATACGTAACCAAGGCCAACAGACTGGAGGCACACATATCAACATGTCTGCATCTCACAAACATGTTGAGCAAATAAAGCGAGGTCATATAGAACGCGCAGAGTCCGAGACTATGCGAAGGTGACAGAGGAAAACAGTTACTGTCGGCTGTTTAGGAGAACTCACGTGTGTGGTCCACATGGAACGGGGGATACAGGGCGCTGAGTACAACGTGAGGACAGTTGTCTCCTCTGGGGTGAGGCAAAGAGAGAGATGCAGGCAGGGAGGGGTCTCTAATGTGGCCTTTTACATCTTACAGAAAACAGTGGTGAGTACAGGCTGTTTATTAGGTTATTTTATTCCTGTTTGTGTGCATGAAACACTTTATGATCTATTAAATAATAAAGAGGCTGACAGAGCAAGCAGAAGACAGTACAAAGAAGGAACTAATGAAGGAAAGAGCAGAAAACAAGAAAGAGATAAAGAAATAACGAAAACATTGAGAAAACAAACAAAAAGCTGGGGTCTTCGACAAGACTTATAAAGCGGAGAGACCCCTGCTTGACCAGTACCAATAATAAAAAGGAATAGATGTACGACAATGGGGAAGGAAGTGTCACTAGGGGTGAGCTGAATCTAAACACCACGGGAGAATACCATCAATCGCTTTGCTCTAAGGAATGTGAAAAGGCAATTAAAAAGAACTATAAACCAGTAAGAGTGACTCCAAGTGGTATAGAACACTTGGATAAGCCTAATCATTTAAAAAGTCATATACCTACATTTTCAGAAAGTTGGTTTTGTAAATGCAGTAAGCATTGTATATATTCATAGTGGGGAATCTGTTCTGTTCCCAAGCTCCTCTTGTGACGCTCCCTCAGACAGAGGACCCACCGCCTGTACAGACGAGGGTGCAGCCCTCCTCAGTCCTGCAAACACATGGTACTAGAGCATGTGTCACTTTCAACACTGGCATGTGGGGTGTATGCACATAGCAGCCCAAACTCTGCAAAACCCTTCATGTGACTGAACACTGACCACCATTTCCTATTTGGTAAGAATCCTCCAGAACCACATTTTCTTTGCAAGTCCGTATTTGTTTGTAACATCTCCTTGGCTCTAAAGCACCGCTCCTTGCTGGTGGGTTTTGCCATCAAAGGAGAAATGAGGGGTCTTAAGTAAATGAAAACCCCTCCCAAGACAAACATTTTCTCTGTAAAGAAGTAAAAGAATAGTCAAGGTGAGCTTGCAATATTGTGTGGACTGAGGGTTGCTGAGCTAAAAGGAAATATGGTATCAAACAAATGGACTAGTGATGTCATTCACATTGCAAAGGTGGCCTCTCTACCTTCCTGAAGCATTCTTGGCAGATTTCCTTTGAACAAAGAGCTCCCCTGGTACATTTCAGAATTGGTTTCCAGATTATTGACACCAGGACAAACATGTGAAAGCCGAAGAGTTAGCAGCTACTTCTAAATGTTGATCAGTCTGAAATGAAGAGAAAATAGTCCTATGGTTAGAAGAGAAAATATGATCGATTTTTTAAGCTTTATTTTTCCTTAGCTCTTCAGAGCTGTGATACCAGAAACTACATAGTTCGTGCCTATTCCTCTAAGAACTCCATTGTGAGAGAACCAGTCTTACTCTGTGCACTGCGTTTTCACTGTTGTCTCTTGAGGAGCAGAATAACTAGGAAATATATGTCTTTGGGGGTAAAAATCCCATATTTTCTGTGATTTTCAAGGACTTCCAGAACGTTGCTTCTGGCCACACTCAGTGGGTCCTCCTGCAGTCCACCTGCCCATGCCTGGTGCTCAGTGCTATGTCCAGGAAGCTGCCGTCCTCCCGGGAACACCAGGGGGCCTGGGGCTCGGAGCCTCTGCGCCCACATCCCACACACCCACGCACTGCCCGCCCCATCAGCAGCCTCCAAAGGGTACACACAGCTGGGGACGAGCGGATGGGCCAAGAAGGTGTAGACTAACTGACACAAATTCATCTTTCATGGATGTAACTATTGTGTCACGTCAACCATGGTATCTGATAGTGTGCTGAAGAAAGCTAGCAAGATGATGATTTGATAACTAGCACCAGGTATCAGCATCCCCCTTGTCATGGTGGAAGTGTGGTGAAGCGCAAAGTGAGGCAGGGTTCAGTGGACACACGTGTCCCAGTTCTCGGTAAGGCAAGCGAATCACACAAGGGACATGGAAGGAGCCAAGCTCTGTGTCCCTTCAGTGCTGAGCTTCTCCCCCTGCCTCTCCTCTGTGGGAGTCTCCCACTCACCAGGTCCTCCCCCGGTTCTCGCTGTCAGCCCGCTTCCCTGTCCTGTTGCATGACCCCCCTCCAGCGGCTCACCCAGATGCATTTCTTTTTTTATTTTTTATTGTTATGTTAATCACCATATATTACATCATTAGTTTTTGGTGCAGTGTTCCATGATTCATTGTTTGTGCATAACACCCAGTGCTCCACGCAGAACGTGCCCTCCTCAATACCCATCACCAGGCTAACCCATCCCCCCACCCCCCTCCCCTCTAGAACCCTCAGTTTGTTTTTCAGAGTCCATCGTCTCTCATGGTTCCTCTCCCCCTCTGACTTACTCCCCTTCATTCTTCCTCTCCTGTTATCTTCTTCTTTTTCTTTTTTCTTAAAATATGTTGCGTTATTTGTTTCAGAGGTACAGACACCCAGATGCATTTCTGATGTTGCAGTGCACTTTCAGGAGCTGATGACAGACAATCACATGATGGATTCTCAAAGCAGAATAGAGGCAGAAGTCAGAGCTCTGCTTCCTGAGCTGGGATGCACTTAGCTGACACCAGAGTGAACCTTCAATTTACATGGAAGACTTACGACAAACACGGGAGCAGAAATGAAAACCAGGACTTACTTATCACTTAGAGGGCAAACCACAGTCATTCTTTCTATGTATTTGAGAATCAAATTTTTGCCTTTTAGAAGATGCTTGGATATCAAGAAAAACTGACAAACTATATATTGTCCTTATAATTAAAAGGTAGATTTCTTAACTTTGGACACTGGAAAAGCTTGCATTTTTTTCTCATACAAACTAGATATTTTGCTTTTTAATTTTAAAGCATGAAGCTAGGTAGACCTTATCTTATTAAAACTGGAAAAGCTAAAGGCTCATTGAGGGTGCTGTTGAGCATTAATGGAAAAACCGCCCCGGAGACTGGCATCTGCTTTAGAATACCCTGGAGTGGGGACCATCTCTGTTTCAGGGAGACTTCATTTCCGACACGACAGAGCCTCCCTCCTCAGGAGAGTTAGATGTACCCACAGAAGTGCAGCCGAGGCCTGGGAAACCTGGGAGCTTCCCAGAAGGCACAGAACACCCTGCATTTCTGAGAGAAGCAGGAAGGTGAGGGGGGGAACACCAATTTATGGGCTGTAATTTAGTGTTAAACCTCACTAAAAGCTATGTAGGTCATGGAGCCAATCTTCTATTCTTTGAAATAATTCATGCTACAGGCTTGTGTATTACCTGTCTTATCAAATAAAAGCCTTTGGACTCAGGTGGGCAGATAATTACAAATGGATTCTGGACCTCTCATTTTGGAAATAGTTTTTAACCCTGCTCTGCTTTCTCTCCCTCTTTCATCTCTCTCTTGAGTTAAACTTTCTTGTGATTTTGTAGGGTTCTGGGGGTGTTAGCTGGTCTATGAGTAAATGTCAAAGCTACATGAAGTCACTCTTATCTGAAGTCAGGAGGTGAATGACAGCGTGCAGGAACACTGGTGCAAGCAGAGGGTTTCTCAGTGCCACGTCCATCCTCTGCAGGTTGCGGACCAGGAGCCGCGTGCCAGGCAGCGAGGTACCGACATGCTCGGCTGTTCTGGGTGGTGTTCTCACCACAGAACACTCTGTGAATCTCATGTTTCAAGACAAAAGGCAGGTGGAGAAACACCTTTGGCAAAACATTAGAAACCAACCAAAACTAAAAAATTAGTTTGTTCACCAAAACTAAGGGCAGAGGGGCTCCTAGACCTTCAAAAGAGAAACAAAACAAAAGAAAAACGCTCACACACACAA